>NC_053036.3:309926371-310229401 GCF_002575655.3 Aegilops tauschii subsp. strangulata
CCTACGATCGAAATGGGATCCTATTTACCAGGAGGGGTGTGGCGTACCGCAAAACAGAGGAAACAGACTTCTCTTCGACCTCCTACAGTCGAAACAGGGTCCTGTTGATCGGGAGGGGTGTGGCTTACTGCAAAATGAAGGAAACGGACTTGTGTTGGAGCGCTACGGTCGAAATGGGGGTCCTGTTCATCGGGAGGGGTGTGGCGTACCGCAAAACCGGACTCCACGGGCTACTGTTCATCTCCACCATTAACCTCCTCCAGCCTCCACCTGTGACTGTTCATCCACGGCGTCTCCCTCCTGCCTCCACCAGCTACTGTTCATCTGCGGGCTCTTGTTCATCCATCCTCCACTGGCTACTGTTCAACCAGCCCTCTCCACGGGGTCCTGTTCAACCACCCCTCCACGGGCTACTGTTCATCCAGCCCTCCACCGGCTACTGTTCAACCAGCCCTCCATGGGGTCTTGTTCATCCAGCCCTCCACGGGGTGCTGTACATCCACCCGAACCGGCTCGATCGATCGGGGTCCTGTTCATCTAGCGGCAATGACCTCTACTACCACGGGGTCCTGTTCATCCAACCCCCACCAGGAACTGTTCATCCAAGCCCCCAACAACGATCACTGTTCATCAAGAGGCAGCAGGTTTGGTCAGCTTCAGTTAGCAGCAGTAGCGAAGGAATCGCTCGATCGGGTTCGGTTAACAGCCAGACCGATCGATTGCTTGGGTTCAGTAACGCGTAGCCTGCAGTGCAATCGCTTGGGTTCAGTAGGCAAACACCTCGCTCGGGTTCAGTTAGAGCCCAATGCCTCGCACTCACACGCGTACGTGTATGTGAGAAACACGCATCGCTCGGCCCCGACCACCTATTGTAACTGGGAACTCCCCGATCTGTTCCTCGCCCTCGCTTCTACCACGGTTTTTTCCGTCATGGACGGCCCAAAGAATGTCATGCAGTTGCGCCTTCGGCCGGTCTAGGAGGAAAAGCCCATTTTTCATGATTTTTTCATAGAAGTAGGAGCCCACCACATCTATGATGATACCGGGTTTTGTCACAATTATCGTCGTAGAAGTGTCATAAGCATGACAGAAAAAATTCGTTCGGCCCAAAATGTCACGGATGTGTCTTTTTTTTTGTAGTGCACCTGACCGCTGTAAGCCGAAGAGTGAGATCTTCATCTTTTTCCAGTGTGCTGGTGAAGATAATGTTGAGGCCGCTGCCTATGTCCACCAGGACGCGTGAGAAGCGGCAAACCCCTATGATTGGATCTAGAACCAGGGCATGTTTGCCCGGTTGAATGACATCCTCCAGATGGTCGCTGACGTCGAACGCCGCCATTTCTTTGGACCATGCGAGTGGCTCGTTGGTCGCTTTTTCTACTATGTAGATCGCGTGATGTGCAAGCTTCTGATTGTGGTGCGTATCCACCGTAGTGAATATCATATTTATGGAGGTCTCGTGGAAAGGCTGGTGGGTCGATGGAGCCCTAGCCTTCTTCCGATGTGGTGGTCTGCTCATATTCCCATGCGATTTGGTTTGAGCCGAGGTAGGTACCAACAACCCTTCTCTATCCATTGTAGACGAAATTGATCGTCCTTAAGCGCATGTAGTCGATGAAGCACATGGGGAGACGTCGAAGAGTCGCCCCGAATTGTCGAAGGCCAGCTCGAAAGAGCCGAACGTGAGGGTCTGGCCCGGCAAGAATTTTTTAGCTTCTTTTTATTCTCTGCACCGGGTTAGGTCTTCGACAACGTCCCTTGTGCCTGGCGCGCCAACTGACAGCGCAAAATGTGTTCAAATCCCTCGATAGGGTTCATGACGAAGTCAGAAGTATCAAGACGGAGTCTGCACCCACAGATTACTAGGTTCGGGCCTCCGAAGAGTAATACCCTACATCTTGCTCCTTGTTATTCATGGTGGAGGAATACCTCGTGTAGAGGATTACAATGAAGTATGAGATTACTATTGAGAGTTCGCTTATATGGGATTCTATGCCCTAGGGGGCTCCGTTACCTCCCCTTATATAGACGGGGAGGTCTAGGGTTTACATGGTGTACATGGAAGAAGAGAACCGCTTGTTTCTCCCTCGAGCCACGAGAGAGGGTGCGTATCTGTTGGAAATATGCCCTAGAGGCAATAATAAAGTAGTTATTATTATATTTCCTTGTTCATGATAATCGTTTATTATCCATGCTATAATTGTATTGATTGGAAACTCAAATACATGTGTGGGTGCATAGACAACAACATGTCCCTACTGAGCCTCTACCGGACTAGCTCGTTGATCAAAGATGGCTATGGTTTCCTAGTCATAGACATGAGTTGTCATTTGATGACGGGATCGCATCATTGGGAGAATGATGTGATGGACAAGACCAAACTATGAACGTCACATATGATCGAGTCAAGTTTATTGCTATTGTTTTCTGCATGTCAAGTAAATGTTCCTAAGACCATGAGATCATGCAACTCACTGACACCGGAGGAGTACCTTGTGTGTACCAAACATCACAACGTAACTGGGTGACTATAAAGGTGCTCTATAGGTATCTCCGAGGGTGTCTGTTGAGTTGGCATGGATCAAGACTGGGATTCGTCACTCCGTATGACGAAGAGGTATCTCAGGGCCCACTCGGTAATACAGTATCACAATGAGCTTGCAAGCAATGTGACTAACGAGTTAGCCACAAGATCTTGTATTACGGAACGAGTAAAGAGACTTGCCGATAACGAGATTAAACTAGGTATGGGGATACCGACGATCGAATCTCGGGCAAGTAACATACCGATAGACAAAGGGAACTACATACGGGATTAGCTGAATCCTTGACATCACGGTTCGACCGATAAGATCTTCGCAGAATATGTGGGAACCAATATGGGCATCCATGTCCCGCTATTGGTTATTGAACGTAGAGGTGTCTCGGTCATGTCTGCATAGTTCTCGAACCCGCAGGGTCCACACACTTAACGTTTGGTGACGATATAAGTACAGTTGAGTCATTATGGTGGTTACCGAAGGTTGTTCGGAGTCCCGGATGAGATCCCGGACATGGAGAGGAACTCCTAAATGGTCCGGAGGTGAAGATCGATATATTGGACGAAGGGTATTGGAGTCCAGAATTGTTCCAGGGGTACCGGGTGATGACCAGCGTCACCAAAAGGGGTTTCGGGGGGGCAAGTGTTGGGGGGCATGCGCCAAGGGGAGGGGCAAACCAGCCCACTAAGGGGTTGAGCACCCCCCTCACCCCATCTCACATAACCAGGAGGGTTGGGGCAGCCCCCTAGGGCTTCCCACCTCCCGGCTTGGGGGCCAAGTCACCCTAGGGGAGATCCAATCTGCCCTGGCCGCCGCCCCCCCTAGGGGAAACCCTAGGGGTGCCACCCCCTCCTCCCTTCCCTTATATATAGGGAGGTAGAGAGACGGCAGCCCCACCCCAAGAGCACATCTCCATGCCACGGCGCTGCCTCTCCTCTCCCTCGCATCCCTCTTCCTCTCCGTAGTGCTTAGCGAAGCTCTGATGAGATTCCGTCGCCACCGCCGCCGCCACCACGCCGCCGTGCTGGCGGAGGACTCGAGCTACTACTTCACCATTTCTCACTAGATCGAGGAGGTGAAGGCGTCATCAAGTCGTATGTGTGTTGAACGCGGAGGTGACGTCCGTTCGGCACTTGGATCGCGAGTTTGCGGGACGGATCGTGATTGGATCGCGAAGACGTTCGACTAGATCAACCGCGTTTCTTAAACACTTCCCCTTAGCGATCTACAAGGGTATGTAGATCCAATCTCTCCTCTCGTAGATGGTCATCTCCTAGATTGGATCTTGGTGAGCGTAGGAAATTTTTTGTTTCCCATGCAACGTTCCCCAACAGTGGCATCATGAGCTAAGTCTATGCGTAGATGACATCACGAGTAGAACACAAAGGAGTTTGTGGGCGTTGATATTCAGATTGCTTCCTTCCTTGGTCTTTTCTTGATTCGGCGGTATTGTGGGATGAAGCGGCCCGGACCAACTTAACATGTCCACGTACATCAGACCCGTTCCACCGACAGACATGTGACTTTGTTGCATAAATATGGCTGGTGGGTGTCTGCCTCTCCCACCTTAGTTGAATCGGATTTGACAAAGGCGGTCATTGTAGAAGGTTAAATAGCAACTTACATATCACCGTTGTGGCTTTGCGTAGGTAAGAATTGTTCTTGCTAGATACCCATAGTAGCCACGTAAAACATGCAACGACAATTAGAGGACGTCTAACTTGTTTTTGCAGGGTATGTTGTGATATGATACGGCCAAAGACATGATGAAATATATTTGATGTATGAGATGATCATGTTTGGAATAGTTTATATCGACTTGCATGTCGATGCATACGGCAACCGGCAGGAGCCATAGGGTTGTCTTTAATTATTGTATGACCTACGTGTCAATCATTAAGCGTTATGTAATGCTTTACTTTATCGCTAAGTGCTAGCAATAGTAGTAGAAGCATGGTTGGCGTGACAACCCTGATGGCAACATGATGATGGAGATCATGGTGTCATCCGGTGACCATGGAGATCATGCCGGTGCTTTGGAGATGGAGATCAAAAGCACAAGTTGATGGCCATATCATGTCACTTATGATTTGCATGTGATGTTAATCCTTTTATGCATCTTGTTTGCTTAGGACGACGGTAGCATTATAAGGTGATCCCTCACTAAAATTTCAAGATAAAATTGTGTTCTCCCAAAGTGTGCACCGTTGCGAAAGTTCGTCGTTTCGAAGCACCACGTGATGATCGGGTGTGACAGACTCTACGTTCGCATACAATGGGCGCAAGCCAGTTTTGCACATGCGGAACACTTGGGTTAAACTTGACGAGCCTAGCTACAGACATGGCCTCGTAACACAAGAGACCGAAAGGTCGAACACGAGTCATATAGTAGATATGATCAACATGGAGATGTTCACCATTGAAACCACCTCATCTCACGTGATGATCGGACTTGGGTTGGTGAATTTGGAAGGTGTTACACTCGGACAACCGGAGAGATGTTGATTTGAGCGGGAGTTCTTAGGTAATATGATTAATTGAACTCATTAATCATGAACAGTAGTCTAATTAAGTTATCTTGGCAAACTTATGTTGTAGATCAATGGCTCGCGCAGTAGCTCCCCTGAATTCCAATGCGTTCCTAGAGAAAGCTAAGCTGAAAAATGATGGAAGTAACTTTGTGGACTGGTCCCGTAATCTGAGGATTATCCTCATGGCTTCCCATAAGTCTTATGTCCTTGATGCACCACTTGGTGCGCCACCCCCTCCAGCGACTGTGGACGTTGTGAACTCCTGGCAGTCGCGTGTTGATGACTACTCGATAGTTCAGTGTGCCATGCTGTATGGCTTAGAGCCGGGACTTCAAAGGCGTTTTGAACGTCATGGAGCATATAAGATGTTCCAGGAGTTGAAGTTTATCTTTGAGAAGAATGCCCGGATCGAGAGGTATGAGACCTCCGATAAGTTCTATGCCTGCAAGATGGAGGAGAACGGGTCTATCAGTGAGCACATACTCAGAATGTCTGGGTACTACAATCGTCTGGCTGAGTTGGGAATTGAGCTCCCGCCAAAGGCTGTCACTAATAGAGTTCTTCAATCCCTACCACCTAGCTACAAGAGCTTTGTGTTGAACTATAACACGCAAGGGATGGACAAGTCGGTCTCCGAGCTATTCGCAATGCTGAAAGTCGCTGAGTCAGACATCCAGAAGGAGCATCAAGTGTTGATGGTGAATAAAACCACTAGTTTCAAGAAGAGCAAGGGAAAGAAGGGAAACTTCAAGAAGGGTGGCAAAGCAGTTGCTCCTCCTATGAAGAAACCCAAGGCTGGACCCAAGCTGGAAACTGGGTGCTTCTATTGCAAGGGAACTGGCCACTGGAAGCGGAACTGCCCCAAGTATATGGCCGACAAGAAGGGGGACAACGTCAACAAAAGTATATATGATATACATGTTATTGATGTGTACCTTACCAACTCTCGTTGTAGTGCCTGGGTATTTGATACCGGTTCGGTTGCTCACATTTGCAACTCAAAGCAGGAACTACGGAATAGAAGGAGGCTGACAAAGGAAAAAGTGACGATGCGCATGGGAAATTGTTACAAGGTTGATGTGATCGCTGTCGGCACGCTCGCTCATCGATTACCATCGGGATTAGTGATGAACCTGAATAATTATTATTTAGTGCCTGCGTTGAGCATGAACATTATATCTGGATCTTGTATAATGCGAGACGCTTACTCATTTAAATCGAAGAATAATGGTTGTTCTATTTATATGGGTAATATCTTTTATGGTCATGCACCCATTGTGAGGGGTTTATACTTATTAAATCTCGATAGTGATGATACACATGTTCATAACATTGATGCCAAAAGATGTAGAGTTGATAATGATAGTACCACATTCTTGTGGCACTGCCGCTTAGGTCATATTGGTGTAAAGCGCATGAATAAACTCCTTGCTGATGGACTTTTGGAGTCACTTGATTTTGAATCACTTGACACATGTGAACCATGCCTCATGGGCAAGATGACTAAGACCCCGTTTTCTGGAACAATGGAACGGGCAAATGACTTGTTGGAAATCATACATACTGATGTGTGTGGTCTGATGAGCGTTGACACGCGCGGTGGATATCGTTACTTTCTCACCTTCACCGATGACTTGAGTAGATACGGGTATATTTACTTGATGAAGTACAAGTCTGAAACGTTTGAAAAGTTCAAGCAATTTCAGAGTGAAGTTGAGAATCATCGTAACAAGAAGATTAAATTCCTATGATTCGATCGAAGGGGAGATATATCTGAGTTATGAGTTTGGCAATCACTTAAGACAATGTGAAATTGTTTCACAATTGATGCCGCCTGGAACACCACGGTGTAATGATGTGTCTGAACATCGTAATCATGCCTTATTGGATATGGTGCGTTCTATGATGTCTCTTGCCGATCTGCCACTATCGTTTTGGGGTTATGCGTTAGAGGCAGCTGCATTCGCTTTAAATAGGGCACCATCTAAGTCTATGGAGACGACGTCGTATGAACTGTGGTTTGGCAAGAAGCCTAAGTTGTCGTTTCTTACGGTTTGGGGTTGCGATGCTTATGTCAAAAGGCTTCAGCCGGAAAAGCTCGAACCCAAAGCGGACAAATGCATCTTCCTAGGATACCCAAAAGAGACTGTTGGGTATACCTTCTATCTCAGATCTGAAGACAAAGTGTTTGTCGCTAAAAACGGATCCTTTCTCGAGAAAGAGTTTCTCTCGAAAGAATTGAGTGGGAGGAAGATAGAACTTGATGAGGTTGTTGAACCTCTACTTCAACCAGTGAGTAGTGCAGCACAGAAAGATGTTTCTGTGACACCTACGTTAGTTGAAGAGGAAACCAATGATAGTGATCATGAAGTTTCGGATCAAGTTACTATCGAACCTCGTAGGTCGACAAGGGTACGTACAGCTCCCAAGTGGTACGGCAACCCTGTCTTAGATGTCATGTTGTTGGACAACGATGAACCTACGAGCTATGGAGAAGCTGTGGTGGGCCCGGATTCCAACAAATGGTTAGAGGCCATGAAATCCGAGATGGGATCCATGTCTGAAAACAAAGTATGGACTTTGAAGTATTACTTGAAGGGCGAAAGGCCATTCAGAATAAATGGATCTTCAAGAAGAAGACGGACGCGGACGGTAATGTCACCTTCTATAAAGCTCAACTTGTGGCAAAGGGGTTTTCAAAAGTTCAAGGATTCGACTATGATGGGACTTTCTCACCCGTAGCGATGCTTAAGTCCGTCAGAATCATGTTAACAATAGCTGCATTTTTCAATTATGAAATCTTGCAGATGGATGACAAAAAAGCGTTCCTTAACGGTTTCCTTAAGGAAGAGTTGTATATGATGCAACCAGAAGGTTTTGTCGATCCAGAGAATGCTGACAAAGTGTGCAAACTCCAGCGATCCATTTATGGACTGGTGCAAGCATCTCGGAGTTGGAATCTTCGCTTTGATGAGGTGATCAAAGCGTTTGGGTTTATACAAGTTTTTGGAGAATATTGTATTTACAAGAAAGTGAGTGGGAGCTCTATAGCGTTTCTAATATTATATGTGGTTGACATATTGCTGATTGGAAACCATATAGACCTTTTGGAAAACGTGAAGGGATATTTGAACAAGAGTTTTTCAATGAAGGACCTAGGAGAAGCTGCTTTCATATTAGGCATCAAGATCTATAGAGATAGATCGAGATGCTTAATAGGACTTTCACAAAGCACATACCTTGATAAGATTTTGAAGAAGTTCAAAATGGATCAGTCCAAGAAGGGTTCTTGCCTGTTTTGCAAGGTGTGAAGTTGAGTCAGACTCAATGCCCAGCGACTACAGAGGATAGAGAAAAGATGAGTGCCATCCCCTATGCTTCTGCCATAGGCTCTATCATGTATGCGATGATGTGCACAAGACCGGATGTCTTCCTTGCCATAAGTATGACCGGAAGGTTTCAAAGTAATCCAGGAGTGGATCACTGGACAACGGTGAAGAATATCCTTAAGTACCTGAAAAGGACTAAGGAAATGTTTCTCGTTTATGGAGGTGATCAAGAGCTCTTCGTAAAGGGTTACGTCGATGCAAGCTTTGACACTGATCCGGATGACTCTAAGTCTCAAACCGGATACGTATATGTTCTGAACGGTGGAGCGGTAAGCTGGTGCAGTTCCAAGCAGAGCGTGGTTGCTGATTCTACATGTGAAGCAGAGTACATAGCTGCCTCGTAGGCAGCGAAGGAAGGTGTCTGGATGAAGCAGTTCATGACAGATCTTGGAGTTGTGCCCAGTGCACTGGACCCAATGACTCTGTTCTGTGACAACACTGGTGCCATTGCTCTAGCCAAGGAACCAAGGTTTCACAAGAAGACCAGACACATAAAGCGACGCTTCAATTCCATCCGCGATTATGTCAAGGAGGAAGACATAAAGATTTGCAAGATACATACGGATCTGAATGTTGCAGATCCATTAACTAAGCCTCTTCCACGGGCAAAGCATGATCAACACCAGAACTCTATGGGTGTTAGATTCATTACCATGTAATGCTAGATTATTGACTCTAGTGCAAGTGGGAGACTGTTGGAAATATGCCCTAGAGGCAATAATAAAGTGGTTACTATTATATTTCCTTGTTCATGATAATCGTTTATTATCCATGCTATAATTGTATTGATTGGAAACTCAAATACATGTGTGGGTACATAGGCAACAACATGTCCCTAGTGAGCCTCTACCGGACTAGCTCATTGATCAAAGACGGCTATGGTTTCCTAGTCATAGACATGAGTTGTCATTTGATGATGGGATCACATCATTAGGAGAATGATGTGATGGACAAGACCCAAACTATGAACGCAGCATATGATCGTGGCAAGTTTATTGCTATCGTTTTCTGCATGTCAAGTATATGTTCCAATGACCATGAGATCATGAAACTCACTGACACCGGAGGAGTAACTTGTGTGTACCAAACGTCGCAATGTAACTGGATGACTATAAAGGTGCTCTACACGTATCTCTGAGGGTGTCTATTGAGTTGGCATGGATCAAGACTGGGATTCGTCACTCCGTATGACGGAGAGGTATCTCAGGGCCCACTCGGTAATACAGTATCACAATGAGCGTATGTAGACCCCATCTCTCCTCTCGTAGATGTTCATCTCCTAGATTGGATCTTGGTGAGCGTATGACATTTTTTATTTCCCATGCAACGTTCCCCAATAGTATCTGTAAAGTAATGATCTAAACAATCTTATATTTCTTCATAGATGGGGTACTAATCTTGTTTTTGGACTCTATGTTGCTCCTTCTATAGCACAAGACGATCTTCGCCATGTGAAAGATACTATAGATCATGAAAAACGCATGGGATCAAGCAGTTGCCACGCTGGCGCAGTGGAACATCCCGCTACAACAAAGATGCATACGGGCACGCTGTACTACACCACATCATCAAATCACAAAGGGAGCATAATATCTTACTGCATTAGGACAACAAACCCCCTTGTTCATTCCGATACAATCCCACTCTCTCGCTCTGCTCTATCTTACTGCATTAGGACAACAACGATGCAACTGTTTCATGCTGCGGTAGTTGAACCCCTTATCCTCTGCATGACCTGTCATTGCCACAGTAAATAGATGAAACCCACTAGCATGAGTAGGAGTTGTTTGAGACCTGATGTGCCTACTCATTCATGATTGTTTGTCATGCCTGCTATGCTTAGAGTTGTGTCAGGTCTGATTCGTCGGGGATGAATTGGAATGGTGATGAACATGTCCTACTGTGTGTGAGCTAAGTGCGTGAACACGATTTGGTAAAGGTAGCGGTGAGAGGCCATGTAGGAGTACATGGTGGGTTGTCTCATTGAAGCCGTCCTCAGGAACTGAGTTCTGTGTTTGTGATCCATGATACAGTTACTACCACGCATTGGGCCTGAAACCAATGGACCCTCTCGGCTTCTTAATCACCCTTGTCCTCTGTCCAGGAGTTGCAAGTAGTTTCTGGTGTTTGTAGTATGCTGGAGGCCGGGGGTAGCGCTGACCGGAGGGGTGGGCTGTGATGCGGTAGGCACGTGGCACGGTGTACCGGGCGCCCGTTTGGTGTCTCGGGAACCCTGCACACATCGTTCGGGGCCGTATGTGGAAACCTCGGCCAGACTCCCTGCGGATGGAACCTGAATAGGCGATAAACCTGGACTAGAGACTTGAGTGTTTAGGTAGGCTGTGGCCGACACCCTCGCTGGGCTTCCGCTTGAAGGTTGCCGAGTACATGTCGTGTAAACAGTGGTAAGTGGTGAGAGCGTGTGTGACGAAGTACACCCCTGCAGGGTTAACATCATCTATTCGAATAGTCGTGTCCGCGGTAAAGGACTTCTGGGTTGCCTATAACAGTTCATAGACAAGTGAAAGTGGATACTCTAAAATGCGCAAGATAAGCGTGAGTGCTAAGGATGGCGTTCTCGTAGGGAGACGGGAGCGGATCCATAGTGGTGTATTGATATGGTGAATATGTGGACTCGTGTGCGCCACCTCAAAAGAGTTACTTGCAGTCGTAGTTCAGGATAGCCACTGAGTCAAAGCTGGCTTGCTGCAGTTAAACTCCACCACCCCCTTTGTTGATACCGATGCATATGTAGATAGTTCTGATGTAAGTCTTGCTGGGTACATTTGTACTCACGTTTGCCTATTTTATGTTTTGCAGAGAGACGTCAGTCTCGCTAGTAGTGCTGTGTGGACTTCGACGTTTAGCTTGATACCTCAGCTACGATTTTGTGCCCTCGGTAGGATCTAGTAAATAGTCAGGCTTCTCAGCCTTTTTCATTTGTAGATGTCTGTACTCAGACATGTTAAGCTTCCGCATGTGTTTGACTTGTATGCTCTGAATGTTGGGTCATAAGACCCATGTTTGTAATATCTCGCTCCTCGGAGCCTAACGAATAAATACTTGAGTCGTAGAGTTATGTTGTGATGCCATGTTGTATTTACACATATCGAGCGTATTGTGTGTATGATTGAAATGCTTGGTATGTGTCGGATCCGACAACCTAGTTGTTTATCCTTGGTAGCCTCTATTATGGGGAAATGTAGTCTTGTGCTTCCATGAGCCATAGTAGTCCACTACAGCCCGGTTCACCGGAGTCCTACTAGCCCAGCACTACTGCTCCGGAACACTTGACTGGCCGGCATGTGTTTCACTTCATTCCTGTGTATGTCCCTTCGGGGAAATGTCACGCGGTGACATCCGGAGTCCTGCCTAGCCTTCTACAGCCCGGGTTCCCGGAGTCCTGTTAGCTCAGTGCTACAGCCCGGATTCGCACGCTGCTGACCGACATGCTCGATTTTGATTCATGTATGCATGTCCCCGTAAGTTAGTGCCACTTTGGGTTCACGACTAGTCATGTCGTCCCGTGTTCTCTGTCATATGGATGCTAGCGACATTATCATATACGTGAGCCAAAAGGCGCAAACGGTCCCGGGCCATGGTAAGGCGACACCCGTGGGAATACCGTGCGTGAAGCCGCAAAGTGATATGAGGTGTTACAGGCTAGATCGGTGTGACTTAGAATCGGGGTCCTGACAGCGTTGGTATCAGAGCCTGACTGCCTGTAGGATTACCAAGCCAAACTGGTCAAAGTTGTGTCTAGAAATGCTTTAGTTATATAAGGGAATTGATTGTGGGAGGGAACGTAAGGCTCTTTTTACTCCTTTACCTTATGCCCTTCTGATCTGAGTCACCCTCTTCTCTTCTACGGGGATTAAGAACTAGGCTTCTCATCTTTCTATCAGGATCACGTGTTACTAATCCGTAGACTCATAGGATTGATGGATTTAAGCTTCATTTCAGTTCCTACTACTTCCGTGTATCCATAGCTGGCCTCAAATTCTTGATATTGTGATGATCGAGTGGTTACGCCACCATTTTGTAGGATGTCTCTTACAGCCGTTATGCTGTCCGAGTCATCCCAGGCTTCTAAATAATCTGATGCATTTGCAAATCCCTTCTTTCCGTTCTCGATGTTCCTTTGGGCCAGATTAACCACACTAATCGTTGAGTTGAGGTACTCTGTTGCCTTGACATATATGTTGGAGTTATTATTATGACCCTAGGTGTCTTAGAGGACCACTTAGTAATCTAGCAATGCTTGCATCCCCAGTGTGATGATTCTGGCCATTATTCTCAAAAGCATCCCGTGATGCCATTTAGTTAGTAGGCATTCTATTCCCGGGTTTCTGAACTCAAGATTCACTCCACTTACCTCCCGTTGATAGTGTTTGCTCGTTCCTTTAGGATATTAGTAACCTTTGCATTAGTCCTCGAGGTCCGTGGTATTTCATTCTTCCAATACCATGAACCATCATGGCAGAAGTTCTTTTAACCAAAAGATCACAACCAGGGCGCTCTTGAGGAGTACTCCATTCATATTGTGACTCTGCCAGTCCTTCCTCCTCTGCATGGGTTATCCGGAAGAAATATGTTGAATTTGTTCGACATACTAATCCATGCATCCACAACTCAGAAAAACATATGTTCCTTTGGGTTGTCCCTCTTAGTTATTTTCTGGCCCTCGTCTATCAATTGATAGTCAGGAGTAATTGTGCATTTGTGTTATCGATGCCTATTATTCTTGTGGTCTGTTAAGCCATTCTAATCCGGAATGACTAGGAGAAACAAACTCCAGTACCTCGTCCATCTCTGGGATTGGGTCAAAGTAGTTGTATTCCGCAGATCAAATGCCTAACCAGCTTTTGTTCTGTTCTACCTTCGAGTATTACCCCCTTTATGTCGAGAATATCGTAGGAATTGCACCACCTTTTGTGAATTCTTGACGTAGTGATACTCCTCGCCATCATCATTCATTCTCGGTCCCGTGTTATTGTAACCGGAACACCGACAAGTGAATCATGATGCGTGAAATCAATACTCCTAGCAACTCCGTTGCTTGGTAGTTAAAGGACAATAATTTCATCCTTAGCGTGTTGGTTACTGAATCACATCCTAAGGTTGATCGTGCTACCCAGTCCTTATTCCCGCTGCACTTTTCGATCAATGAGTTAGGATAGTGTCAGTCCTTGCTTATTCGGTCATATCATCTTGCCCTGAAAAGCAAGATTGTTCTCGAGCTTAGCAACATATCGGTGGTACGTGATTTCCCGAATATCTTCTCGGAAGTATCACCAGGTTGTCACCTGACCGCTATGTTGAATTCGTGATCAAGTTGGTTTCCTGTAAACCACCCCTTCTCCAAGAATCCGTGTTGCATACCCCTGAGCTAGTTGGTCAAGCTAAACAACAACTTGGAGAGTTGGAAGATAAAAGCTTGCCAGCTTAGTTCATTTCAAGGGATATATTTGCGTGTGTTGAAGATAGATGAAATCTTCATCGATTGGTCCCTGTGATCAGTTGTTGGACCTATTGTCGTATCAATACTTTGATTTGAGTATGGGCTATCATCAAATCAAAGCAGAACCAATGATGTTCGTAATGTTGTCTTACTCGTGGTTGATCCCTCGAGCATACACCATTATATCTTTTGGGTCTGACCAATGCTATCACTTGTTCACATAATTATGGAATTCCATCTCCATGGAAACCTGGATGAATTGTTGTTGAGCCCATCAGCAACACTGCTACCTTCTTCATGACTCGCATTGAACATCCAGCTAGTATTGGAAACCTTATAAGCATTATCTTCGTGTTCCGTTCATGAAGCATATGTTGGATGAAAGAAGTGACTTACTCTAATTCATGTGCATTAGATGCAAGTTGCCGCCGTGAATTCGAGAAAGTTCGTTTTGCTTCCTCTGGAATCATCCCAAGTCAGTCATGCATATGTGCGAAGTATACCGTGGTTTGGAGACTTGCAACCTTCATTCTATATGTATCCCTAGCACACCAAGCCACTGACTGATTTGTTCCAGGAGAAGGAGTTCCTTTTAAGAGCTAACCCGGGCTTAATTGAGAACTTCGTTATCCGCGATGATGGTTCCCAACCAGAACTCGGTAGTGTTTCATTGTAAGACTACCATGTGGGCATGCTTGTCTGGGACAACGTGTTCACATGTTTGTAGCAGAACCAGCTCATGTTTTGGAGCTTACTACCATAGTCCATCTCCCGAGAATCTTGCAACGTCTTCTCGTCGATTTGTGTTGCAAACTTCCTTTTTCCGGACATGCAGTCTGAAATATCCTGTTACCAGCCAGATCTGAATCTCAGGCAGATATGATGGTTGGAACGCCTCCCAAGAACTATAATATTGGTCTCTGTAACTCGGTAAGTGGATGTCGTGGCCAACACACCCAGCCGGAAGACCTATTATTGTAGTCTCCTGATTGATAAAGTTGGCCACCTTCCCATAAGGATTTCGTAGGATTCTACTTCCGTAGTTATTCCTTATGGATTCTTGTGCTCCCGAAGTCCGACCTTTTACTTGATGTTCTACGTACCAAACCATTTTAATAAATGGGTTGCACTAGCACATCAAGGAGAACATTAGAAGCGGAGTGCTAAATGTCTCTCGGTCGATCATTCAGATTTCGTCCCCTTGGCCTCGCTAAGGTGAAATCCGAGAAGGTGTTATCTTCCTTTGCAGCTGCATCATCCATCACTATTCATCATGGTAGTAAGTTGTGCTGCCAGGATCCTTGACACGGATATTGGTACAACCTTGATGAATATGGAAATGCTCAAGTTCTTGAGAGCACGCACAAGCACTAGGTGTTATCATCGGCACTAACTGGGATTGCTCCCAGTTTCCTTCGGTTATGCTAAACCTTTCAAACAGTAGATTCACTCTCTACTGTTGAGCTTCTCCCCAGTTACTAGAATCATTCCTAGCATTTGCATTTTTGTTCCCAGCTTGCACCGTCATTGTGCCATCCTACCCTGGATTACCCTTCCCAGTAATTACTGATAAGGACCATCTTCAAAAGTGGTCCCACCAGGGGTTCCGACCATTTCCGGTGATAAGCAAATCACCCCTTGTGTTGTCTTCAACAAGGTAGTCCACATCATCCATTCTGGTCCGAGTATGCCATTCTTTAGAATTCGTTCACACGATCGTTTGTAATTGCCTTAGGCTGGTATAAAGGGTTTCAACGATCTTTGTATCAAAAGAAATTCTTTTTGCCACTTAAGGGAATAATTCTACGAGCCACCTTCCCTAAGGTGCCCCGTTATGGAATCGTAGCAATTATTTCCTCGCTACTTTGAACTCTTGTCCCATCTTACCCAAGCGTGGAATTGTTGCCTACCAACTTGAACTTTCACCATCTGTCTCTTCCCATCACCCTGATGTGTGTTTTGTGTCTCAGCTCAAGAGGTGGTTTATGTCTCATTCCATGAGTTGTTTGTCAGTTGCTCGATCTTTGAGAAGATCGATTCTTCTAGATTTTCCCTTTCTTCTCGTTGTCATGTTGGATGGAGTTCTCAAGGCAAGACGTCGAGACAAAGATGATGATCGAATCAACGTTCTTATGAAGTGCAACCTGGATCGTGAAGATCGTGTTAGCTTTGCATCCCCTCTGTCTTCTTACCTCACAACTTGAATCTCGGGACGAGATTCTTGTTTAGTGGGGGTGAGTTGTCACATCCCTAGCTTCTGACATTGCACTAGGCTAACTTCATGTGTGCATCATGTTTAAACTTTGAAAGCAACTTGAAATGGGGATTGCCTAAACCCTAGCATTAAAGGAATTCACTAGGTTCAACCAAAATATTTCCAGTAAATCCAAATGGCTTTCAAAAATGTTCATCATTCTTGGAAAATGCTGGAAACACTAACCAGAGGTGATGCACATTTTTCCATGACATATTTGGGCTCTGGATTAAATCATACTCTATTTGCATTTGGGCATTTAAATGCTATTAAATATTTTAAATGCTCAAATAATCATAAACTAAAATGTTTACTGTAGGATATATTCCCAACAGTGATCATGAGTAGTTTCATGATTTTTGGAAGTGTCTAAGTATTTTTAATAAAGCCCTAAAGACTACAGAATATTAGAAAACAGAAACAAATAAAAAAAAGAGAGAGAATACCTGGCGCTTACCTGGCCGGCCCAGCCCAGCGCCGCTGCCAGTCATCTCCCACCTCTCGCCAGTAGGACGAGAGGCGTGTGGCCGCCGTGCGCGCCCCCGCGCCCCGGCCACATCCTGCTTGCCGCTTCTCCCTGGACGTCCCCGGAGACGCCACGCGCTCCCCTCGACCCCTACCGCTCTCCCCCGTGCTCATTCCCTTCCCTGGACCTCTCTCTCTCACCCACCCGAACGTGTTCGTCGCCGCCGCTCGCCACCACCGCAGCCACCGTGCTCCCCTCGCCCTCCCGTGCTGTCCAGCAGCTCCGTCTCGACGCCCTCGTCCTCTCAGCCGAGTCAGGCAACGCCGAACGGCCTGCATCGCCCCCTGCACCCTCGACTTCACCGCCTCTGCTCCGAGATCGCCGGCGACCTCCCGACGTCGTCAGCCCGTCCCCGACCGCGCCGTTTGCTTCTACGTGACCGCAGTGAGCTCCGCTACCTTCTCCCCTTCTCGTTCTCGCTCTCGAGCTCCGTAGCAACTGCACGTAGTTCACCCGCACGCGCCGCCGCCGAGCTCGTCGCCGACGAGGCTCCGGCCATCCAACGGTCGCACCACCATGGCCGTTAGCTTCACCGCATCGCCAGGAGCCCGTAGCACCATCGCACGCCCCTCGCCGTGCTCTCTAGCGACGGGTTCGACTACACCCGTACCCCGGCAGCCGCACAGCTCGTCGCCGGCGTCGATTCCGGCGACCCCGAGCTCTGCCACCACCACCAACCGATGTGGCTCGTTCCCAGCTGCGTGTAGATGCTCTCCGCCGCCCATTTGGTCGCCGGAGCATGGAACCCGCACCCCACCGCCGCGTCTGGCCTCGCCGGCGGCTTAACGCCGGCGAGTTGACCCCGTTTGACCCAGGCTGGCCCCCCTCCCCTGAGTCAATGACAAGTGGGGCCCGCCTGCTAATTAACCTGGATTAACTTTTAATTAATTCTAAATTAGTTAGTTTACTAACAGTGACACTGACGTGTGGACCCCACACGTCAGGTTTGACCTGGACGACCCCGCTGACCAGCTGACGTCACCCTGACGCAATGCTGACGCATTAATTTAATTACTGGAATTATTTTTATACAGGAAATTCCAGAAAATGCCCAAAACTTCTAAAATTCATAGAAATTAATCCGTAACTCCAAATGAAACAAATTATATATGAAAAATTATCAGAAAAATGCAATCTATCCATCTGTATCACTTTCATGCATGTCAAACTAAGTTATACCTGCTGTATAGGAGAAAACATGATTATGACATTTTAAGTGCTAAATGTGGAGTTTGCATATGAACCCTTAGTTCATATGGACTTCATTTAAACTGTTGTTAGATGCATTAATGTAAATCATAACATTCTTGACATGTCACGACCATGCATCATATTGTTGCATTGCATTGATTGTGTTTCCTCTCTGTTGCCGGTAATTGTCCCCTCTCGATAA
Source organism: Aegilops tauschii subsp. strangulata (assembly GCF_002575655.3). Classification (NCBI taxonomy): domain Eukaryota; kingdom Viridiplantae; phylum Streptophyta; class Magnoliopsida; order Poales; family Poaceae; genus Aegilops; species Aegilops tauschii. The sequence goes on from NC_053036.3 coordinate 309,944,466, forward strand.
CCGTGATTCCGATGATGAGTTCCATGACACCGATGAAGAACTATAATATCTTCAGAAGTGCCAGGCAAGCAAACCCCCTTGTTCATTCCGATACAATCCCACTCTCTCGCTCTGCTCTATCTTACTGCATTAGGACAACCACGATGCAACTGTTTCATGCTGCGGTAGTTGAACCCCTTATCCTCTGCATGACCTGTCATTGCCACAGTAAATAGATGAAACCCACTAGCATGAGTAGGAGTTGTTTGAGCCCTGATGTGCCTACTCATTCATGATTGTTTGTCATGCCTCCTATGCTTAGAGTTGTGTCAGGTCTGATTCGTCGGGGATGAATTGGAATGGTGATGAACATGTCCTACTGTGTGTGAGCTAAGTGTGTGAACACGATTTGGTAAAGGTAGCGGTGAGAGGCCATGTAGGAGTACATGGTGGGTTGTCTCATTGAAGCCGTCCTCAGGAACTGAGTTCTATGTTTGTGATCCATGATACAGTTACTACCACGCATTGGGCCCGAAACCAATGGACCCTCTCGGCTTCTTAATCACCCTTGTCCTCTGTCCAGGAGTTGCAAGTAGTTTCTGGTGTTTGTAGTATGCTAGAGGCCGTGGGCAGCGCTGACCGGAGGGGTGGGCTGTGATGCGGTAGGCACGTGGCACGGTGTACCGGGCGCCCGTTTGGTGTCTCCGGAACCCTGCACACATCGTTCGGGGCCGTATGTGGAAACCTCGGCCGGACTCCCTGCGGATGGAACCTGAATAGGCGATAAACCTGGACTAGAGACTTGAGTGTTTAGGTAGGCTGTGGCCGACACCCTCGCTGGGCTTCCGCTTGAAGGTTGCCGGGTACATGTCGTGTAAACGGCGGTAAGTGGTGAGAGCGTGTGTGACGAAGTACACCCCTGCAGGGTTAACATCATCTATTCGAATAGCCGTGTCCGCGGTAAAGGACTTCTGGGTTGCCTATAACAGTTCATAGACAAGTGAAAGTGGATACTCTAAAATGCGCAAGATAAGCGTGAGTGCTAAGGATGGCGTTCTCGTAGGGAGACGGGAGCGGATCCATAGTGGTGTATTGATATGGTGAATATGTGGACTCGTGTGCGCCACCTCAAAAGAGTTACTTGCAGTCGTAGTTCAGGATAGCCACTGAGTCAAAGCTGGCTTGCTGCAGTTAAACTCCACCACCCCCTTTGTTGATACCGATGCATATGTAGATAGTTCTGATGTAAGTCTTGCTGGGTACATTTGTACTCACATTTGCCTATTTTATGTTTTGCAGAGAGACGTCAGTCTCGCTAGTAGTGCTGTGTGGACTTCGACGTTTAGCTTGATACCTCAGCTACGATCTTGTGCCCTCGGCAGGATCTAGTAAATAGTCAGGCTTCTCAGCCTTTTTCATTTGTAGATGTCTGTACTCAGACATGTTAAGCTTCCGCATGTGTTTGACTTGTATGCTCTGAATGTTGGGTCATAAGACCCATGTTTGTAATATCTCGCTCCTCAGAGCCTAATGAATAAATACTTGAGTCGTAGAGTTATGTTGTGATGCCATGTTGTATTTACACATATCGAGCATATTGTGTGTATGATTGAAATGCTTGGTATGTGTGGGATCCAACAACCTAGTTGTTTATCCTTGGTAGCCTCTCTTATGGGGAAATGTAGTCTTGTGCTTCCATGAGCCATAGTAGTCCGCTACAGCCCGGTTCACCGGAGTCCTGCTAGCCCAGCACTACTGCTCCGGAACACTTGACTGGCCGGCATGTGTTTCACATCGTTCCTGTGTCTGTCCCTTCGGGGAAATGTCACGCGGTGACATCCGGAGTCCTGCCTAGCCTGCTACAGCCCGGGTTCCCGGAGTCCTGTTAGCCCAGTGCTACAGCCCGGATTCGCACGCTGCTGACCGACATGCTCGATGTTGATTCATGTATGCCTGTCCCCATAAGTTAGTGCCACTTTGGGTTCACGACTAGTCATGTCGGCCCGGGTTCTCTGTCATATGGATGCTAGCGACATTATCATATACGTGAGCCAAAAGGCGCAAACGGTCCCGGGCCATGGTAAGGCGACACCCGTGGGAATACCGTGCGTGAGGCCGCAAAGTGATATGAGGTTTTACAGGCTAGATCGGTGTGACTTAGAATCGGGGTCCTGACAGGTATCTCAATGTTTGCGGCCGAGTGACGGTGGCAGGGTGTTTGACATTCATTCCCATTTCTTGCATGGGACCTAAGCATGCAACCAAGGACGCATATTTGAATTTTCAACCAATTTATATGCATTAGAGCATGTCCATGTAGTTCAAATTTGAATTATGCACATGAATGCATTGAAAACTCAATTAATGCATAAAAATGTCCAAATGAACCCCAAAAAATCACAAAAATTGACACAACACTCCTGTTGTTCTACGTTGACACGAGAAATTTTTGAAAGCAATAAGAGGCAATGGATATCGTTTCGTCCCCAAGGGTGGGACATTCCCTACCGAAACCATCATGCTTGTTGTGAGAAGCTCTGGTTTGTGAGAAGCATACCCCAAACCTGCCCCAAATGGGAGAAAAAATTTACCACGTCATGTTGATGCCGCTCCATGATAGCATGCCAAGTTTCATGAATTTCAGATGAGTTTTGGATTTACTAGAATTTAAAAACCCGGTATCTCAATGTTTGCGGCCGAGTGACGGTGGCAGGGTGTTTGACATTCATTCCCATTTCTTGCATGGGACCTAAGCATGCAACCAAGGACACAGATTTGAATTTTCAACCAATTTATATGCATTAGAGCATGTGCATGTAGTTCAAATTTGAATTATGCACATAAATGCACTAAAAACTGAATTAATGCATAAAATGTCCAAACAAACCCTGAAAAATCCCCAAAATTGACACAACACTCCTGTTGTTCTATATTGACACTAGGAAAAAAATTAAAACGAGAAGAGGCAATGGATATCGTTTCGTCCACAAAGGTGAAACGTTCCCTACCAAAACCATCAGGCTTGTTGTGAGAAGCTCTGGTTTGTGAGAAGCATACCCCCAAACCTGCCCTAAATGGGACAAAAAATTTACCACGGCATGTTGATGCCGCTCCATGACAGCATGCCAAGTTTCATGAATTTCAGACGAGTTTTGGATTTACTAGTGAAAACCAGGCATCTCAATGTTTGCGGCCGAGTGACGGTGGCAGGGTGTTTGACATTCAATCCCATTTCTTGCATGGGACCTAAGCATGCAACCAAGGACACATATTTGAATTTTCGACCAATTTATATGCATTAGAGCATGAACATGTAGTTCAAATTTGAATTATGCACATGAATGCATTGAAAACTCAATTAATGCATAAAAATGTCCAAATGAACCCCAAAAAATCACAAAATTTGACACAACACTCCTGTTGTTCTACGTTGGCACGAGAAAAAATTTGAAAGCAATAAGAGGCAATGAATATCATTTCGTCCCCAAAGGTGGGATGTTCCCTACCGAAACCATCATGATAGTTGTGAGAAGCTCTGATTTGTGAGAAGCATATGCCCAAACCTGCCCCAAATGGGACAAAAAATTTACCACGGCATGTTGATGCCGCTCCATGATAGCATGCCAAGTTTCATGAATTTCAGACGAGTTTTATATTTACTAGAATTTAAAAACAAGGTATCTCAATGTTTGCGGACGGGTGACGGTGGCAGGGTGTTTGACATTCATTCCCATTTCTTGCATGGGACCTAAGCATGCAACCAAGGACACGGATTTGAATTTTCAACCAATCTATATGCATTATAGCATGTGCATGTAGTTCAAATTTTAATTATGCACATGAATTCATTGAAAAGTCAATTAATGCATAAAAATGTCCATACGAACCCCAAAAAATCACAAAAATTGACCCAACACTCCTGTTGTTCTACGTTGACACCACAAAATTTTTGAAAGCAATAAGAGGCAATGGATATCGTTTCGTCCCCAAAGGTGGGACGTTCCCTACTGAAACCATCATGCTTGTTCTGAGAAGCTCTGGTTTGTGAGAAGCAAATACCCAAACTTGCCCCAAATGGGACAAAAAGTTACCACGGCATGTTGATGCCGCTCCATGATAGCATGCCAAGTTTCATAAATTTCAGACGAGTCTTGGATTTACTAGAATTTAAAAACAAGGGATCTCAATGTTTGCGGCCGAGTGAAGGTGGCAGGGTGTTTGACATTCATTCCCATTTCTTGCATGGGACCTAAGCATGCAGCCAAGGACACAGATTTGAATTTTCAACCAATTTATATGCATTAGAGCATGTGCATGTAGTTCAAATTTAAATTATGCACATCAATGCATTGAAAACTAAATTAATGCATAAAAATGTCCAAACGAACCCCGAAAAATTACAAAATTGACACAACACTCCTGTTGTTCTATGTTGACACGAGAAAAATTTTGAAAGCAATAAGAGGCAATGGATATCGATTCGTCCCCAAAGGTGGGACGTTCCCTACCGAAACCATCATGCTTGTTGTAAGAAGCTCTGGTTTGTGAGAAGCATATACCCAAACCTGCCCAAATGGGACAAAAAATTTACCACGGCATGTTGATGCCGCTCCATGATAGCATGCCAAGTTTCATGAATTTCAGATGAGTTTTGGATTTACTAGAATTTAAAAACCCGATATCTCAATGTTTGCGGCCGAGTGACGGTGACAGGGTGTTTGACATTCATTCCCATTTCTTGCATGGGACCTAAGCATGCAACCAAGGACACAGATTTGAATTTTCAACCAATTTATATGCATTAGAGCATGTGCATGTAGTTCAAATTTGAATTATGCACATGAATGCATTAAAAACTCAATTAATGCATAAAAATGTCCAAACGAACCCCGAAAAATCCCAAAATTTGACACAACACTCCTGTTGTTCTATGTTGACACTAGGAAAAATTTTGAAATCGAGAAGAGGCAACAGATATCATTTCGTCCAAAAAGGTGAAACGTTCCCTACCGAAACCATCACACTTGTTGTGAGAAGCTCTGATTTATGAGAAGCTTATACCCAAACCTGCCCCAAATGGGACAAAAATTTACCACGACATGTTGATGCCGCTCCATGATAGCATGCCAAGTTTCATGAATTTCGGACAAATTTTGGATTTACTAGAATTACAAAAGCAAGTACGTCGACGTTTGCCGGAGAGCCACGGTGCCGTGGTGTTCGAATTTCATCCCCATTTCTTGCATCGGACATAAGCAAAAACCCATGGACACATATATGATTTTACAACCCATGTTGGTGCACTGAAGCATGTGCATGTAGTTTAATTTTGAATTGTGCACCTGAAATGGCTAGAAAACTAATTTAATGTGTAAAATGTTCAAACGAACCCTGAATATTTCCAATTCTTTTACGACACACATATAGTTGCATGTTCACTGCAGATAAAAGGTCTAGCAATTCAAACACCTTCCATTGCCGCTGTGACCCCATTATGTAATTCAAATCAAGATGAAAAATCAAGTAGATCCCACACAGTTTATTATCACCAACCGTGTGAGATGCAGCACAAAATATCCTGGAGCACTGTCGGTGTATAGTAAGCCTATGGCTTACGCGAGAAGGTGCATCGCTACAGTCCACAGTCGGCGTCTCAAGCACACTAGCTTGCTCCCCAAATATCATTTCACTCTTCAATCGTCGCCGGTGAAAGATGGGCACATGGACCCGCGTCATGAGGGCAACTTCGATGGCCCACTCCGGCGAGAGCGCAGCCGCAGCCGCCATGCACGTGCTAACAAGGTGCATGAGCGCGGCCGCAATCTGTGACCGGGCGGCCAAGGCGGCCCAAACGGCCGTTGTTGCTTCTTAGGTGGCGGCAACAACATCTGCCTTGGGGATAGTGATACGTCTCCAACGTATCTATAATTTTTGATTGTTCCATGCTATTATATTATCTGTTTTGGATGTTTAATGGGATTTAATATGCTCTTTTATATTCTTTTTGGGACTAACCTACTAACCGAAGGCCCAGTGCAAATTGTTGTTTTTTTGCCTATTTCATTGTTTCGCAGAAAAGGAATATCAAGTGGAGTCCAAACGGAACGAAACCTTCGCGAGGATCTTTTTTGGAACAAATGCAATCGAGGAGACTTGTAGTGGACGTCAAGGAAGCAACGAGGCGGCCACGAGGTAGGAGGGCGCGCCCCCACCCTCGTGGGCCCCTCGTAGCTCCACCGACCTACTTCTTTCACCTATATATACTCTTATACCCTTAAAACATCCAGGGGAGCCACGAAACAACTTTTCCACCGCCGCAACCTTCTGCACCCGTGAGATCCCATCTTGGGGCCTTTTCCGGCGCTCCTCCGGAGGGGGATTAGATCACGGAGGGCTCCTACATCAACACCATAGCCTCTCCGATGTTGTGTGAGTAGTTTACCAAAGACCTTCGGGTCCATAGTTATTAGCTAGATGGCTTCTTCTCTCTCTTTGGATCTCAATACAAAGTTCTCCTCGGTCTTCTTGGAGATCTATTTGATGTAATTCTTTTTGCGGTGTGTTTGTCGAGATCCGATGAATTGTGAGTTTATGATCAAGATTATCTATGAACAATATTTGATTCTTCTCTGAATTCTTATATGCATGATTAATATCTTTGCAAGTCTCTTCGAATTATCAGTTTGGTTTGGCTTACTAGATTGATCTTTCTTGCAATGGGAGAAGTGCTTAGCTTTGGTTCAATCTTGCGGTGTCCTTTCCCAGTGACAGCAGGGCCAGCAAGGCACGTATTGTATTGTTGCCATCGAGGATAAAAAGATGGGGTTTATATCATATTGCTTGAGTTTATTCCTCTACATCATGTCATCTTGCCTAATGCGTTACTCTGTTCTTATGAACTTAATACTCTAGATGCATGATGGATAGCAGTCGATGTGTGTAGTAACAGTAGTAGATGCAGAATCATTTCGGTCTACTTGACACGGACGTGATGCCTATGTTCATGATCATGCCTAGATATTCTCATAACTATGCGCTTTTCTATCAATTGATCGACAGTAATTTGTTCACCCACCGTAAGATATGCTATCTTGAGAGAAGCCACTGGTGAAACCTATGGCCCCCGGGTCTACTTTACATCATATAAGTTTCCAATCTACAATTCTAGTTTACTATCTACTTTATTTTGCAATCTTTATTTTCCAATCTATACAACAAAAATACCAAAAATATTTATCTTATTATCTTTATCAGATCTCACTTTTGCAAGTGGCCGTGAAGAGATTGACAACCCCTTTATCGCGTTGGTTGCAAGGTTCTTGATTGTTTGTGCGGGTACTGGGCGATTTGCGTCTAGTCTCCTACTGGATTGATACCTTGGTTCTCAAAAACTGAGGGAAATACTTGCGCTACTTTGTTGCATCACCCTTTCCTCTTCAAGGGAAAACCAATGCATGCTCAAGAGGTAGCAGATAGCAACTGGCGAGAGCGGCACAGCAGCTGTCCGTTCCGCAGTGACGGCCTTAGCCCTGATGGAGGCGGCCCACGACCATGTCGAGGCCGCCCACGCCCAGCTCGTGGCAGTCACCGCACATATCGAACGAAGCTTCTCCGACAACGGTCGGCAACCCACGGCCGAAGAGTTGGCAATCACCGAGAGCGTTCGAGCAGCCGTCTGTTCCTCCGCCGCATACCTTGCGACGACGGAGCCCGTCCAAGCCCAGATCGCGGCCGCCCACGCCCAGCTCGTTGTGGCCTTTTCCAAAGAGATGGCGGACGCGGATGGCGAGATGCTTGCCGAGTATGGTGCGATGGATGCCATGGAGCCCCTTCCCTAGGAGACCGTCGGGCGCGAGCTGGACATGGAGGCGGCGGCGGAGATCGACGAGCACCAGCCGTAGTAGTACTCTTTGTTTTATTTAATTAAGAGCGCCGGTCTTTAATTTTTTTAGAGTAATGTTTAGGTCAGCTAGCTCTATTTAATTGCTGAACATGCTCGATTAAGAAGTGCGGGTGTGCCGTAGTCTCCTTTGTGTACCCAAATTATGCAATGACGTGGACGACCACTGTAACCAGGGAAATTCGAACCAAATTTTTTGACGTTCAAACTCATCACACACAGGTTAAGCTATCTGAATCGTTTGTGATGTTCACATATCGTACACAGTTCTGAATAAGGGACCGTGTCTGATGACACTTTGCGCGCCAATTTTTTCGCTGAAGCGATTCCAAATTTTCGGCTTCTGCAGAAATATCTACCTCCCCGCCCCCTCTCCCTTACCAAAAGCCACATTTCCCCTGTTTCCGCCTTCCTTTCCAAGTTGAAACCTTCACTCCTTGCTTGCAGCACCGCCTCCTCATCGCCGACCCTCCTTCATGTTGCTCGGCCTCGTCTATCCCGGCAGGTAATCAACGCCCGACCGCCATCGTCCTCCTCCTTCCACATCCCACATGCCCCGACCGCTGGTGCGACACCTTCCACCCAAATCACCGACCCCACCACCAAATAAGCGCCGCCCTAAGCCATGGTGCACGCAGTATAGCCAGGATCGCAAGTAGCATATGGCAGCGGAGAAGCAAATCGCGGTCGCACGCGCGGATGAGGTCGCGATGGCAGCCATTCGTGCCGACCCCCAGATCTTGGAGGAGCACCTTGCCATTTGCTAGATACTCCGGTTAAGCATGCTCGGTTTACCCGTTGCGTGTGCTCCTGCCTTTCCTTCACAAATTCTAGTGAATTGTGCTATCTAATTTTACCATGCAATCTATTGCTCTAGTGTATCTGTTCTATATGTCGTGCAGTGTGGTGCTCACTTATTAACTGTTTTGTTAATTAGTTGTCGTCTTCAGTTAACTGTTTGGTTCAATTCTGCAAATGTGATGTTCAATTCTTCAGCCTGCAATTTTGTATTGTCTTCCATGTGAGAAATAAATCGAATTTATCTTTACAAAATAAATGAGAAACGAATACAATTGCTATATTTCCAAGTTGTCAACCATACTTGGTTTGGTTATACATTATGCAATGGGGTGCTCAGTTAACGTTTGGTTCATTTGTGTTGTGGTGTTTAGTTAACTGTTTGGTTCAATTCTGCAATGCGATATTCAATAGTTGTGGGTGCATTCTGTTATTGTATACCATGTGAGGAATAAATTGAATTTGGCTGTAGTAAATACATGAGAAACAAATACATTGCTATATTTCCAAGTTGTTAAGCATGTTTGGTTTGGTTAACTATCTGATCTTCTATTAGGAGTATGTTATATTGTGCAATGTGGTGATCAGTTAATGTTTGGTTCATTTGTTGTGGTGTTTAGTTAACTGCTTGATTCAATTCTGCAATGTGATGTCCAATTGTCGTGGGTAGAATTTTGTATTGTTGTGCATGTGAGGAATAAATCAAATTTGGCTGCACTTAATACATGAGAAACATATACAAGTGCTATATTTCCTAGTTCTTAATCATGATTGGTTTGGATAAATGGGTTTTCCATGTGGCCTGAATTAATCTGATGAATCTGCAATGTGCTTATTTTTCATCAACATATTTACTGATAGCATGTGAACCCTTACTTAACCTGATCACTAACTACCTTATATGTGTTGCAGGGAAACAATGGGAAGCACTTACGTTTACAATCGAGGTTAGCACGTTGATGGTCCGTTGTCTAATAGCACATTATTGTGCAATTCCAGGAACCATTCTAATATTTAGATTTTTAACAATTTGGTCTTGCACATGTAGGTCCTGCTGTCAGAGGTTTTGACCCACTGTTCGACCCTTTTTGCATATGGGGAAATGAGTTGTCCATGAATATCAATCAAGTCAAGAAACTCAGAAAGATTGTTAGGATAAAGAAATTAGCGACAAAAAACAACAAGATCTTTGTCTGCACAATGAAGAAGACATCAGTTCACTACAAGATGGTACTAACTATTATACCTTGCCTTTTTTTATTCCTTTGCCCCATTTCCAATATAGAGAAGATATTTATGCACATCCTTGTTTTCAGGCCTTTCCAAAGCAGTTCACTGATGATTACCTCTCAAACCACCTCTATGGTCAGGAAGCGAGGAAGGTTTTCATACAACACCCATGGTTCAATATTGAAGTGTCCCTGAAGAGGACGAAGGATGGACAGTCAATCATCCATAGGCACTGGCCTAAAGTTGCAAAGACCTTCAACATGAATGAAGGCTCAATATTCGCCTTCCGCTTCAGCAGTTTTCCAGATGAGATGCATCTATCTATATATCGTCTATGATGCTAATTTTGAAAGGTTCTACATGTTGCATGTGAAACTTGGTGCTGGTGCAGTTGTGTAATGGGGTAGCTGAGTGTTGAAGCTATATCATGTTGTTCTCTGATGTATTTCAATTATGAAATCCTGCTTCCGTAATATAGAAGTGAAATATATTATGTGCTTAATATGAACGTCAATTAGATTAATAAATGGATTATTAATAATAGGGCAATCAGCCTGCTAATGGTGACTTAGCCTGCTAATTGGGTTTTGCTATTGCAAACGGTTATTCAGAAAATACCGTGGGCGATGACCTCAGGCAACGCACACAGTTTCTAGGAATAAACTGTGTTGGATCAATGAACAATCACACACGACCTTCTCTTGAAAACGGTTTGCGTTAGGCCACCTTGCGCAAATGTTTACCACATAAAACTGTGTGTGATGGACAGCCTTTGCCACATGGTTTCTTCTACCCACCGTGTGTGATGCATTCGATAACGCAAACGATAAAATTGTTAATATCGTGCGCAATGGCAACGCTATCACAAACGGTTTAATGGGAAAATTTGTGTGTGATGTACCTGTGAACGGAAACATTTTCCTTGGAGCGACTATGTGGGATGTACATACGAATGGAAACGTTTAGCGGGGACTGACTGTGTGGGATGCACTTGCGACCGGAAACAATTTCGCTTGTATAATTGTATTTTTTAGCTCTATTGTATGTATTTTCGTATTTGAGCGCTCGTCGGTTGCACACGAACTCATTTTGTCGAGCGTGTGTGTCAGGAGGGCATGTCCCCGACGGTTTCTGGGTCGTGTGGGAATGACCCCCCTATCACCGTCACTCACTAGGCGACAGTTGCAAATGTTGTCGCGGAAAGGGGTTAAAAACCGTTTGTATAGCACCCACGCGTAGCAGTGTTGTTTTTAATTTCAAATTGATGGACCATTGCCTTGAATCACTCATATCCCAATATTCACTCTGCAATTGCATTATTTGATCAAGAACATGTTAGGTAGCATTCCACATCAAAAATTCTGTTGTTATCACTTACCTACTCGAGAATGAGCAGAAATTAAGCTTGGGGATGTTGATACGTCTTCAACGTATCTACAATTTTTGATTGTTTCATGCTATTATATTATCACTTTTGTATGCTTTATGTGTCATTTTATATTATTTTTTCGGACTAACCTATTAATTTAGCCCAGTGCTAGTTCTTGTTTTTTCTTGTTTTTTATTTTCTAGAAAATTCATACCTACAGAAGTCTAAACAGGACGAAACTTTTGACAATTTTTTTGGAGCATAAGAGACCCTAGAAGCTTGGGGGGAGGACGAGAAGACCCATGAGGGCCCCACAAGCAAGGGGCATGCCCTGGGGGTAGGGCACGCAACCCTGACTTGTGGGCCCCTCATAGCTCCGTATGCCCTAATCTCTGGCCTATAAATTCCCATATATGCAGAAACCCTCGAAGCGAGACCCAAAACAAATTTGCCACCGCAAGCCTCTGTTCCGAAGCGATCCCATCTGGAGCCCTGTTTCGGTACTCTGCTGGAGAGGGGAATCATTGGGGAGGCCATCTTCATCAACATTGTCGCCTCTATGGTGATGTGTGAGTAGTTCCTTCAGGACCTACGGGGCCATAGTAGTACCTAGATAGCTTTCTCTCTTTTTTTATTTTCAATACAATGATCTTCCCTAAGATCAATCCGATGTAATCTTTTGTGGTGTGTTTATTAGGATCCGGTGAATTGTGGGTTTATGATCAGATTATTCATTGGATTTATTTGAGTCTCTTGTGATCTCTTTGCTGTGTAATTTTATAGCTTTGTTTTTCTCTCTAATTTATCTGTCTACTTTGGCCAAATTAGATTGATTTATCTTCAGTGGGAGAGGTCCTTTGTGGTAGGTTCAATCTTGAGGTGATCTTGCCTTATGACAGGAGGGGCAAAGGCATGTATTGTATTGTTGCTACTATGGATAAAACGACGGGGTTTGGTCATGTTGATTTATATTATTTTGTCTACATTATGTCATCTTGATTAAAGCGTTACTCTGTTTGTCAGAGCATCTCTAGCAGACCCCATATAATGCCAACCCGCAAAATGCATTTACAGTTCACGGAAAAATGGATTTACGAGCCGGCGAGGGCTGCGTAATATCCTTTTTTACGGGTCCGCTTTGCGGGGTCTACTCGGCCGCAGCCCTCGTCGGCCCGTAAATTCGTAATATGCATTACAATTTTGGGCATGAAAACACATTTCTTTGCTTTTTATTTTCTACAAGGGCATTGGATACATCATAATTCACCAAATCTTTGCTAGAATAGCAAGACAAAAAAACAAGAACAACAATTAGGCATTTTAGAAGATATCCAACTTCCATAACTGCTCCCACTGGTTGGATCAACATCTTCTCCATGCATTCATTGTTGATCCGCGGATTCTTGATCTTGCATTCTTCATTCTTCTTCTTTGATTTTAAAGAAGTAGATGTTGCTTCCCCTCTAGTTTCTTCTCTAAGTGCACATGCAGTCGCATCATTTGCCTCAATTCTAGCAACGAGTGCACGAACATCTATTAAGCTTCTTTCTATCAATAAGTTGATGTAATCTTCTTCCCAAAACCAAAATGAGCATCCATCTTCCTACACACATGACCACCTAGATAAGCTATCAAAATTGAACATAATAGGTTGACAAAGCCGAATGAAAACAAGAACATACCTTGCCATTTTCGCATTTGAAGAACACCCATCTAGGGTGTTTCGGAGTGCTAGATGTTAGCTGCAGTATAGTCTGTGTGCAATCGTCGCACAGAATGAGCGGCATCGGCAAGCCAGCGAGATGCTGCACGAGCACCGAGCCCGGGCGACAGCCGGCCGGGACCTTGCTGGCAAACCAACGGCGGCGGCTAGAGGACAAACCAGCACCTGCATGCGGCTCTGGGGCTTTGTCGTGGCTGTGCGGGGTGCTCCCCGACCAATCCATGGCTTGGTGCAGCCACCGATGGCTGGAACCGCCAAATCCGACGGCCACGACCCCCCACCGCCAATCTGCAACTTCCCGGCCGGCCGCGGTAGGAGGAAGTGGTGGAGGACAATCTCGGGCGTGCGGCGGCCCGCAAGCGTGATCCCGACGGCTGGTATGGCCGGAATCGTAGGCGGCGGTGGGTGGGGGAAAGCGCGGGCTGAAATGTCCCCCCCCCACCAACCGCCACCGCTTTATACAGGGCACCGACGGGGCGAGGGGAAGAACCCGCATTTTCGCGGGTTCGGGTGGGAATCTTGCCGCGCCCCGCAAAACAATTACGGGTCGAACGCGTTTGCGGGGTCTGATCGGGCAGCATTTTTTACGCGGGCCCGTATTTTGGCCGTTATTATGCTGGTCGAGGCATTATACGGGGTCTGCTAGAGATGCTCTCATGAACTTAATACTTTGAGATGCATGTTGGATAGCGGTCTTGGCGTGGAAGTAATAGTAGTAGATGCAGTTGGATTAACGGTCTAGTTGTTACGGACGTAATGTCTATGTAATGATTATGACATGAATGATCATCATAACTATGATCAATTCACTACTAGAAAAAAGGCTGTTAGTGGCGCACATTACTATGTCCAACAGTGCGCCATTATTATGCCTCCTAGGGGCCATATTTACCTTCACATATGCCCCCAAGTGCGCCATTACTATGCCCCATAATGCGCCACTGGTATTTAGCCTTGGTGCGCCACTAATGCTCAATATGGTGCACCACTACTATGACTATTAGGAATTATTATTTTTTGCTTTTCTGGTATTTGCACAGGTTACAAAATACACGTTACACAGCACAGAATATAAACATCACACAATAGAATTCATCATATTAGTCTCCAAATTTGAAATAGCGAACAAAGTTCAAACATTAGCCAAGTTTAGGTCTCGAGACATTAGCAAAGTTCATCATATATATTAGCCGAGTTTGTCATCACATTACAAAGTTGATATCGATCATCTAAACTACCATCACATAGAAGAGAGCTGCGGTCATGATGAGCATCATCGTGATGAAACCGGTCTTCATCTGGTTCCTCCTCCGCTCCCTCCTCTCTCCCGCTAGATAGCGCGCGTATCTAGCTTCCGCCTCCGCCCTAGTGGTGTACCCTTTGTAACTGTTACCGCTGAAACGGTGAACCTATCTCCGACACTCCTCCCAGTCGTCGTAGACTCCGGGAACCTTACCCTTGTACACGACATACGACGGCATCTCTATGCACTAGACAAACAAAACGTTAGTAGCAATTCACAGACAATATATAAGCAATATATAAGTATGCAACAAAAGGATCGGAAGAGAAAAGCAACACATTAATAGCACGATTCATGGTCCTAATAATAAATAGCATCGATTACATATAAGTTGAACGACTGTCCAAACTAAAGAGACATACAAGTTCATTAAAGTTTAATTACAACATGAGCTAATCGATATTTCAGAACTAGATAGCATCATTACTTTTGACTCGACTCAGGGACCGGAGCGTGGATGAAGCCGCCGTCTTTCATGATGGTCATGAAATCGCGATCGTTGCCAGCCTGCATTTGTAGCGCTGTTTCTATTTCACTGTTGGACGGTTCATATTTGAGGTATAACTGCCCCGAGGTACGAAGGACATCTTGATAGATGATTTCCGCAAACTCCGGCTGGATGCGAAAGAATTCTTGTCTGATGTCCACGTCCTGGATTGCCGACAAGCGTGCGGCCCAATCTTTGAGATTAGTTGGTAGCATAAGGTGATTATGGTCCCATACGATCGCCCGCATGTGATGGAGGGCGTAGTAGGCATCCTTCTGACTGCCAGGCGGCTGCTTGACGCAGGGGAACGTCGTTACGTGGGTGAACACGTGCTTGCCGTACCTGCAAATTGGCCTCCTGAAGGTGCCTCCAGATTTGGCGTAGCCGGGGAGAGCATCATCAAGAACTTTCTTGATATTTGTGTAGTCTTTCTTCGACTGATGGTCCGAGTCGAAATACGTGGCCATGGAATATTTCGGGCTTAAGATGATGAGTGTGCAATGGGTGTCACTACACAAAACACGGAATGTTAGAAAAAAAGAACGATCGAAATCTAAGAAATCATATGTTATGGGACGGTGAGGGGATGACTTACTCGGGAAAGTAAGGCACGAGGAAGTTATCCTTATCTGGGTTCGCCAGAATGACGCCTTCGAGGTATGAACTCGTGACTTGCCGGTCCCCAGCGCTGCCCAAGATCTTGGCACGCATGTAGAAGGGGTCGACTATCACGATGTCCGGGGTCTTGTCTCTAATGATCTGCATCTCCATACTGAGAGAAAATAGCCGAATGAAGGTGTAGTGCGGCGGATGAAGGTTAAACATAGCAAAGATGTCATCAAACCGCAGGACAATCATACGCCCGATGTTGCTATCGACAAAGCCCTTGCCCTCTGGCACCTTGGCCACAAAAACCGGGTATGCCACATCATTCTCGGAGAGACGCCGCTTCTCCATAGAAAGAAGACTGTCATGCAGACTCCGCATAGCACCGGTTGCAGCATTGAGTAGATTAGTCGGTAGCATCGGCCTACCCGCCACATGCACCCTCCTCGAGATATCCTTAGGTGAAGGTGGCCCGTCTTGAGCACGGATCGTACTCAGTGCCGACTGGCTCGCACCCTTGTTATTTTTTCTTTTCCGTCCCTTCTGCCTCTTCTACTGTAATGGGATCGAGTTCTGCTCAGAGACCACCTTCTTGAGTGTGTTGGGGCTGATAATATTTCACACCTCGGCTATCTGAGGCTCAGTGAAGGCGGCAGCTGGAGGCGTCTCCTGAGAACTGAACGCCAGACGACGCCTGTTGCAATTGGGTTTCTCCGCGGTACCAGCTAGATCACGATCGTCTTTTGCAGGGTTGGGTTCTTGAGAAGGAGGCCCCAAGAATTCGTCACCGGACCCATGTTCGTTGAAGTACTTATCGACGTTGGAAAATGTATCGTCGTCTTCGTCCGAATCCTGTGCCATATGCATGTCCGGATCAGCTGACGGCGGTAGCGTTGCGGCGGTCTTGCCATAGCTTGGCGCCGGCACAACTGGCGGTGTTGTCTGTGGGGTGGTGTCCCCCGCCCCCAAACGAATCTGGCTCTTCGGCCAAAGCATGGACCAGCTTATGCAGGCGTTGAGGGTCATCACATCATCTTCGTCGGCCCCAGGGGGTCGATACGGAGGTAACAAGTCGTCGCAGCCCCGCAGCACCCGAACCAGTTGAACCCTATACACGGTGGGTGGCATCGGATTACCGTGGAACACGCGGTTGCCCGGTTGAACGATTCTGGCCTTGGCGACATCGATCAACTCGCCATCCATGAAGTGTAGGAGAGTGCATGGAACATCGGCAGCGCCCTGCGAAAACATGTAGGGCGTCAGAGATGCCCATTCAAAGGCAAGGAGATGAAGTCATCGGCTGAGAGGCTTAGTTACCGTGATGGCGTCGAGCTCGGCTAATGTCGAGGCACCGCCAACGGCGGGCGTGCAAGTGATGGAGGGGCCGCTTGCTGCCGAGGTGCCGGCCGGCGTATTCTTCCCACACCTGGGTGCATTAAGCTCCAATGTCGGCGCCGACGCCGGAGACACCAATGGCGTTGGCGCGTTGTGCGAGTTGCTGCCCGTGAAGCTGGGAATCGGGGGCGGCCCCTGTTGGCCGCCCGCAATCCACGCCTGTAGCCCCTCAATCAAGGTAGGCACAATGGCAGTGATCGTCGCTCCCAGTTGGTCTCGCACTTGCTCTTCGACTATCTCCAGAATCCGCGCCACTTGTGCCTTGAGTTCTTGAACCTCGCGCTCCTGACTTTCCGAGCTGGTCTTTCTCTCCTTTCGCCCAGCGTTATAGTATTCCGACCATTTCGTGGACAAGCCTTTGTCGGCCACACGGCCAGCTGACGACGGCTTACTGAACTTATCCTTGTGTTTCATTACGTTCAACGCCCTATTTAAAGTGGTGTCCCAAGGGGAGATCTGAGACGACCCCGTGCTACTGCTTTCAGTGTCCTGCGGAAGGAACATGAACCATTTAGAAATTTGGCTTCATTAATTAGAATGCAACCATATGGAGCTAATTACGCGGGGGTGTATTCCTTACCAGAACAAGCTCAAGCGCCTTGGTCTTCGGATCCGTGGTAAGCTCCTTTGTTACCGGGTCCATCTTGTACCGGGCCCTGACATAGTTCCTGGTCTGCTTGTCATGGTATTTATCGAAGAGGGGCGGTAGGCCTTGCTCGGCACGCTCCGCGTCCTCCTTGTCCCATATAGGTTCCGCCACTCTGTAACCGACAGGACCGAGTTTGTGGACCCCTAAGTTCAAGTACCGCATATCTTTCCCCCACTGACTTGATTCCGCAGATGCGTTGCTCTCGCACTTGATCTTGAACTCCAGGTAGTCAGCTTCGTTGATCGAAGGATTTGTCTCCTTCATCTTCTCATAACTATCACCTCTTAGAATCCTTCTCTTCACCACGGCTCTCCAAGTAGCCAGGGCCATGCTCATCTTTGTGAGGGTGGCACTGTTCACTTTATTCCCTGAGAGGCGTGTGTTTGCGAAGTCACCGGGGAACTTGTATCGTTCGTGCAGCTTCGTGAAGAGGAGGTTGCGCAAATTCCCTCGGTCACGATGCCTTAGGTTCTCGGTGTTGATCGAGACGGTGCTCCGGAGAATGCACCCGAGTTGTCTCGCGTACCCACTGACTAATTCTTTGGGCGCCATTGGATGCCCACTGGAGGACACTTCAGTAAATTCCTCCTTGACGGTGCCGAGCACATTCAGGTGCCGGTCCTTCCGTTGCCTCTTCGGTTGGCTGCCATCTATGTGTGCGCTGCCATCATCAGTGGTGGCATCCTCGGCGGCACCATCAGTGGTGTCATCCCCGACGCCACTAGGGGTTGTGTAGTCGGGATCGGTGTCTTCCGCGGCGTCCTCATAGCGGTGAGGTTCTTCCTCTATCTCCTGGGACAGCTCCCAGAATGACTTGCCCGAACCGCCGGCCTCATCGTTGTTGGCCATGTTCGCTCTAAATAGGAAAAAAGGCTACTAGAGTTATTTCTTAAATGCAGTCTAGTTTGTTAACTGAATACCTGCAGTATAATTCAGAATAAAGGCTACTAGAGTTGACAAGCATTTCCTTTCTGCTCGTCCAGAAAATATTTAACAGGAGTACACTACTAGAGTTAACAAATTGGGAATCTTCTAGGTCAAACTATAAATGTTGATTAATTTTTGTTTCGGTTGAGAATCGGGCACCTTCTAGGTCAAAAAAAATTGGGCATGACCTTTGCTAATTTTCTTGACCTAGGAGTGCCCCATTCTCAACCGAAACGGAAATTAATCAACATTTCAGGAGAAAGGGGTCATTTCATAAGATCACAAGTTCAGAAGATCTACAGTAGCAGCAGCATCACAAGTTGACAAAATTCAGTGAGATTGACCACAGAAAGATTGCATCCTTTGTTATTGACCACAGAAAGATTGCATCACAGTTTATACAAATGAGTGCTTCAACATAATTGAGTGCTTCAACATAATTGAGTGCTTCAACATAATTGACGGAAACTACACAGGCAGTACAAACAACCTACAACATGCTGTCTAGATGCTTATAGTCACAGTAGTCTTACTTTGCTATAATGCTCAAGAAAAGAAGCATCAGTGACAGACTTCCATCCCAGTATCTTCCCTCAAATCAAGATTAGACTACTTGAAGTAATCAAATAATTTCGAAATAGATTAACCAGTGCTATAGGCATACAAGTACTAGAACACACACCAGGCAATTTTTATAATATTATCAGAAAACACACATAGTGGTTTCAGTTAGGTAGCAGAGTGTTTTCGGTTCTTCATTTTCGGCAGTAAAAGTGGTTTCAGTTAGGTATATACTCGGAGGAGCCATCGATCATGTGACTGACTGCATAACGCCATTGGTTAATGGTGATTAAGAACAAACAAGTTGCAGACAAAAGTTCAGAACCAACATCCCACAGGATACATACATGCATACAGGACTTTGCAAGTTGCGACTTAAAAGGCCAAAATCCATGCAACTGCAACAACTCTGTTGCTGGTATCTGAATCAAAAGCGTATCTGTTGCAAGTTGCGACTTAAAAGGCCAACATCCCACTACTAACCCTCTCTTCTGAAGCTAGAACTGAAGAAGATTGTATGTACAAGGACCACTACATAGATTTAGAGAACAAACACGACAAACAAACACACATTCAGGCTAACTCAGGTGAAAGCTTCTGCAATTCCAGCTTCACCAGAGACCCACCTCTTGGCCTACAGGATCACGGAAGGAACTAGCGCTAGTTCTACTAACTGAACTCAACTCCGGCACCACCGCTGCTTCTGCCCATCGCCGATTTGCCGGAGAAACAGAGTGTTTGCGGGCGGCCGCGACCCGTACGGGAGCTCGACGGATCCGGTGTTTGCGGGCACGATGATGCGCATGGGCTAGCGCGTTGGGATCCTACGGCTGCGCTGAGCACGCCTATGAGCTCAGTTGACATCGACGGCGACGAGCACGTCTACAGCGGCGAGTTTGGCCCCGACGAGCACGATGGCTACGGGCGCCGCAAGTCCAGAAGTAAGAGGGGAGAGGAGGCGGAGCTCACCGGGGAGGCGCAAGGAGGCCCTGCGAGAGCTTAGTAGCAGCAGAGGTGGCCGGAGTTGAGGAAGATGGCGGCGACCTGAGGAAGAAGACGAGGTGGATCCGGTGATGTGCGGCTCCTCGGGTTCACGCTCCTGCAGGGACGAGGGAGGGGCGTGAGCAGCGGGCGAGAGGGCGGGAGAGCGCGGCCGGGGAGAGGAGGAGAGGGGAGGACAATTGGCTCGCGCGCGCACCTCGCAATGCCGGCGGCGGTGGAGCGGGCGTGGGCGGACGGCGGCGTGCTCCCGCGGGGGTCGTCGGGTTAGGTGGGGCGCGCGCACCTCGCAATGCCGGCGGTGGTGGAGCGGGCGCGGGTGGACGGCGGCGTGCTCGATCCCGCGGGGGTCGTCGGGTTAGGTGGTGCACGTGGATCTGGCGAGGGAGGGAGAGAGGCCAGAGGGAGAGGGGAGCAAGTGGGAGTGGGGAAGGGTTAGCAATGGCGCACCTTTTAGGGGTGCGCCATAAAAATGCGTATACCAATGGCGCACCTTCTAGGGGTGCGCCATAAACACCGTGATAGCAATGGCGCACCTTCTCCTGGTGCGCCATTACTAACTTTTTTTGGATTTTTAGTTGCATGTAATAATTTTTTAGAAAATGACCATAAATTTTAAAATGTTACGATATAAGTAGTTATTACTAATTTTCAAATACTTGCGTTGCAAAACATTTGTGAATTGGTAAAACATTTATGAATATGAAAAAATATCATCAAATTTGAAAAAATATTCATGAATTCAAAAAGTGCCCATGAAATTTAAAAATATTCATGAGTTCAAAAAATATTAACAAATTCAATACTTTTTGTGAGTTAGAAATTCAATACCAGAATAAACATAAATAAAAATTGGTATATCAATGGCACACCTCCTAGGGGTGCGCCATAAATACCTTTATAGCAATGGCGCACCTTCTCCTGGTGCGCCATTAATAACTTTTTTACCAGAATAAACATAAATAAAAACAATTAAAATACCAGAAGAAAACACAAAGAAGCCCAAGGTGCCTGTAAATGATGATTTGCAACAAAACAAGAGGGAGAAGAACAAAAATTCCACATCCAAGAAGAAAGTGGTCTATACTTCAACTTGGTGATGGAGAAGTTACAAAATATTAAAGGAAGGTAAGTATAGACAACATTAATCCCCACTGTTTTGAACAAAACAGGTTACTGGATAGAGGACTAGAACAGAAGAAATGCCATTTCCATATGTCGAAATACAATCGAGAAATGAAGACTACAATTTAAATACAATCGATCTTAGCTATCTTTTCACAATCTTCTTGCCCTTCTTTTTCGCAAATGGAGTTCTTCTCTTGAACGGACGTCCTTTAGGTAGGGTGGTCCTGCTTCTTCTTGTGGTGTATGGTACTTCATCGTCGTCGTCATGTTCCATCTTCGGGTCGCCGTACTTGTCAAAGTCTTGCTCATTGGTGACTCCATCCATTCCGATGATCTTCCTTTTGCCTCTCCTCACGACAACACGACTGGGCTTTGACGGGTTGGTAATGAAGAAGCATTGGCCCACTTGGGAAGCCAGTACCCATGGCTCATTTTTTGCGATGACGTTTGCGCCCGCGGTCTTGGATTTGGCTTCGGGTATAACCATGGTGGTGAAATACCGGTCTTCTTTTAGGACGCTCTTGGCCCATCTGACACAGAACATCGGGACCTTCTCTCTAGCGTAGCTCAGCTTCCAGATCTCCTCGATCCTTCCGTAGTATCTGTCCTTGTCGTTACCGGTGTAGGATTCCATCGTTACCCCGGAGTTCTGATAATCATCGATCTTCATGTCCTTTTCCTCGATGTAGAATGTGTAGTTGTTGATATCGTACGCCTCATAGGTCATCAGGTTGTGCTCGGCGCCCTGTGACAAGGCGAATATGAGTTTTCTTCTACGGAAGAATCCTCATGTAAAGGGTACGACAGAAGCTTCTCCTTGAACCAACGCGTGAAACATGAGTTGTGCTCTTTGATTATATCTCCGTCCGTCCTCTGTTGGCCTCGGTCATTGTACGTCTTCTCAATAAAGGTTTTGTGCTCTACCACCCAAGGATCGACCATGTCTATGTGTTGTAGCGCGACTAGGTTCGCTCTTTCAAAGTCAGCGAGTCGACCCTTGAAGTCGACATGCATTTCGCGGCGACCCTCGCAGTGACCCCATCCAGCGAGCCTGCCGAGGTGCCTGTTGACGGGCAGACCAACGGGGTTCTTGATGCCTAGATAATTCGTGCAGTAGGAGATGCACTCTTCGGTCAGAAATCCATGGGCTATGCTTCCCTCTGGACGTGACATGTTGCGAACATATCCTTTGATGACACCATTCATCCTTTAGAACGGCATCATGCTGTGCAGGAACATCGGCCCGAGTTGGATGATATCCTCCACGATATGGACCAGCAGATGCACCATAACGTCGAAGAATGCGGGTGGGAAGTACATCTCAAGCTCGCATAGTATCACCACGATCTCTTCCTGTAGCCTTCTGAGTTGCCTCACGCCAACCGACTTCCGAGAGATGACGTCGAAAAAGTTGCATAGGCCAAATAGCGTTTCACGGACGTGCGCGTCCATGATCCCACGAATTGCAACTGGAAGTATCTGCGTCATCAGCACGTGACATTCGTGAGACTTCATCCCGCTGAACTTTTGCTTCGCTGAGTCTAGGTATCTGCTTATCTTCCCCGTGTAACCGTAAGGAAGTTTTACTCCTACGAGGCAGGTGAAAAACTGCTTGATCTCCTCCTGACTTAGAGTGAAGCACGCGGGAGGGCAGTCATTTCCGATCTTCTTGGCCTTTTTGCCTTTGCGACGACTTTCCGTGTCCTTCGCCTCATCATCATCATCATCATCATTAGCGTGAAGCTCCTCCCTGATGCCCATTGATTTCAAGTCTGCCCTCGCTTTCGGCCCATCTTTGGTCCTCTCTGGCATGTTGAGCAGGGTACCAAGCAGACTCTCGCACACGTTCTTCGTGCTATGAATGACACCAAGGCTATGAGGCACACGGAGGATCTTCCAGTACGGCAAGTCCCAGAAAACAGACCTCGTTTTCCATACCTTCAGTAGCGGCTCTAGCGCCTTTTGCTTCTTTCCCGGCTCTGGCGCCTTTCGCTTCTTTCCCGGCGATGGGCACTCTTTCCAGTTTTTTAACAACTCGTCTATTTCCTCGCCGCTCCTCGTACGCGGGCGTCTTCGGGGTTCGGTTTCACCATCGAACAGATCCTTGCGTTTTCTCCATGAGTCATCGTCGCGAAGCCACCTTCGATGTCCCATGAACACGGTTTTCGAAGACCCGGGATCTCTATCTAGCTGGCGATACGTTGTGTCATCCATGCACCTGACGCATGCACAAAATCCGTGGACCACCTGCCCCTTGACATATCTGTAACCGAGATAGTCGTGCACCGTCGTGAGCAGTGCGGATCTCATAGGGAAATATTCTTTCTCTGCGACGTCCCACGTATTGGCTGGTATTTTCCAGTGTGTCTAGCTCCTCTTTCAGCAGCCCCAGATACAGATTGATGTCGTTCCCTGGTTGTTTCGGCCCTTCAATTAGCATACTCATGTGAATGTACTTCCTCTTCATGCACAACCAGGGGGAAGGTTGTACATCCACACAAACACAGGCCAGGTGCTATGTGTGCTTCTCTGGCTGCCAAACGGATTGACTCCATCGGTGCTCGCGCCCAGCATGATGTTCCTTGGATCATCCCCAAATTCTGGGTGTTCGAAGTTCAACGCTTGCCACTGGCTCGCATCCTTAGGGTGACTTAGCATCTTGTCTTTTTATTTATCTCCGGATCATTTCCGTCATCTTCTCGCTTCTTCTCCTCCCTATCCGCGTGCCAACGCATGAGCTTTGCTAGCTTAGGGTCCGCGAAATACCACTCCAGACGAGGAGTGATCGGAAAGTACCACACCACTTTTCGAGGAGCTTTCTTCCTCTTCTTGTATCGAGTGACGCCGCACACTGGACATATGGTAGACTCCGCGTGCTCGTCCCGATAAATGATGCAATTGTTCATGCACACATGGTATTTCACGTGCGGTAAATCCAGAGGACACACGATTTTCTTCGCCTCCTCGAAACTGGTTGGGCACTTGTTCCCCTTGGGAAGACGTTCGTGCCAGAATGACATGTTCTCGTCGAAGCATGCGTCGGTCATTTTGTGTTTTACCTTCATCTCCAGAACCATGAGCGTTACTTTCAGGCTGGTATCCTCGGGCCTGCATCCTTCATACAATGGAGTAACCGCGTCTATCTCCAGTTGATCCAGCTTGGCTTTCTCTCGGGCTGCAGCTCTTGCATTACACGTCTGCTTGAGAAGCAGCTCTTGAATATGAGGGTCCTGCACCCAGCCCATCGATGGTCCATCGTCGTCTGCTCCGGCATCTTCATCTTCATGATCATGCCCTTCGTCTTGATCTTCCTCATCATCATGTCCGGCATCTTCTACATGATGACTGTGTCCTGCATCTACTTCGTGATCATGTCCTGAAGATTCTTCGTCTTCTCGCCCGCCCTCGCCGCGGTTGTCTTGCTACCCTTCCTTATTTCTTGCCTGGCCCCCATGGACGACTTCATAATCATCTTCATCACCTTGCCACTGATAGCCATCCATGAAACCACGCAAGAGCAGGTGGTCCCGCACCTGTCCGGAATCCGGGTCCATAAGGCTCTTCATCTTGCATCTTCGACACGGACATCTTATCTCCGTCTCGTTCTTTTGAAGCATCTCGGCCTTCGTGGAGCTCAAAAACCTATTCACGATGCCTTCGGTCATCGTGCGGACCATGGTCGCCTGCGGGGTAGAGCAAAATGATATTTTAGAACCAAAAAAAATTGGCATGACTTTGCCTAAAAATAGGACCAAAAAGAATGCATAGTGCCAAATTCTCGCCGAAACGGAAATGAATCAACATTCCGGCAAAATATTGGCAACTATCGCATTTCAAATACCGGTACCTGCAAACACAAACATATGCAACACCACAAACATACGTAGATCTAGGCCATAAAAAGTGTGTACGTTGTTGGAGGGAGAAAAAAAGTAGATCTAGAACATAAAGAAAGCTTTCCCCTTACTTACCTATCAAAAAAAGGAAATTTAACCACTTAATTTGGGTGAATCTATGGTGCAAATGAGGTGAGGAGGAGGAGGCAGCCGAGACCAAGCTTGGTAGAGGTGGAGAGAATGAAGTGGGCAAAGTGAGTGTGGTAGGTGGCTGTCAAAAATATCTAGCTGCTCCCAGGTTACCAATGGCGCACCACCTAAGAATGCGCCATTAGTAACCAGGGTTACTAATGGCGCACCTGGTGTGTGGTGCGCCATTACTAGTTTTGAAAAAAAAATATTAAAAGAATGTTAGTAGTGGCGCACCAGTGGATAGTGCGCCATTACTAACTCTTTTTAATTTTTTTTCAAAACTAGTAATGGCGCACCACACACCAGGTGCGCCATTAGTAATGTGGCCAATAATGGCGTACCTATATCTGGTGCGCCACTGCTATACATGGTGCGCCATTAATGTCCATATTAGTTATAGGCGTTTTTCTAGTAGTGATTCTATAAATTGCCCAGCGGTAATTTGTTTACTCACCGTTGTTATGCTTTCGAGAGAGGCCACTAGTGAACCTATGGCCCCTGGGTCCATTCTCCATAATACTAAGAATCCTACAATTGCTTTGTTTGCTCTCTTTATTTTCTTCTTACTTTTTATTTACTTTGCCTATCACTATCAGTTTTAATCTTGCAACTGGCAAGAACAAGGGGAGTGACGACCCCCTTGCTTTTCTTGGGTGCAAGCAATTGATGTATTTGTGTGCAGGTACTGTCCACGTGGTGTGGTGCCTCCTACTGGTTTGATAGACATTGGTTCTTAATTGAGGGAAAATACTATCTGCTAGTATATTGCTTCACCCTTCCTTTTCGGGGAAATCAACAACTCCATCGCGAGTAGCAGGCAGCATGCTGGAGAGCGAGCTGGGCCTCGGGGGTGGGCTGGGCCAAAGCAGCGTCCAAGGGAGTGGGCGCTTGGTCGAAAGGACGCCTGGCTCGAGCCTGCAGTAGCTTTACTCTAGATCTTCTACTGTTGGGTACACGCACATGCTCCTGCCACATGCCATGCAAAATCGTCCACAACACGTTGAGTTCCGCCGTTATGATCGATCACGGCGAGATCACACACATCGAGGGCCTCTGGTGTTGTGCGTCTTTGCTTTTCCAATTGCCTCACTGTGCCGACACCTTTGT
This sequence comes from Aegilops tauschii subsp. strangulata, assembly GCF_002575655.3. Classification (NCBI taxonomy): domain Eukaryota; kingdom Viridiplantae; phylum Streptophyta; class Magnoliopsida; order Poales; family Poaceae; genus Aegilops; species Aegilops tauschii. Next base: position 309,970,655 of record NC_053036.3, read on the forward strand.
AGCCACATCTCACGCACAGTCTCAAACTCGTCGCCTCTGAACGCGATATGATCTTCTTGTTGGGGAATGTAGTATTTCAAAAATTTCCTACGATCACACAAGATCTATCTAGGAGAAGCATAGCAACGAGATGGGAGAGTGTGTCCACTTACCCTTGTAGACCGAAAGCGGAAGCGTTTAGTAACGCGGTTGATGTAGTCGAACATCTTCATGATCCAACCGATCCAAGTACCGAATGTACGGTACCTCCGTGTTCAGCACACGTTCAGCATGATGACGTACGTTGAGCTCTTTGTGGACGAGGGAGAGTTCCGTCAGCACGATGGCGTGGCGATGGTGATGATGAAGTTACCGGCGCAGGGTTTCGCCTAAGCACTATGACGATATGACCGAGGTGGTAAACTGTGGAGGGGGCACCGCACACGGCTAAGAGATTCTCTGTTGTGCTTTGGGGTGCCCCCTGCCCACGTATATAAAGGAGGGGGGAGGAGGAGGCCGGCCTAGGAGGAGGCGCGCCGGGAGGGAGCCCTACTTGGACTCCTAATCCAAGTAGGATTCGCCCCCCCCCCTTTTCCTTTCTTCCACCGGAGGGAAAGGAAGGAGGGGAGAAGGAGAAGGAAGGAGGGGGTCGCGCCCCCACCCCTTGTCCAATTCGGTTTAGGCAGGGGGAGGCACGCGCCACCTTGTGGCCCTTCTTCCCTCTCTCCACTAAAGCCCACTAAGGCCCATTAACTTCCCCGGGGGTTCCGGTAACCCCTCGGTACTCCGGAAAAATACCCGGATCACCCGGAACCATTCCGATGTCCGAATATAACCTTCCAGTATATAGATCTTTACCTCTCGACCATTTCGAGACTCCTCGTCATGTCCGTGATCTCATCCAGGACTCCCAACAATCTTCGGTCATCAAATCACATAACTCATAATACAAATCATCATCAAACATTAAGCGTGCGGACCCTACGGGTTCGAGAACTATGTAGACATGACCGAGACACATCTCTGGTCAATAACTAATAGTGGAACCTGGATGATCATATTGGCTCCTACATATTCTATGAAGATCTTTATCGGTCAAACCGCATAACAACATACATCATTCCCTTTGTCATCGGTATGTTACTTGCCCGAGATTCGATCGTCGGTATTATCATACCTAGTTCAATCTCGTTACTGGCAAGTCTCTTTACTCGTTCTGTAATGCTTCATCCCGTAACTAACTCATTAATCACATTGCTTGCAAGGCTTATAGTGATGAGCATTACCGAGAGGGCCCAGAGATACCTCTCTGATACATGGAGTGACAAATCCTAATCTTGATCTATGCCAACTCAACAAACACCTTCGGAGACACCTGTAGAGCATCTTTATAATCACCCAGTTACATTGTGACGTTTTATAGCACACAAAGTGTTCCTCTGGTATTCGGTAATCTCATAGTCAGAGGAATATGTATAAGTCATGAAGAAAGCAATAGCAATAAAAGTAAACGATCATAATGCTAAGCTAACGGATGGGTCTTGTCCATCACATTCTCTAATGATGTGATCCCGTTGATCAAATGACAACACATGTCCATGGTTAGGAAACTTTAACCATCTTTGATTAACGAGCTAGTCAAGTAGAGGCATACTAGGGACACTCTGTTTGTCTATGTATTCACACATGTACTAAGTTTCCGGTTAATACAATTCTAGCATGAATAATAAACATTTATCATGATATAAGGAAATATAAATAACAACTTTATTATTGCCTCTAGGGCATATTTCCTTCAGTCTCCCACTTGCACTAGAGTCAATAATCTAGATTACATAGTAATGATTCTAACACCCATGGAGTCTTGGTGCTGATCATGGTTTGCTCGTGAGAGAGGCTTAGTCAACGGGTCTGCAACATTCAGATCCATATGTATTTTGCAAATCTCTGTGTCTCCCTCCTTGACTTGATCGCGGATAGAGTTGAAGCATCTCTTGATGTGTATTGTTCTCTTGTGAAATCTGGATTCCTTCGCCAAGGCAATTGCTCCAGTATTATCACAAAAGATTTTCATTGGACCCGATGCACTAGGTATTACACCTAGATCGGATATGGACTCCTTCATCCAGACTCCTTCATTTGCTGCTTCCGAAGCAGCTATGTACTCCGCTTCACACGTAGATCCCGCCACGACGCTCTGCTTAGAACTGCACCAACTGACAGCTCCACCATTCAATATAAATATGTATCCGGTTTGTGACTTAGAGTCATTCGGATCAGTGTTAAAGCTTGCATCGACGTAACCATTTACGATGAGCTCTTTGTCACCTCCGTAAACGAGAAACATATCCTTAGTCCTTTTCAGGTATTTCAGGATGTTCTTGACCACTGTCCAGTGATCCACTCCTAGATTACTTTGGTACCTCCCTGCTAAACTTATAGCAAGGCACACATCAGGTCTGGTACACAGCATTGCATACATGATAGAACCTATGGCTGAGGCATAGGGACTGACTTTCATTTTCTCTCTATCTTCTGAAGTGGTCGGGCATTGAGTCTGACTCAACTTCACACCTTGTAACATAGGCAAGAACCCTTTCTTTGACTGATCCATTTTGAACTTTTTCAAAACTTTATCAAGGTATGTGCTTTGTGAAATTCCAATTAAGCGTCTTGATCTATCTCTATAGATCTTGATGCCCAATATATAAGCAGCTTCACCGAGGTCTTTCATTGAAAAATTCTTATTCAAGTATCCTTTTATGCTATCCAGAAATTATGTATTATTTCCAATCAACAATATGTCATCCACATATAATATTAGAAATGCTACAGAGCACCCACTCACTTTCTTGTAAATACAGGCTTCTCCAAAAGTCTGTATAAAACCATATGCTTTGATCACACTATCAAAGCGTATATTCCAACTCCGAGAGGCTTGCACCAGTCCATAAATGGATCACTGGAGCTTGCACACTTTGTTAGCACATTTAGGATCGACAAAACCTTCTGGTTGCATCATATACAACTCTTCTTTAAGATATCCATTAAGGAATGCAGGTTTGACATCCATTTGCCAAATTTCATAATCATAAAATGCGGCAATTGCTAACATGATTCGGACAGACTTAAGCATTGCTACGGGTGAGAAGGTCTCATCGTAGTCAACTCCTTGAACTTGTCAAAAACCTTTCGCAACAAGTCGAGCTTTGTAGACAGTAACATTACCGTCAGCGTCAGTCTTCTTCTTGAAGATCCATTTGTTCTCTATGGCTTGACGATCATCGGGCAAGTCAACCAAAGTCCACACTTTGTTCTCATACATGGATTCCATCTCAGATTTCATGGCCTCAAGCCATTTCGCGGAATCTGGGCTCATCATTGCTTCCTCATAGTTCGTAGGTTCGTCATGGTCAAGTAACATGACCTCCAGAACAGGATTACCATACCACTCTGGTGCGGATCGTACTCTGGTTGACCTACGAGGTTCGATAGTAACTTGATCTAAAGTTTCATGATCATCATCATTAGCTTCCTCACTAATTGGTGTAGGAATCACTAGAACTGATTTCTGTGATGAACTACTTTCCAATTCAGGAGAAGGTACAATTACCTCATCAAGTTCTACTTTCCTCCCACTCACTTCTTTCGAGAGAAACTCCTTCTCTAGAAAGGATCCATTCTTAGCAACGAATTTCTTGCCTTCGGATCTGTGATAGAAGGTGTACCCAACAGTCTCCTTTGGGTATCCTATGAAGACACATTTCTCCGATTTGAGTTCGAGCTTATCAGGTTGAAGCTTTTTCACATAAGCATCGCAGCCCCAAACTTTAAGAAACGACAACTTCGGTTTCTTGCCAAACCACAGTTCATATGGTGTCATCTCAACGGATTTAGATGGTGCCCTATTTAACGTGAATGCAGCCGTCTCTAAAGCATAACCCCAAAATGATAGCGGTAATCAGTAAGAGACATCATAGATTGCACCATATCTAATAAAGTACAGTTACGACGTTCAGACACACCATTACGTTGTGGTGTTCCAGGTGGCGTGAGTTGCAAAACTATTCCGCATTGTTTCAAATGAAGACCAAACTCATAACTCAAATATTCACCTCCACGATCAGATCATAGAAACTTTATTTTCTTGTTACGATGATTTTCCACTTCACTCTGAAATTCTTTGAACTTTTCAAATGTTTCAGACTTATGTTTCGTCAAGTAGATATACCCATATCTGCTCAAATCATGTGTGAAGGTCAGAAAATAACGATACCCGCCGCGAGCCTCAACACTCATTGGACCGCATACATCAGTATGTATTATTTCCAACAAGTCAGTTGCTCGCTCCATTCTTCCGGAGAACGGAGTCTTAGTCATCTTGCCCATGAGGCATGGTTCGCAAGCATCAAGTGATTCATAATCAAGTGATTCCAAAAGCCCATTAGCATGGAGTTTCTTCATGCGCTTTACACCAATATGATCTAAACGGTAGTGCCACAAATAAGTTGCGCTATCATTATTAACCTTGCATCTCTTGGCTTCAATATTATGAATATGTGTATCACTACAATCGAGATTCAACCAAAATAGACCACTCATCAAGGGTGCATGACCATAAAAGATATTACTCATATAAATAGAACAACCATTATTCTCAGATTTAAATGAATAACCGTCTCGCATCAAATAAGATCCAGATATAATGTTCGTGCTTAACTCTGGCACCAAATAACAATTATTTAGGTCTAAAACTAATCCCGAAGGTAGATGTAAAGGTAGCGTGCCGACCGCGGTCACATCGACTTTGGAACCATTTCCCACATGCATCGTCACCTCTTCCTTTGCAAATCTTCGTTTAATCCGTAGCCCCTGTTTCGAGTTGCAAATATGAGCAACAGAACCAGTATCAAATACTCAGGCACTACTATGAGCATTAGTAAGGTACAGATCAATAACATGTATATCAAATATACCTTTCACTTTGCCATCCTTTTTATCCGCCAAATACTTGGGGCAGTTCCGCTTCCAGTGACCAGTCCCTTTGAAGTAGAAGCACTCAGTCTCAGGCTTAGGTCCAGACTTGGGTTTCTTCACTTGAGCAGCAACTTGCTTGCCATTCTTCTTGAAGTTCCCTTCTTCCCTTTTCCCTTTTTCTTGAAACTAGTGGTCTTGTTAAGCATCAACACTTGATGCTCCTTCTTGATTTCTACCTCCGCAACCTTTAGCTGTTGGGGAATGTAGTAATTTCAAAAAAAATCCTACGCACACACAGGATCATGGTGATGCATAGCAACGAGAGGGGAGAGTGTGTCCACGTACCCTCGTAGACCAAAAGCGGAAGCGTTAGCACAACGCGGTTGATGTAGTCGTACGTCTTCACGATCCGACCGATCCAAGTACCAAACGTACGGCACCTCCGAGTTCAGCACACGTTCAACTCGATGACATCCCTCGAACTCCGATCCAGTCGAGCTTTGAGGGAGAGTTCCGTCAGCACGACGGCGTGGTAACGATGATGATGTTGCTACCGACGCAGGGCTTCGCCTAAGCACCGCTACGATATGATCGAGGTGGATTATGGTGGAGGGGGGCACCGCACACGGCTAAGAGATCAAGAGATCAATTGTTGTGTCTAGAGGTGCCCCCCTGCCCCCGTATATAAAGGAGCAAGGGGGAGGCCGGCCGGCCCCTGTAGGGCGCGCCAGGAGGAGGAGTCCTCCTCCTAGTAGGAGTAGGACTCCCCTTTCCTACTCCTACTAGGAGGAGGAAAGGAAGGAGGAGAAGGAGAAGGAAGGAGAGGGAGGAAAAGGAGGGAAGGGGGCCGGCCCCCTAGTCCAATTCAGTTTGGGCTAGGGGGGGCGCGCCCTACCTCCTCTCTTCCACCACTTGGCCCATGAGGCCCATTACTTCTTCCTCGTATTCTCGTAACTCCCCGGTACCCCCTAAAAATACCCGAATCACTCGGAACCTTTCCATTGTCCGAATATAGTCATCCAATATATCGATCTTTACGTCTCGACCATTTCGAGACTCCTCGTCATGTCCCCGGTCTCATCCGGGACTCCGAACTACCTTCGGTACATCAAATCACATAAACTCCTAATACCGATCGTCACCGAACTTTAAGCGTGCGGACCCTACGGGTTCGAGAACTATGTAGACATGACCGAGACACGTCTCCGGTCAATAACCAATAGCGGAACCTGGATGCTCATATTGGCTCCAACATATTCTACGAAGATCTTTATCGGTCAAACCGCATAACGACATACGTTGTTCCCTTTGTCATCGGTATGTTACTTGCCCGAGATTCGATCGTCGGTATCTCAATACCTAGTTCAATCTCGTTACCGGCAAGTCTCTTTACTCGTTCTGTAATACATCATCCCGCAACTAACTCATTAGTTACAATGCTTCCAAGGCTTATAGTGATGTGCATTACCGAGTGGGCCCAGAGATACCTCTCCGACAATCGGAGTGACAAATCCCAATCTCGAAATACGCCAACTCAACAAGTATCTTTGGAGACACCTGTAGAGCACCTTTATAATTACCCAGTTACGTTGTGACGTTTTGTAGCACACAAAGTGTTCCTCCGGTAAACGGGAGTTGCATAATCTCATAGTCATAGGAACATATATAAGTCATGAAGAAAGCAATAGCAACATACTAAACGATCAAGTGCTAAGCTAACGGAATGGGTCAAGTAAATCACATCATTCTCCTAATGATGTGATCTCGTTAATCAAATGACAACTCATGTCTATGGCTAGGAAACATAACCATCTTTGATCAACGAGCTAGTCAAGTAGAGGCATACTAGTGATACTCTCTTTGTCTATGTATTCACACATGTATCATGTTTCCGGTTAATACAATTCTAGCATGAATAATAAATATTTATCATGATATAAGGAAATAAATAATAACTTTATTATTGCCTCTAGGGCATATTTCCTTTAGTCTCCCACTTGCACTAGAGTCAATAATCTAGTTCACATCGCCATGTGATTTAACATCAATGGTTCACATCTTTATGTGGTTAACACCCATAGTTCACATCGACATGTGGCCAACACCCAAAGGGTTTACTAGGGTCGGTAATCTAGTTCACATCGCTATGTGATGAACACCCAGAGAGTACTAAGGTGTGATCATGTTTTGCTTGTGAGATAATTTTAGTCAACGGGTCTGTCACATTCAGATCCGTAAGTATTTTGAAAATTTCTAAGTTTACAATGCTCTGCACGGAGCTACTCTAGCTAATAGCTCCTACTTTCAATATGTATCTAGATCGAGACTTAGAGTCATCCAGATCGGTGTCAAAGCTTGCATCGACGTAACCGTTTACGACGAACCTTTTGTCACCTCCATAATCGAGAAACATATCCTGATTCCACTAAGGATAATTTTGACCGCTGTTCAGCGATCTACTCCTAGATCACTATTGTACTCCTTTGCTAAACTTAGTGTAGGGTATACAATAGATCTGGTACACAGCATGGCATACTTTATAGAACCTATGGCTGAGGCATAGGGAATGACTTTCATTCTCTTTCTATCTTCTGCCGTGGTCGGGCTTTGAGTCTTACTCAATTTCACACCTTGTAACACAGGCAAGAACTCTTTCTTTGACTGTTCCATTTTGAACTACTTCAAAATCTTGTCAAGGTATGCACTCATTGAAAAAACATATCAGGCGTCTTGATCTATCTCTATAGATCTTGATACTCAATATTTAAGCAGCTTCACCGAGGTCTTTCTTTGAAAAACTCCTTTCAAACACTCCTTTATGCTTTGCAGAATAATTCTAAATTATTACCGATCGACAATATGTCATTCACATATACTTATCAGAAATGCTGTAGTGCTCCCACTCACTTTCTTGTAAATAAAGGCTTCACTGCAAGTCTGTATAAAACTATATGCTTTGATCAACTTATCAAAGCATATATTCCAACTTCGAGATGCTTGCACCAGTCCATAGATGGATCGCTGGAGCTTGCATATTTTGTTAGCACCTTTAGGATTGACAAAACCTTTCGGTTGCATCATATACAACTCTTCTTCTAGAAATCCATTCAGGAATGCAGTTTTGACATCCATTTGCCAAATTTCATAATCATAAAATGCGGCAATTGCTAACATGATTCAGACAGACTTAAGCATCGCTACGGGTGAGAAGGTCTCATCATAGTCAATCCCTTGAACTTGTCGAAAACCTTTTGCAACAAGTCGAGCTTTATAGACAGTAACATTACCGTCAGCGTCAGTCTTCTTCTTGAAGATCCATTTATTCTCGATGGCTTGACGATCATCGGGCAAGTCAACCAAAGTCCACACTTTGTTCTCATACATGGATCCCATCTCAGATTTCATGGCCTCAAGCCATTTTGCGGAATCTGGGCTCACCATCGCTTCTTCATAGTTCGTAGGTCCGTCATGGTCTAGTAACATAACCTCCAGAACAGGATTATCGTACCACTCTGGTGCGGATCTTACTCTGGTTGACCTACGAGGTTCAGTAGCAACTTGATCTGAAGTTTCATGATCATCATCATTAACTTCCTCACTAATTGGTATAGACGTCACAGGAACCGGTTTCTGTGATGAACTACTTTCCAATAAGGGAGCAGGTACAGTTATCAAGTTCTACTTTCCTCCCACTCACTTCTTTCGAGAGAAACTCCTTCTCTAGAAAGGATCCATGCTTAGCAACGAATGTCTTCCTTCGGATCTGTGATAGAAGGTGTACCCAATAGTTTCCTTTGGGTATCCTATGTAGACACATTTCTCCGATTTGGGTTCGAGCTTATCAGGTTGAAGCTTTTTCACATAAGCATCGCAGCGCCAAACTTTAAGAAATGACAACTTTGGTTTCTTGCAAAACCACATTTCATAAGGCGTCGTCTCAACGGATTTCGATGGTGCCCTATTTAACGTGAATGCAGCCGTCTCTAAAGCATAACCCCAAAACAATAGCGGTAAATCAGTAAGAGACATCATAGATCGCACCATATCTAGTAAAGTACGATTACGACGTTCGGACACACCATTACGTTGTGGTGTTCCAGGTGGCGTGAGTTGGGAAACTATTCCGCATTGTTTCAAATGTAGACCAAACTCATAACTCAAATATTCTCCTCCACGATTAGATCGTAGAAACTTTATTTTCTTGTTACGATGATTTTCAACTTCACTCTGAAATTCTTTGAACTTTTTCAAATGTTTCAGACTTATGTTTCATTAAGTAGATATACCCATATCTGCTTAAATCATCTGTGAAGGTGAGAAAATAACGATACCCGCCGCGAGCTTCAACATTCATTGGACCACATACATCAGTCTGTATGATCTCCAACAAATCAGTTGCTCGCTCCATAGTTCCGGAGAATGGCGTTTTAGTCATCTTGCCCATAAGGCACGGTTCGCAAGTACCAAGTGATTCATAATCAAGTGATTCCAAAAGTCCATCAGTATGAAGTTTCTTCATGCGCTTTACACCAATATGACCCAAACGGCAGTGCCACAAATAAGTTGCACTATCATTATCAACTCTGCATCTTTTGGCTTCAACATTATGAATATGTGTATCACTACTATCGATATTCAACAAAAATAGACCACTCTTCAAGGGTGCATGACCATAAAAGATATTACTCATATAAATAGAACAACCATTATTCTCATATTTAAATGAAGAACCATCTCGCATCAAACAAGATCCAGATATAATGTTCATGCTCAACGCTGGCACCAAATAACAATTATTTAGGTCTAAAACTAATCCCGAAGGTAGATGTAGAGGTAGCGTGCCGACGGCGATCACATCGACTTTGGAACCATTTCCCATGCGCATCGTCACCTCGTCCTTAGCCAGTCTTCGCTTAATCTGTAGTCCGTGTTTCGAGTTGCAAATATTAGCAACAGAACCAGTATCAAATACCCAGGTGCTACTGCGAGCTCTAGTAAGGTACACATCAATAACATGTATATCACATATACCTTTGTTCACCTTGCCATCCTTCTTATCCGCCAAATACTTGGGGCAGTTCCGCTTCCACTGACCAGTCTGCTTGGAGTAGAAGTACTCAGTCTCAGGCTTAGGTCCAGTCTTGGGTTTCTTCTCTTGAGCAGCAACTTGTTTGCTGTTATTCTTGAAGTTCCCCTTTTTCTTCCCTTTGCCCTTTTTCTTGTAACTGGTGGTCTTATTGACCATCAACACTTGATGCTCCTTCTTGATTTCTAACTCCACAGCCTTTAGCATTGCGAAGAGCTCGGGAATCGTCTTATCCATCCCTTGCATGTTATAGTTCATCACGAAGCTCTTGTAGCTTGGTGGCAGTGATTGAAGAATTCTGTCAATGATGCTACCATTCGGAAGATTAACTCCCAGTTGAATCAAGTGATTGTTATACCCAGACATTCTGAGTATATGCTCACTGGCAGAACTATTCTCCTTCATCTTGCATCTGTAGAACTTATTGGAGACTTCATATCTCTCAATCCGGACATTTGCTTGAAATATTAACTTCAACTCCTGGAACATCTCATATGCTCCATGACGTTCAAAACGTCGTTGAAGTCCCGGTTCTAAGCCGTAAAGCATGGCACACTGAACTATCGAGTAGTCATCAGCTTTGCTCTGCCACACGTTCATAACATCTGGTGTTGCTCCTGCCGCAGGTCTGGCACCTAGCGGTGCTTCCAAGACGTAATTCTTCTGTGCAGCAATGAGGATAATCCTCAAGTTACGGACCCAGTCCGTGTAATTGCTACCATCATCTTTCAACTTTGCTTTCTCAAGGAACGCATTAAAATTCAACGGAACAACAGCACGGGCCATCTATCAATAATCAACATAGACAAGCAAAATACTATCAGGTACTAAGTTCATGATAAATTTAAGTTCAATCAATCATATTACTTAAGAACTCCCACTTAGATAGACATCCCTTTAATCATCTAAGTGATCACGTGATCCAAATCAACTAAACCATGTCCGATCATCACGTGAGATGGAGTAGTTTTCAATGGTGAACATCACTATGTTCATCATATCTACTATATGATTCACGCTCGACCTTTTGGTCTCAGTGTTCCGAGGCTATATCTGTATATACTAGGCTCGTCAAGTTTAACACGAGTATTCTGCGTGTGCAAAACTGGCTTGCACCGGTTGTAGATGAACGTAGAGCTTATCACACCCGATCATCACGTGGTGTCTCGGCACGACGAACTTTGGCAATGGTGCATACTCAGGTAGAACACTTTTATCTTGAAATTTAATGAGAGATCATCTTATAATGCTACCGTCAATCAAAGCAAAATAAGATGCATAAAAGAAAAACATCACATGCAATCAATATAAGTGATATGATATGGCCATCATCATCTTGTGCTTGTGATCTCCATCTCTGAAGCACAGTCATGATCACCATCGTCGCCGGTGCGACACCTTGATCTCCATCCTAGCATCGTTGTCATCTCGCCAACTATTGCTTCTACGACTATCGCTACCGCTTAGTGATAAAGTAAAGCAATTACAAGGCGATTGCATTGCATACAATAAAGTGATAACCATATGGCCCCTGCCAGTTGCCGATAACTCGGTTACAAAACATGATCATCTCATACAATAAAATATAGCATCATGCCTTGACCATATCACATCACAACATGCCCTGCAAAAACAAGTTAGACGTCCTGTACTTTGTTGTTGCAAGTTTTACGTGGCTGCTACGAGCTGAGCAAGAACCGTTCTTACCTACGCATCAAAACCACAACGATAGTTCGTCAAGTTAGTGTTGTTTTAACCTTCTCAAGGACCGGGCATAACCACACTCGGTTCAACTAAAGTTGGAGAAACTGACACCCGCCAACCACCTGTGTGCAAAGCACGTCGGTAGAACCAGTCTCGCGTAAGCGTACGCGTAATGTCGGTCCGGGGCGCTTCATCCAACAATACCGTCGAACCAAAGTATGACATGCTGGTAAGCAGTCTGACTTGTATCGCCCACAACTCACTTGTGTTCTACTCGTGCAAATAACATCAACGCATAAAACCTGGCTCGGATGCCACTGTTGGGGAACGTAGTAATTTCAAAAAAATTCCTACGCACACACCGGATCATGGTGATGCATAGCAACGAGAGGGGAGAGTGTGTCCATGTACCCTCGTAGACCGAAAACGGAAGCGTTAGCACAACGCGGTTGATGTAGTCGTACGTTTTCACGATCCGACCGATCCAAGTACCGAACGTACGGCACCTCCGAGTTCAGCACACGTTCAACTCAATGACGTCCCTCGAACTCCCATCCAGTCAAGCTTTGAGGGAGAGTTCCGTCAGCACGACGGCGTGGTGACGATGATGATGTTGCTACCGACGCAGGGCTTCTCCTAAGCACCGCTACGATATGCTCGAGGTGGATTATGGTGGAGGGGGGCACCGCACACGGCTAAGAGATCAAGAGATCAATTGTTGTGTCTAGAGGTGCCCTCCTGCCCCCGTATATAAAGGAGCAAGGGGGAGGCCGGCCGGCCCCTGTAGGGCGTGCCAGGAGGAGGAGGAGTCCTCCTAGTAGGAGTAGGACTCCTCTTTCCTACTCCTACTAGGACGAGGAAAGGAAGGAGGAGAAGGAGAAGGAAGGAGAGGGAGGAAAAGGAGGGAAGGGGGCCGGCCCCCTAGTCCAATTCGGTTTGGGCTAGGGGGGGCGCGTGCCCTGCCTCCTCTCTTCCACCACTTGGCCCATGAGGCCCATTACTTCTTCCTCGTATTCCCGTAACTCCCCGGTACCCCCGAAAAATACCCGAATCACTCGGAACCTTTCCGATGTCTGAATATAGTCGTCCAATATATCGATCTTTACGTCTCGACCATTTCGAGACTCCTCGTCATGTCCCTGATCTCATCCGGGACTCCGACCTACCTTCGGTACATCAAACGACATAAACTCATAATACCGATCGTCACCGAACTTTAAGCGTGCAGACCCTACGGGTTCGAGAACTATGTAGACATGACCGAGACACGTCTCCGGTCAATAACCAATAGCGGAACCTGGATGCTCATATTGGCTCCAACATATTCTACGAAGATCTTTATCGGTCAAACCGCATAACGACATACGTTGTTCCCTTTGTCATCGGTATGTTACTTGCCCGAGATTCGATCGTCGGTATCTCAATACCTAGTTCAATCTCGTTACCGGCAAGTCTCTTTACTCGTTCTGTAATACATCATCCCGCAACTAACTCATTAGTTACAATGCTTCCAAGGCTTATAGTGATGTGCATTACCGAGTGGGCCCAGAGATACCTCTCCGACAATCGGAGTGACAAATCCCAATCTCGAAATACGCCAACTCAACAAGTACCTTTGGAGACACCTGTAGAGCACCTTTATAATTACCCAGTTACGTTGTGACGTTTGGTAGCACACAAAGTGTTCCTCCGGTAAACGGGAGTTGCATAATCTCATAGTCATAGGAACATGTATAAGTCATGAAGAAAGCAATAGCAACATACTAAAAGATCAAGTGCTAAGCTAACGGAATGGGTCAAGTCAATCACATCATTCTCCTAATGATGTGATCACGTTAATCAAATGACAACTCATGTCTATGGCTAGGAAACATAACCATCTTTGATCAACGAGCTAGTCAAGTAGAGGCATACTAGTGATACTCTGTTTGTCTATGTATTCACACATGTATCATGTTTCCGGTTAATACAATTCTAGCATGAATAATAAATATTTATCATGATATAAGGAAATAAATAATAACTTTATTATTGCCTCTAGGGCATATTTCCTTCAGTCTCCCACTTGCACTAGAGTCAATAATCTAGTTCACATCGCCATGTGATTTAACATCAATGGTTCACATCTTTATGTGATTAACACCCATAGTTCACATCGACATGTGACCAACACCCAAAGGGTTTACTAGAGTCAATAATCTAGTTCACATCGCTATGCGATTAACACCCAAAGAGTACTAAGGTGTGATCATGTTTTGCTTGTGAGATAATTTTAGTCAACGGGTCTGTCACATTCAGATCCGTAAGTATTTTGCAAATTTCTAAGTTTACAATGCTCTGCACGGAGCTACTCTAGCTAATAGCTCCTACTTTCAATATGTATCTAGATCGAGACTTAGAGTCATCCAGATCGGTGTCAAAGCTTGCATCGACGTAACCGTTTACGACGAACCTTTTGTCACCTCCATAATCGAGAAACATATCCTTATTCCACTAAGGATAATTTTGACCGCTGTTCAGCGATCTACTCCTAGATCACTATTGTACTCCTTTGCCAAACTTAGTGTAGGGTATACAATAGATCTGGTACACAGCATGGCATACTTTATAGAACCTATGGCTGAGGCATAGGGAATGACTTTCATTCTCTTTCTATCTTCTGCCGTGGTCGGGCTTTGAGTCTTACTCAATTTCACACCTTGTAACACAGGCAAGAACTCTTTCTTTGACTGTTCCATTTTGAACTACTTCGAAATCTTGTCAAGGCATGTACTCATTGAAAAAACAGATCAAGCGTCTTGATCTATCTCTATAGATCTTGATACTCAATATCTAAGCAGCATCGCCAAGGTCTTTCTTTGAAAAACTCCTTTCAAACACTCCTTTATGCTTTGCAGAATAATTCTACATTATTTCCGATCAACAATATGTCATTCACATATACTTATCAGAAATGATGTAGTGCTCCCACTCACTTTCTCGCAAATAAAGGCTTCACCGCAAGTCTGTATAAAACTATATGCTTTGATCAACTTATCAAAGCGTATATTCCAACTCCGAGATGCTTGCACCAGTCCATAGACAGATCTCTGGAGCTTGCATATTTTGTTAGCACCTTTAGGATTGACAAAACCTTTCGGTTGCATCATATACAACTCTTCTTCTAGAAATCCATTCAGGAATGCAGTTTTGATATCCATTTGCCAAATTTCATAATCATAAAATGCGGCAATTGCTAACATGATTCGGACAGACTTAAGCATCGCTACGGGTGAGAAGGTCTCATCGTAGTCAATCCCTTGAACTTGTCGAAAACCTTTTGCAACAAGTCGAGCTTTATAGACAGTAACATTACCATCAACGTCAGTCTTCTTCTTGAAGATCCATTTATTCTCGATGGCTTGACGATCATCGGGCAAGTCAACCAAAGTCCACACTTTGTTCTCATACATGGATCCCATCTCAGATTTCATGGCCTCAAGCCATTTTGTGGAATCTGGGCTCACCATCGCTTCTTCATAGTTCGTAGGTCGTCATGGTCTAGTAACATAACCTCCAGAACAGGATTATCGTACCACTCTGGTGCGGATCTTACTTTGGTTGACCTACGAGGTTCAGTAGCAACTTGATCTGAAGTTTCATGATCATCATCATTAACTTCCTCGCTAATTGGTATAGACGTCACAGGAACCGGTTTCTGTGATGAACTACTTTCCAATAAGGGAGCAGGTACAGTTATCAAGTTCTACTTTCCTCCCACTCACTTCTTTCGAGAGAAACTCCTTCTCTAGAAAGAATCCATTCTTAGCAACGAATGTCTTGCCTTCGGATCTGTGATAGAAGGTGTACCCAACACTTTCCTTTGGGTATCCTATGAAGACACATTTCTCCGATTTGGGTTCGAGCTTATCAGGTTAAAGATTTTTCACATAAGCATCGCAGCGCCAAACTTTAAGAGACGACAACTTTGGTTTCTTGCCAAACCACAGTTCATAAGGCGTCGTCTCAATGGATTTCGATGGTGCCCTATTTAACGTGAATGCAGCCGTCTCTAAAGCATAACCCAAAACGATAGCGGTAAATCGGTAAGAGACATCATAGATCGCACCATATCTAGTAAAGTACGATTACGACGTTCCGACACACCATTACGTTGTGGTGTTCCAGGTGGCATGAGTTGCGAAACTATTCCGCATTGTTTCAAATGTAGACCAAACTCGTAACTCAAATATTCTCCTCCACGATCAGATCGTAGAAACTTTATTTTCTTGTTACGATGATTTTCAACTTCACTCTGAAATTCTTTGAACTTTTTCAAATGTTTCAGTCTTATGTTTCATTAAGTAGATATACCCATATCTGCTTAAATCATCTGTGAAGGTGAGAAAATAACGATACCCGCCGCGAGCTTCAACATTCATTGGACCACATACATCAGTATGTATGATCTCCAACAAATCAGTTGCTCGCTCCATAGTTCCGGAGAACGGCGTTTTAGTCATCTTGCCCATAAGGCACGGTTCGCAAGTACCAAGTGATTCATAATCAAGTGATTCCAAAAGTCCATCAGTATGAAGTTTCTTCATGCGCTTTACACCAATATGACCCAAACGGCAGTGCCACAAATAGGTTGCACTATCATTATCAACTCTGCATCTTTTGGCTTCAACATTATGAATATGTGTATCACTACTATCGAGATTCAACAAAAATAGACCACTCTTCAAGGGTGCATGACCATAAAAGATATTACTCATATAAATAGAACAACCATTATTCTCAGATTTAAATGAATAACCGTCTCGCATCAAACAAGATCCATATATAATGTTCATGCTCAACGCTGGCACCAAATAACAATTATTTAGGTCTAAAACTAATCCCGAAGGTAGATGTAGAGGTAGCGTGCCGACGACGATCACATCGACTTTGGAACCATTTCCCACGCGCATCGTCACCTCGTCCTTAGCCAGTCTTCGCTTAATCCGTAGTCCCTCTTTCGAGTTGCAAATATTAGCAACAGAACCAGTATCAAATACCCAGGTGCTACTGCGAGCTCTAGTAAGGTACACATCAATAACATGTATATCACATATACCTTTGTTCACCTTGCCATCCTTCTTATCCTCCAAATACTTGGGGCAGTTCCGCTTCCAGTGACCAGTCTGCTTGGAGTAGAAGCTCTCAGTCTCAGGCTTAGGTCCAGTCTTGGGTTTCTTCTCTTGAGCAGCAACTTGTTTGCTGTTCTTCTTGAAGTTCCCCTTTTTCTTCCCTTTGCCCTTTTTCTTGAAACTGGTGGTCTTATTGACCTTCAACACTTGATGCTCCTTCTTGATTTCTACCTCCGCAGCCTTTAGCATTGCAAAGAGCTCGGGAATTGTCTTATCCATCCCTTGCATATTATAGCTCATCACGAAGCTTTTATAGCATGGTGGCAGTGATTGAAGAACTCTGTCAATGACACTATCATCAGGAAGATTAACTCCCAGTTGAGTCAAGTGGTTGTGGTACCCAGACATTCTGAGTATATGTTCACTGACAGAACTATTCTCCTCCATTTTGCAGCTGTAGAACTTATTGGAGACTTCATATCTCTCAATTCGGGCATTTGCTTGAATATTAACTTCAACTCCTGGAACATATCATATGCTCTATGACGTTCAAAATGTCTTTGAAGTCCCAATTCTAAGCCGTAAAGCATGGCACACTGAACTATCGAGTAGTCATCGGCTTTGCTCTGCCAGACGTTCATAACATCTGGTGTTGCTCCTGCAGCAGGTCTGGCACCTAGCGGTGCTTCCAGGACGTAATTCTTCTGTGCAGCAATGAGGATAATGACCCAGTCCGTGTAATTGCTACCATCATCTTTCAACTTTGCTTTCTCAAGGAACGCATTAAAATTCAACGGAACAACAGCACGGGCCATCTATCTACAATCAACATAGACAAGCAAAATACTATCAGGTACTAAGTTCATGATAAATTTAAGTTCAATTAATCATATTACTTAAGAACTCCCACTTAGATAGACATCCTTCTAATCATCTAAGTGATCACGTGATCCAAATCAACTAAACCATGTCCGATCATCACGTGAGATGGAGTAGTTTTCAATGGTGAACATCACTATGTTGATCGTATCTACTATATGATTCACGCTCGACCTTTCGGTCTCAGTGTTCCGAGGCCATATCTGCATATGCTAGGCTCGTCAAGTTTAACCCGAGTATTCTGCGTGTGCAAAACTGGCTTGCAGCCATTGTAGATGAACGTAGAGCTTATCACACCCGATCATCACGTGGTGTCTCGGCACGACGAACTTTGGCAACGGTGCATACTCAGGGAGAACACTTTTATCTTGAAATTTAATGAGAGATCATCTTATAACGCTACGGTCAATCAAAGCAAAATAAGATGCATAAAAGATAAACATCACATGCAATCAATATAAGTGATATGATATGGCCATCATCATCTTGTGCTTGTGATCTCCATCTCTGAAGCACCGTCATGATCACCATCGTCACCGGCGCGACACCTTGATCTCCATCGTAGCATCGTTGTCATCTCGCCAACTATTGCTTCTACGACTATCGCTACCGCTTAGTGATAAAGTAAAGCAATTACAAGGCGATTGCATTGCATACAATAAAGCGACAACCATATGGCCCCTGCCAGTTGCCGATAACTCGGTTACAAAACATGATCATCTCATACAATAAAATATAGCATCATGCCTTGACCATATCACATCACAACATGCCCTGCAAAAACAAGTTAGACGTCCTCTACTTTGTTGTTGCAAGTTTTACGTGGCTGCTACGGGCTGAGCAAGAACCGTTCTTACCTACGCATCAAAACCACAACGATAGTTCGTCAAGTTAGTGTTGTTTTAACCTTCTCAAGGACCGAGCGTAGCCACACTCGGTTCAATTAAAGTTGGAGAAACTGACACCCGCCAGCCACCTGTGTGCAAAGCACGTCGGTAGAACCAGTCTCGCGTAAGCGTACGCGTAATGTCGGTCCGGGCCGCTTCATCCAACAATACTGTCGAACCAAAGTATGACATGCTGGTAAGCAGTATGACTTGTATCTCCCACAACTCACTTTTGTTCTACTCGTGCAAATAACATCAACGCATAAAACCTGGCTCGGATGCCACTGTTGGGGAACGTAGTAATTTCAAAAAAAATCCTACGCACACACCGGATCATGGTGATGCATAGCAACGAGAGGGGAGAGTGTGTCCACGCACCCTTGTAGACCGAAAGCGGAAGCATTAGCACAACGCGGTTGATGTAGTCGTACGTCTTCACGATCAATTGTTGTGTGTAGAGGTGCCCCCCTGCCCCCGTATATAAAGGAGCAAGGGGGAGGCAAGCCGGCCCCTGTAGGGCGTGCCAGGAGGAGGAGGAGTCCTCCTAGTAGGAGTAGGACTCCTCTTTCCTACTCCTACTAGGACGAGGAAAGGAAGGAGGAGAAGGAGAAGGAAGGAGAGGGAGGAAAAGGAGGGAAGGGGGCCGGCCCCCTAGTCCAATTCGGTTTGGGCTAGGGGGGCCGCGCGCCCTGCCTCAACTCTTCCACCACTTGGCCCATGAGGCCCATTACTTCTTCCTCGTATTCCCGTAACTCCCCGGTACCCCCGAAAAATACCCGAATCACTCGGAACCTTTCCGATGTCTGAATATAGTCGTCCAATATATCGATCTTTACGTCTCGACCATTTCGAGACTCCTCGTCATGTCCCTGATCTCATCCGGGACTCCGAACTACCTTCGGTACATCAAACGACATAAACTCATAATACCGATCGTCACCGAACTTTAAGCGTGCAGACCCTACGGGTTCGAGAACTATGTAGACATGACCTAGACACGTCTCCGGTCAATAACCAATAGCGGAACATGGATGCTCATATTGGCTCCAACATATTCTACGAAGATCTTTATCGGTCAAACCGCATAACGACATACGTTGTTCCCTTTGTCATCGGTATGTTACTTGCCCGAGATTCGATCGTCGGTATCTCAATACCTAGTTCAATCTCGTTACCGGCAAGTCTCTTTACTCGTTCTGTAATACATCATCCCGCAACTAACTCATTAGTTACAATGCTTCCAAGGCTTATAGTGATGTGCATTACCGAGTGGGCCCAGAGATACCTCTCCGACAATCGGAGTGACAAATCCCAATCTCGAAATACGCCAACTCAACAAGTACCTTTGGAGACACCTGTAGAGCACCTTTATAATTACCCAGTTACGTTGTGACGTTTGGTAGCACACAAAGTGTTCCTCCGGTAAACGGGAGTTGCATAATCTCATAGTCATAGGAACATGTATAAGTCATGAAGAAAGCAATAGCAACATACTAAAAGATCAAGTGCTAAGCTAACGGAATGGGTCAAGTCAATCACATCATTCTCCTAATAATGTGATCACGTTAATCAAATGACAACTCATGTCTATGGCTAGGAAACATAACCATCTTTGATCAACGAGCTAGTCAAGTAGAGGCATACTAGTGATACTCTGTTTGTCTATGTATTCACACATGTATCATGTTTCCGGTTAATACATTTCTAGCATGAATAATAAAGATTTATCATGATATAAGGAAATAAATAATAACTTTATTATTGCCTCTAGGGCATATTTCCTTCATTAGCATCGCGAAGAGCTCGGGAATTGTCTTATCCATCCCTTGCATATTATAGCTCATCACGAAGCTTTTATAGCATGGTGGCAGTGATTGAAGAACTCTGTCAATGACACTATCATCAGGAAGATTAACTCCCAGTTGAGTCAAGTGGTTGTGGTACCCAGACATTCTGAGTATATGTTCACTGACAGAACTATTCTCCTCCATTTTGCAGCTGTAGAACTTATTGGAGACTTCATATCTCTCAATTCGGGCATTTGCTTGAATATTAACTTCAACTCCTGGAACATATCATATGCTCTATGACGTTCAAAATGTCTTTGAAGTCCCAATTCTAAGCCGTAAAGCATGGCACACTGAACTATCGAGTAGTCATCAGCTTTGCTCTGCCAGACGTTCACAACATCCAGAGTTGCTCCTGCAGCGGGTCTTGCACCTAGCGGTGCTTCCAAGACATAATTCTTCTGTGCAGCAATGAGGATAATCCTCAAGTTACGGACCCAGTCCGTGTAGTTGCTACCATCATCTTTCAACTTAGCTTTCTCTACGAACGCATTAAAATTCAAGGGAACGGTAGCATGGGCCATTGATCTACAACAACATAGACATGCAAAAAATATCAGGTACTAAGTTCATGATAAATTAAAGTTCAATTAATCATATTACTTAAGAACTCCCACTTAGATAGACATCCCTCTAGTCATCTAAATGATCACGTGATCCAAATCAACTAAACCATGTCCGATCATCACGTGAGATGGAGTAGTTTTCAATGGTGAACATCACTATGTTGATCATATCTACTATATGATTCACGTTCGACCTTTCGGTCTCAGTGTTCCGAGGCCATATCTGCATATGCTAGGCTCATCAAGTTTAACCCGAGTATTCTGCATGTGCAAAATTGGCTTGCACCCGTTGTATGTGAACGTAGAGCTTATCACACCCGATCATCACGTGGTGTCTCGGCACGACGAACTGTAGCAACGGTGCATACTCAGGGAGAACACTTATAGCTTGAAATTTAGTGAGGGATCATCTTATAATGCTCCCGCTGTACTAAGCAAAATAAGATGCATAAAGGATAAACATCACATGCAATCAAAATACGTGACATGATATGGCCATCATCATCTTGTGCCTTTGATCTCCATCTCCAAAGCACCGTCATGATCTCCATCGTCACCGGCTTGACACCTTGATCTCCGTCGTAGCATCATTGTCGCCTCGCCAACTATTGTTTCCACGACTATCGCTACCGCTTAGTGATAAAGTAAAGCAATTACATGGCGATTGCATTTCATACAATAAAGCGACAACCATAAGGCTCATGCCAGTTGCCGATAACTTTTACAAAACATGATCATCTCATACAACAATTTATATCTCATCACGTCTTGAGCATATCACATCACAACATTCCCTGCAAAAACAAGTTAGACGTCCTCTACTTTGTTGTTGCAAGTTTTACGTGGCTGCTACGGGCTTCTAGCAAGAACCGTCCTTACCTACGCATCAAAACCACAACGATTTTTCGTCAAGTGTGCTGTCTTAACCTTCAACAAGGACCGGCCGTAGTCGAACTTGATTCAACTAAAGTTGGAGAAACAGACACCCGCTAGCCATCTGTGTGCGAAGCACGTCGGTAGAACCAGTCTCATGAACGCGGTCATGTAATGTCGGTCCGGGACGCTTCATCCAACAATGTCGCCGAATCAAAGTAAGACGTTGGTGGTAAGCAGTATGACTATTATCGCCCACAACTCTTTGTGTTCTACTCGTGCATATAACATCTACGCATAGACCTGGCTCGGATGCCACTGTTGGGGAACGTAGTATTTCAAAATTTTCCTACGATCACACAAGATCTATCAAGGAGAAGCATAGCAACGAGACGGGAGAGTGTGTCCACGACTCGTAGACCGAAAGCGGAAGCGTTTAGTAACGCGGTTGATGTAGTCGAACGTCTTCACGATCCAACCGATCCAAGTACCGAACGTACGGTACCTCCGTGTTCAGCACACGTTCAGCATGATGACGTCCCTCGAGCTCTTAATCCAGTTGAGGACGAGGGAGAGTTCCGTCAGCATGACGGCATGGCGACGGTGATGATGAAGTTACCGGCGCAGGGCTTCGCCTAAGCACTACGATGATATGATCGAGGTGGTAAACTATGGAGGGGGGCACCGCACACAGCTAAGAGATTGTCTGTTGTGCTTTGGGGTGCCCCCCTGCCCATGTATATAAAGGACGGGGGAGGAGGAGGCCGGCCTAGGAGGAGGCGCGCCAGGGGGGAGCCCTACTTGGATTCCTAGTCCAAGTAGGATTCGCCCCCCCCCCCCCTCCCTTTTCCTTTCTTCCACCGAAGGGAAAGGAAGGAGGGGAGAAGGAGAAGGAAGGAGGGGGCCGCGCCCCCACCCCTTGTCCAATTCAGTTTGGGCAGGGGGAGGCGCGTGCCACCTCGTGGCCCTTCTTCCCTCTCTCCACTAAAGCCCACTAAGGCCCATTAACTTTTCCGGGGTTCTGGTAACCTCTCAGTACTCCGGAAAAATACCCGGATCACTCGGAACCGTTCCGATGTCCGAATATAACCTTCCAATATATCGATCTTTACCTATCGACCATTTCGAGACTCCTCGTCATGTCCGTGATCTCATCTGGGACTCTGAACGATCTTCGGTCATCAAATCACATGTAACACCCATGATGCGGCTATATCTCCCACGTGTCGAGGCACGACTTAGAGGCATGACCGCATTGTGGTTTTGTCGCAAGAAGGGTCATCTTCACACAATCCCATGTAATGAACAAGAATGGGATAAAGAGTTGGCTTACAATCGCCACTTCACACAATACATAAATAAATCATACATCAATCAGAGTACACACATAGGTCCGACTACGGAACCAAAAGAGAAGAAGACAACCCCAAATGCTAGATCCCTGATCGTCCCAACTGGGCTCCACTACTGATCAACAGGAAACGAAACACAGTAACGACCAAGTTCCTCGTCGAACTCCCACTTGAGCTCGGTTGCATCGCCTGCACTGGTATCGTCGGCACCTGCAACTGTTTTGGTAGAATCTGTGAGTCACGAGGGCTCAGCAATCTCACACCCGCGAGATCAAGACTATTTAAGCTTAAGGGTAGGAAAGGGGTGGTGAGGTGGAGCTGCAGCAAGCACTAAGCATATATGGTGGCTAACATATGCAAATAAGAGCGAGAGCAACGGAACGGTCGTCAACTAGTAATGATCAAGAAGTGATCCTGAACTCCTACTTACGTCAAACATAACCCAAAAAGCCGTGTTCACTTCCCGGACTCCGCCGAAAAGAGACCATCACAGCTACACACACGGTTGATGCAGTTTAATTAAGTCGAGTGTCAAGTTCTCTACAACCGGATATTAACAAATTCCCATCTGCCACATAACCACGGGCACGGCTCTCGAAAGTTTATACCCTGCAGGGGTGTCCCAACTTAGCCCATTATAAGCTCTCACGGTCAACAAAGGATATTCCTTCTCCCGGGAAGACCCGATCAGTCTCGGAATCCCGGTTTACAAGACATTTCGACAATGGTAAAACAAGACCAGCAAAGCCGCCCGAATGTGCCGACAAATCCTGGTAGGAGCTGCACATATCTCATTCTCAGGGCACACCGGATTGTCCAAGCTTCCGATAGGCGAGCCCATAGTTGCCCCTGGTGGCCACCGACGACTGACGGGTTAGACCAACACTCAGAGGAGCACTAGCCCGGGGGTTTAAAATAAAGATGACCCTTGAGTCTGCAGAACCCAAGGGAAAAGGCTTAGGTAGGCAAATGGTAAAACCAAAGTTAGGCCTTGCTGGAGGAGTTTTATTCAAAGCGAACTGTCAAGGGGGTCCCATAAATCACCCAACCACGTAAGGAACGCAAAATCAAGGAACATAACACCGGTATGACGGAAACCAGGGCGGCAAGAGTGGAACAAAACACCAGGCATAAGGTCGAGCCTTCCACCCTTTACCAAGTATATAGGTGCATTAATTAAAATAAGAGATATTATGATATCCCAACAATATCCATGTCCCAACATGGAACAAACTTCATCTTCACCTGCAACTAGCAACGCTATAAGAGGGGCTGAGCAAAAGCGGTAACATAGCCAAACAACGGTTTGCTAGGAAGGGTGACAAGGTTAGAGGTTCATGGCAATTTGGGAGGCTTGACAAGCAAGTGGTAGGTAACGCGGCATAGCAATAGAACGGACAACTAGCAAGCAAAGATAGAAGTGATTTCGAGGGTATGGTCATCTTGCCTGAAATCCCGCTAGGAAGAAGAACGAGTCCATGAAGAAGACAAACAGACGTAGTCGAACGAATCCTCACAACTCCGGAACGAAACCGAAGCTAATGAGAGAAGCAACCCGGAAAGAAACAAACAACATAGTAAACAACCATCACATAAACATGGCATGATGCACAATCAAGTATGATGCATGTCCGGTTTAATGATGCATGGCATGGCAAAGTGCATAAACAATACTAGAAATTAAGTGGAGCTCAATATGCAACGAGTTGCATATTGACAAAACACCACATCAATTATTTAGTTCGCTCTTGTTTAAGTACCCAACAATATTAAATGTTGTTAAACATGACAAAAGGTGAAGCATAAGTAAACTAACTATTTAGGCAAGTTTAAATGAGGCCGGAACAACAAACAACAATTCCGGAAAATCCTCATGTCCATATTTTAGATTTGGTACTGTTCTGCCCTAACCCCAATTTTAATGTTGTTAAACAGCAAAATAAAGTGCACCATGTTAATCTATGCATTTTTCTAGACAATTTACATATATAGTTTATTTAAAATGGAGCTACAGTTATTTAGTTATGGAATAAATCATTTTAACATGGCATTCGACAAATTTAAACAAACAACATTTTAAACATTTTAAACAAGGATGTAAGCAGCATATTATGAAACTAGATGAAATTCTGAGCATTTTTCATATATAATGTTTTTACAAATGATGCATGGTTATTAAGTTATTATATGCATGACAAAGAGGGTTTTTCTGCAAAACAGTAAATCCTGGGAAAATAGTTAAAACGCAGAACCTAAAAAAAACCTATGCGGGCCGAATCTGGCTAGCCCAACAGGAGCACGGAGGAGGACTGGGGCTGCTCACCCATGGGCCAAGGCCCGGGTCGGTGGAGAGGGAGGCCTGCAAGGGCACGCTGGACCGCGGTGCGGGAGGTTGGGCCAGGAGGCGCGGACGAGGCCGCGTCCCACGCAGCAGGACGACGCGTCCACGGCGCGGCGAGCGGGCGGTCAACGCGGGCTTGACCCGATGGCTGGCGCTGGTCGTTACCAACAGAAGCAGCAGCAGGTCATGGCGATGCAGAAGACGGGCAGAGGCGCGATGCAGAGGCAGGGGACTCGCGGGCGCGGCGGATCCGGGCAGTCCGAGGGTCGGAGAGGCGGTTCCCGGCGACGAGGAACTCCGGCGGTGGCACTGCTCGATGGAGTGAAGCAGGCGGCAACGGAATCATGCGGGCGAAGCAAAGGACGGCGGCGGACTTGGCGCGAGCTCCTGGCGACGGGGTGTGATGCAGGGGAGGCAGACGAGGCGGACTTGGCGATGCAGGGGAAAACAGAGGCCGGCGGGAGAGGTTCAAGGCGGCAGCGTCGTGGAGGAAGACCGGCGGGGACTGCGGGCTTGCAGGCGAACGGCGCTGGCGAGGCGACGGTGGCTCCGGGAACTTGACGGGGCGGTGGAGCCGCAGGTGAGGTCCGAGACGAGGCAGGCGCCAGGTCCGGGGCGGAGGGACTCGTTCCCGGCGGCGACGGAGCTGCGGGCAACCATGGCGGCTCCTGGAACACAGAGGGAGAGGCATGAGAACCCAGGGAGTGAACCAGAGAGAGGAGGGAAGGAGGAGAAGAAGAGGGGAAGGGGCGACGGGTTCCTGGAGGAGCTCGAGCATGAGGGCGGCGCTCGGGGTGGCTGGGTTCGCCGGCGGCGACGGCGCCAAGGAGAGAGGAGCAAACGGGAGAAGCTCGGGCGCTGGTTGGATGGCTGCGGGTAGGGTAGGAGGAAGGTAGCTAGGCTGATTGGGGATGGATCCCGAGGGGAATTTGGTAGAGTGGGTAGCGGCGGCTGATCCGAGGAGGGGAAGGCTGTAGGTGGCGGCGGCTAGGGGGGACAAATGCCCTAGGATTTAGGGTTCTAAAATGGACTAGGGGTCTATATATAGCAAGTGAATTTTGGATAGGGGTATTTGGCCCCTCCGATCTTAATCGGATGGCCTGAAAAAAAATAGGGTAGGAGAGTCCAACGAGAAACCGATGATTATTTAGGGAAGTTAGGGGATGATCCGGACCCATCGGTAACAACAACCCGGGTCGGGTTCGGGACAATTTTCGGACGCGCGCGAGGAGGGGTTTTGTGCATTGTGCAGAGAGGCTCAAACGGTCGGACAACAAAAGAACGGTTGGTCTCGAAAGGGACAACGAAGGCAACAGGGAGAAGCGGGAACTACGAACGGATGCAAGTTTTTTTTTAAATGACGGCAACGAAGTGCCGATGCAATGCGGATGATGCCATGATGAAATGCAACCAACAAAAATAAAACACACGGCGAACACGAAATATATGGAAGTCTTCTGAAGCGTCGGTCTCGGGGCGTCACATCACATAACTCATAATACAAATCGTCATCGAACGTTAAGCGTGCGGACCCTACGGGTTCGAGAACTATGTAGACATGACCGAGACACATCTCTGGTCAATAACCAATAGCGGAACCTGGATGCTCATATTGGCTCCTACATATTCTACAAAGATCTTTATCGGTCAAACCGCATAACAACATACGTCATTCCCTTTGTCATCGGTATGTTACTTGCCCGAGATTCGATCATCCGTATCATCATACCTAGTTCAATCTCGTTACCGGCAAGTCTCTTTACTCGTTCCGTAATGCTTCATCTCGTAACTAACTCATTAGTCACATTGCTTGCAATGCTTATAGTGATGAGCATTACCCAGAGGGCCCAGAGATACCTCTCCGATACACGGAGTGACAAATCCTAATCTTGATCTATGCCAACTCAACAAACACCTTCGGAGACACCTGTAGAGCATCTTTATAATCACCCAGTTACGTTGTGACGTTTGATAGCACACAAAGTGTTCCTCCGGTATTCGGTAATCTCATAGTCAGAGGAATATGTATAAGTCATGAAGAAAGCAATAGCAATAAAACTAAACGATCATAATGCTAAGCTAACGGATGGGTCTTGTCCATCACATCATTCTCTAATGATGTGATCCCGTTGATCAAATGACAACACATGTCCATGGTTAGGAAACTTTAACCATCTTTGATTAACGAGCTAGTCAAGTAGAGGCATACTAGGGACACTCTGTTTGTCTATGTATTCACACATGTACTAAGTTTCCGGTTAATACAATTCTAGCATGAATAATAAACATTTATCATGATATAAGGAAATATAAATAACAACTTTATTATTGCCTCTAGGGCATATTTCCCTCACTTCTCTCCTGCTTCCAAGTGAACCATACGAAATTGGCACCCTTCCTCTAGATCAATAATCTACGAGCTCCTTGAAACTTGCTCATGATACCACTTGTTAGAATAATTTGAGGCGATCCACTGATAACTAAGCAAATCACACGAGGCACGACACGGAGATTTGCTAATGAGGTTCACCGAATATCGGCTACATCCCTGAGCCTGACTATGGATGCTCCTCTCCATGATACCGCTACAATACCACACACCGGCTCCCCTGCGTGTATGTCATGTTATGTTGGCATAGGTTGTTACTTCGTGTGTCTATAGGATACAAGAGTCCTACTAGGGCACCACGACATACCCTGTCTACACGATGTACGACACAGAGTCTAACTATAAACTACCTCGTACATAATATTCGGCACAACTCTAACGCCGGTCGACGACGCCGCACCGAGGCGACCCCTCCGGGAAGCAGCCACTACCGCGCCACACGGCCAAAGAAGCTCCTCAAAGTCAGCCGAGATTCGTCGGCGACACCTCTGGTGGCGGCGGGGGGAGGAAGGGGAGGGGGGTGGAAGAGGAGGCGTCGCTGGTTTCTCCCTCGAGCCGTGAGAGGAGGCGACGCATGTTATTTTGCGCTTTTATTGTTACTCTCTCTGTAAAGAAGATCACTAACTGATCTAAGTAGTAATCTAAACGATCTTATATTTCTTCACGGAGGGAGTACTAATTTAGTTTTTGGACTCTATGTTGCTCTTTCTATAGCACAAGACGATCTTCACCGTGTGAAAGATACTATAGATGATGAAAAACGCATGGGATGAAGCAGTTGCCACACCGGCGCGGCGGTACGTCCCGCTGAACCAAAGATGCATACACATACATTGTACTACACCACATCATCAAATCACAAAGGGAGCATTAATTGATCCACTACATGGAGCGCGCGATGTGGATGCAGAACAGCTATCGACGGAAAAGGAAGGTTCTAGCCGATGATCTGGTCTAGGACGCCGGTGTTCTTGAGGCCGAGCACGATGCCGACGCCCAAGATGTGGCCGAAGGAGCCGCATGCGAGCGTGTCGGCGAGCGTGAAGCCGGCCGGGTCGCCCGTCTGCAGCCCGGACTCGCGCGCCTCCAGCTTGAGCCCCGCCGTCGCCTTCCTGTTCGCCGACGGCGCCAGCCCGAACCGCCCGGCGAACAGCATCAGGGTCGTCGTCGTCACCATGATCTGCATCCGCATAGTAGTAATTATGTCAACGAACCAAACAATCAATGCCTGACTCATTCGCATGTATACGTAGTATGCGTGTGATCTTACGATGTTGGTGGAGGAGCCGATGTAGTCGCAGCGGATGCCCTGAGACCTCTTCCTCCTCAAGGACGGCAGCGTGGCCATGGACCTGGGCGAGGAGTAGCTCCTGAGGCCGTGGAACTGCGGCACGGTGGTCATGGCGGAGAGCTGGGAAGCCATGGCTGCGGATTCGTGTGTTGTGGATGCTGCGATTGCTCAGGTGCAATGCTCAACGAGTTCCTTTCTTAAATCTTGTGGAGCGGGAGCCACACGGGGGATCGCGTGGCGAGCGGCGGCCACTCGAGGATAGGTTTCGGATCCTTGCCACCGACGTGGCGCCCCCTGGTTAGGGAGTGCCTGCCAGTTCGGATAAGAAACACCACCGTGTCTAGCTCCTCTCCGTCTGTCGCTATTCTTTTGCTGACGTGGCGACTGACAAGCATCACCGGCATGAAACGGTTCAGTAAAATAATATAGCTCTTTTCGTTGCTGTTAAATAAATAAATAACTATATTTGCAACCTGCAAATTCAAAACAAAAAATCTTGGTTTTACGTGGCATGCACGAATTTGCCAATGAAAATAAAGTGTGATGCATCTTCCAAAGTTGTAAGGTCACATACACCATGACGGTAGTACTCCACACTGAATACCCATCCTGGCATCACTGTGATAATGAGAATGATTGATCATCAACAACATGACCTGATATTATAACAGCACGGCATGCGCAAGCTGTATTTGAATACAACACCACTCTCTCACACTCTGAAAACCCTATGTACATTTCATGAGAAATGTAAAAAAAAAAAAAAAAAAAACAGAGTCACAAGGGCCACTAGCTCTTATGTGTTGGTTCTTTAGAAGAAGAACAAAAGGATCACACAAGCTGACACGCTACAAATCCTACAAAATACACACTACAAACCAACAAATTGCAACACCGGTATTGAACAACATACGTTCCTGATTGATTTACATTGTCAGGTATATCATGTTTTCACGCCTCTATCCTGAGAAGTGAGTTGAGGGAGGTGCTGTTGAACTTTTGGGCGAGGCCCCTGATCACCAGAATGACAAGATCTCGCATATGCCGCGTCTGAACCATCAAGTCAACTTCGTTATCACCGTCAACGACAATCTTGAAACGGTGCTGATCGTTACGATATAGCTCAACCTGCAAGCATCAAATAAGTGTTAACATAAGTGCATGGCATATTGCTAAAGAACAAAGGAGCACATATTACCAATACCAGATTGTAATATCTATCCAGTTCATGGTAACAACTTACATGGAATGGGGGAGTGTATGTCCCTCGGGCTTCAGTAGTTGCAAATGATGTCTTGGATCCAGGCTTTACAACTTTGATTCTCTTTCTGTTGACTTCCAAAATTCTCCGCTCCAAATGTCCCATCACTTGTGCCTGTTAGTATTATTTATTTATTTTTGGGTAAGATAGGTATACTTGAATAGCTTAGTATGCTAGTGAGCTTTCGATGTGTCAGGACAACAAAAGTTTGGGGAAATACCTTTTTGGGTGTTCGGTCCTTGTCACACAAAACCTGTTTAATGCAAAGTTGATGCACTCTAGTCAGTAAACAAAGAATAAATTTCACAAACACAACACAAGGTATATCGCTACTTTGAAGATAGCAAACATTATAACGTTATTATATTTAAAATAGTTAGTAGTGACTGGAATGTATACAATTGACTCAAGTTTGTTTTCAGATTACATGTTTCGTGAAAAACACAATTCATTTGCCCAAATCAATGAATTTCCCACTTTGTTGTGGGGAAAAACAAACTCAGGCACTTACAGAAAAACATGAAAATGCTAGAATTTTGTGGAAATTCATGGCCCCTCTAATATCTACAAAAAAACTTGCTGGCACATGGCCCCTCTAATATCTACGCACCAGATTTTGGGGGGGTTGGTTTGAAACTACTCAAGTCAGTTTTTTAATTTTCTAAAATAAAGAGAGCATGCGCTCCCGAGAGCACAAATAATCATTGCCATGGAATTTTTCTCACACTCAGAATTTAGTGGGAAGAGTTCACAGCTGTTACTCATCTCTCAGTGACAACAGTGAATAGGAAACTAAACTGATTTTAACAGTTTGTCAAACAGAGATTAATCTATTCATGCTAGCTCTGAACTAGAGAAAAAAAAAAGAACTTCAGAGAAGGAGTGGTTGTCACCTCAAACTTGACAGAACCGTCGTCAAGCTTCTGTTTTACTTCCTTGTAAATCTCGGGTTCTGAATAAGATGAAAGCAAAAATTAATACGACAAACTAGTGAAGGGTGTACGAAAACGATGACTAGAATAGCTAGAGCCCAAGATGATTTTAAATAATGATTCCCTAATTGAATACATTTATCATAAATACCACATGTATGTACTGCCACGTGTTCATGTTCCATTCTATAGAGGCATGCCACATTCATAAGTTTAATAAATAGTAAAATCGCAGTAAATGGTACTCCCTCCGTAAACTAATATAAGTGCGGTTAGAATACTAAAGTAGTAATCTAAACGCTCTTATATTAGTTTACAGAGGGAGTAATAGGAGAACATTGGTGGGAAAGATGGAAAGTGTTTTTTATAGGGATGAGGGTAGGTAATTTGACTATACCAACAGCAATCGGCTCTGTTGAAGCAGAAACAGGTCGTCCCTCAACCCCATCCTCTCTCACAGGTGTGTAAATTGCAACAAGTCTATACCCTACATCATCAACATTTGCTTCATACATCCTTCCAGTTTCACCTGCACAAGAAATCAAGTGCGGGTAAAAGATAATGTCAAAGTCTAGAAGAATAGTTGATTGGGTACGTCTTTTAAAATAGGTACAAAGTAATCATACCAGGTATGGAGATAAGATCAGGGCTTCCAACCATTGACCTAAGCCATTGAATTTTGCTCTTGCCTTCTTTGCCACCACTATAGATACCCCGAACAGCATATAAGTTGGTGTGGAAACCTCTTCCTTCAATTTCCAGTTTTTCAATTTTAGGTATTCCTGTTAAAAAACAAATACCACTGATTATAGATATTACTGCAACTTTGCATGAGACTGAATACCAATTATCAACAATCATCAATACAAGTGCAACTTGATCTTTCATGTTTGGGTCAAATATTGCAAATGCCCTTAAAAGAACCACTATTTACTTTTAGCAGCCAAAAGAACTTCAATGGACAGGGCAGAAGCATGCACACATTGAACAAATAAGAACACATTGGATATAAATATAAGCAGTAGAAAAGACCTGGCAAAATAGGGGAGGTCACAGCTGATACCGATTCACTGGATCGTCCAAATACATCAATAGCAATGCATTCACATTTGAGACATCGGCCTATATCCTCAAAGCGTACTCTGTATGAACGAGAGCACTCGGTAGCCAAAGGTTCAAAAGACAGGTCCACTCCTGATCCATTTGAGGCAAACCTGCATCCAAAGATATACAGTACATGTTACACACATATTGACCAAAGTATATCCAAAGATATAGATGTTACATCCCTTTTCTTACCATTGGTATTTTATTTCTTTCTTGTAGTTACCCCATATATGCTCTTGAGTCTCATTTCTTGGAATTTGTTCAACTACAGCAAGTGTTTCTCTCTCAACTTGATTTCCTTTGAATGAAAGGGTCTCGATTTTGAGTTGCTCTGCGACAGAAAGATTCAGTTACATAAAATGGAGAACTTAAAAGTAATATATCCAATAGGTTCAGAGACGTATAGCTTACCTGGAAAGATTATATCAGATGGTTCAGAGAACTTTTCTTCGCCAATGACTCCATCTGAACGAACAGGAGTATACCTGTCAAGAATTGCAAACGCATACTGCATATTAGACATCAGGAAAGATCACGCCCGGAATTTTCAACCAAATTATCCGTAACAGTTACTTTGTATTCCAATGAAAATATGTCAGATGTTGTCATTTATCTTAGAATGATGAAATATACAACAGAAGCAACATTCTGCAGACAAATCCTTTGGAACGCGATTTTTGGGTGAATTACGGATCATAATATATTTGAGAAAAAAACAGTAGAACAACTTTGAAAAGAAAAAACATAACATGCCACTGAGGTTTCTTCACGTGGACTATATTATTAACGTAAGATGAGAATAAACAAACCATCAAGTTATTCCAATAAAAAGTGTCAAGACAAAAATAGACTTAATTAAAATGATTTACCCAAACAACAAATGGCAGCTGTAATCTGCATCTGCCACTTCATATGTACTTGAAGCAGCGCCATCTATACAAATCCTGGTCCCATCACTAGATTCCCTGTACCACTTATGCAAGCTTGATCCCTCATATCCACCATAATAAATGCCTACTCCACTGTATAAGTCTGAACTTGTCTTCTTCAAGTTAACATCCAAAACAGATGGAAAAGCTGCAAATTTCATACAAGAGTAAGAATCTGCAGGGATTAAATACTTAATACATAGCAATGTCAAGTAGGAACAGATCAAGTGGCAACCTGCCATGACAGGGTTATCAGTGATGGCCATCAATGGGTCACCAGTCTTTCCATCACATCGTGTAGGAACCCAGCAAAGGATCAAGTAGAAGCCAACATCAACCAATGAAGGTTTGTACAATCTGTTAGACATTGCATTATCTCAAACAAATTAGCTCTTAACATAAATCCTTCAAAAGTAAAAGCCTTGATGCAATCAGTAAAAGAACGCACAAGGTTTCTCCGACAACTTCTGAACATGATGCCACCAGCTCAGGTTCCAAGTTATCAAGCTTCTCTGTAGTTCGGAACCAAGTATATTTTCCAGTGCCTTCCTTGCCACCGAAGTAGGCTTTGATAGGAGAAATTTCGTTGTCCTCAAAACACTCTGGTATAACAAGACTGACACCCTTGGGCTCCCCTGTCAATGGCGGATTAACAAACAGACAATTCTTTAGATTAAAATTTGTATAGAGTTTGGGCACGCTATGCTCAAAGCTGAATTCATTTCATCTACTTCCTACAGGATCCAGATTATCACATACAAGGACCATCCATGTTATGATTAATGAAGATTAAAGCTACTAGGCATTTTCTTTCTGCACTAGATCAAGGCTTCTCCACTGATGGAAACAGTAGAACATTTTGGAAGAAGCACCATCCATGTTATGATTAATGAAGATTAAAGCTACTAGGCATTTTCTTTCTGCACTAGATCAAGGCTTCTCCACTGATGAAAACAGTAGAACATTTTGGAAGAAGCACTAACCAGGTAAGATTGTATCCGAAGAAACACTCTTAGGTGACCCTTGCACTCCATCTTCTCTTACAGGTGTAAATATAACCTCAATTCGGCAATCAACATCAGCTAGAACAAGATCTAGGCATTCTAAAAGAGACAAACAATTGAACATTAATTCTGCTCCAACGGAGAAAAAACAGCAACTGTATCTGATAGCGCGCAATCCTTAAAAAGAAACTTAATGTGCACTGACCATCGGCAATCAACTCGTCCTTGCTACCATCATCATGTGATCTGAACCATTGCTGGATGCAGTTTCCCTTAACACTAGAATGAGAAGAAAAAGAAGCAATCAAATCAGATCGGCTAGTATATGTCATTAGGCATAACCTGGAACATTGGCAGTGTAGCTTACCCTCCAGTATACTCAGCATGAGAGGTCAACCGACCACCTTCAAGCATAGAGCCAGCTAGCTCAAGTGATCGACATGCCGGTGGCCCTGCAAACAAGTATATAAGGGGATTTTGGTCCATTTAGCTAGCCAGTGTTATTACATCAATGAATAGATTGGAGGAAATGCGTGTCCACATGCACATGTGTACAGAAGCATGAACACTAAAGAAAAGCGCTTATTTTTCCATGAGATAAAATTGTCAACTAATGTACCAGGAATAATAGGACCGATTGCTTCTGTCGTCACCAAAGAACCATGAACTCCGTCAATTCTAACAGGCTCGCACGAGACAGACACGTAGAAGCCAATATCATCACATTTCAAGCTGTATGATGAGCTTGTTGCGCCTTCAATTTCATTCCAGGTTCCATCAGAACTTGTCTACAGATAAAAGAGAGTTCATTTTAAGGATGCCACTGGATACCCAATCTGTTAGAAGTTACAAAAAGTCATCATTGTGTGAAAACAATAATGGTGTTTCAATAAGAACCTACCAGTACCCAACGGAATACCGTGTCCCCTTCTTCTCCTCCCCAGTATCTTCTATTCGCAACCATAGTTGTCCCTTCAATGGCCTCACCATTTAGTTCAAGAGAAAGTACCGTCGGATTTCCTGTTAAAAGTGAAGAGATTTAATTAGTCATTGCATTGGAAATCATTTTGTTTGACGAATTTTATTGGTCAGTTAACATCTAGACTATGTCAAAACTGCAGTCAGGAAACATAACTCAGCCATAAAAAAGCAACCAACCCACAAAAGAGAATTAAGTGGCATACTGAAACTATTCTACTCGACTACTCCTTTGTTTTTGACATATATACAATTTCGGCATCATGTCACGACGCAAAAGCATATTAGGCATCCGTAAAGAATCCTACTTCATTTATCCAGTCAGCTTCTTGCTTGGCACATAAAGTGATCTCCTATTTGAGAAATTGCTCGGGAGGAAGGAGAATGTGCACCTGGTGTAACTCTATCATTTCCCATGAAAACTCCTGGCTCACCAACAATACCATCATTCCTGATTGGTATGCATTTGAAAGAGACAAACTTCCCAACATCTTCCTTTTTAATGCGATATTGTAGCAAACCAGACGCTTCTGAAAGTGGGCTGCCTTCATCATCCTCAGTCTGTCAAACTTTTTGTAAGTGGAGCAACAGTGTGGCATAAAGAACGTAGAACATAGCTAGTAGTACCCAAGGAGCATATACTAAATATATGCATTTCTAGAGGCCCAATATGCATGATGAGTGTTATTTACTGAGAATCAGTGTGAACTAAGTTACAAACAAGAAAGTTTAGCAATACCTCATGAAGATACCAGCTGTATAGACTATTTCCTTCATAGCCCCCAATATACCCATATGATGCAGTCAACATTTGATCCTCTGAGAATTCACCAGTGACTGTCAAAAAGTTCAGACTGGGTGGCAATGCTGCAACAGAGGAGAAATATAACCAAGCTGTCAAATTTAGAAAGCAAATGGCAACAGCACGAGAAAAAAAGAGGTAACTCACAAGATGCTAGTGCATATTTGCCCAAACAAAAACAAAAGCTCGAAGGTGAATGATGTGGAACTTCATGACCTTACAAAAGTTTTGGATGAATATAATGCTCCCAGTATTCCAATAATAAACAGAAGAAAAACCAAAATCTACTGGCTAAGAAATTTCTGGAGATAGTCCAGTGGAACTGTAGAAAACTTCTAGCCACCCATTCAATAAATGAAGTAATTAGGTCGTCTACCATTCATGAATTTAGTATTCAAGTGTGGGCAGATAATGAACTGGTAGACAAAACTACAAATGGCCACTGGTGAGAGTTGTGAACAGAATATTCATCCTTATCAGAAGTGTGAACACAAAATGATATTTAGGACAAATAGTTGAGTTTGAGAGAACATGAACTTACTTTCCACAACATCATCTAATATAGCATAGGCTGGTGCACCAATTTCGCCATCAGGTCCCACAGGAGTAAACTTCGCAACAATATAACATCCAACAGCACCAAGAGGAATGCGGAATGTCTAGTATAAAATTCACAAAGAGATTGTAACTCACCATATCTCCATTAAAAACATGACTACGAGTTCAGTAATGCTGCAACACCAAGAGAAGTAGAGAATAAAATTTAACATACCTTGGAGACTTTAGATGTACAAAGGGCTTCAAGCTCATGGTCATTCACAAATTCAGATGAAGATGCCTTGAACCACTGAACCCTGCTGGATGCTACAGTTCCACCTGTGACGGTAGCAGTAACAGATACCTTGCTTCCTTCTCTTGCTTCACCAGTAATCTTCAAATCAAAGACTTTCGGAGGAGCTAACCGACCAAGGGAAGTAAAGCAAAGCGATCACACAACTAATAGCAAGATTATAGTAAAGCACAGAAACATTAACACTTTAACTGCAAAATGGGCACAACGTCATTAGTTGCTACCTTTCCTTACTGCCTCTGTTATGGCGAAAGCAGCTTCACCCTCCTGACCTGGAAAGACACTAATATAATTTAGTATAACAAAATATCAATGCACACAAGCAGTGGACAGTTGAACGGACCTTCAAGATTGATGGGAGTATATACAAATTTGAGGCACCAGCCCACATCCTCCTTGATTAGTGTGTATTGTGTGCTATTCGACAGCACTAGAAGAAATCCACTGCACGAAATCAAGTAGTTGTTTCCATAAATAACATACTACATCAATTTCTACACATTGCATGTGGTGCTAGACTAGTGCTCAACCAGAGCAGCTAAAGATAAATAATTCTTTCATATTTCTTATTTACTCCCTCCGTTCCTAAATATAAGTCTTTGTAGAGATTCCACTATGGACCACATACGGATGTATGTAGATGCATTTTAGAGTGTAGATTCACTCATTTTGCTCCGTATGTAGTCCATAGTGGAACCTCTACAAAGACTTATATTTAGGAACGGAGGGAGTAGTTTATAAGTTTACATTCAGTTGAATACTGCTCCTTAAAATGTTGGAAACTCCTAGGTGCCTAGAGTCCAGCATCACAATTGGGGATGTCGGAAGCAAGGGGCATCAAAATCACATTCTATTGGTACAACCACAGTCCAACAATGTTCAGTCTATTTAATCTAGCTATGTAAAGGCATCTACTTGGACTATTAAGACCATAAGATCTGTTCAGACACAATGGGTGATGTAAGTAGGATCTTCCTAGTGACAACATAAGAATGATACCTTAGACATTGCATATGACTATGAAAGATTTGGTTTTAGCAGTCCAGATTCTCAGAAGGCATACCAGTTCCTGAATTGCTATTTCATAAGAGACGAGATAAGCCTGGTCGACTGACCTGGTTGCAAAGTTCAGCTGATTGGTTCAACCTAAGTACTTAACCGAGGCATAGGCCAAATCAAAATATTATTTTGCTTCAGAAGGATAAGGAAACGTTTACAGAAGAAAACTTGACGGGTGCTCCCAGGAAAAAAGTAAAGACCTTTCCTTGCAATCTTATTAAGATCTACTATTTCTGTCCAAATTGATAATAAAGTTTTGGTCGTTTTTGTCTGGCTACACATAAAATTCCTGGAACTGGTTGTCAAATGCTAAATTTGATACTGGGCCTAAGACCGATGAAGGTGACAGGATGGACCGGATGTAATGCTCTGAGAAGCGAGGGCCGAGGGTAGGCTGGCCATCTCGCAGGTTGGTGAAGGGGACAGAAGGGACGGACTGGGATTAGATTTGTACTAGTTCATTACTTTCATTCATTCCATGATCAGTACCGATACATGATTATATATAGATGGCTCTCTTAGCCCTACGCAACTAATATTAACAGATGAAATCATATCTAATCTCTACAGAGGACAACCCTTCCATGCTTATGTTTAATTGGCTTAAGGCCCAAACTACTTGATCTCAGTGGTGATACCAGGGAGTAGGTCTGCGCTCATGTCAATCGCATACAGGAAAAATCTCACTGCGTAAGCAGAATAAGCGGTCAAGACTCGGATTGGTAATAGTTGTAGCGAGTGCAATGCTTGGCTGTAATAAAAGAGCTAAACCATATATACACAAAAGGTGATCTATACTTTATTCAATATACTCAATGATCCCACAAAAATGGCGCATACCCATTTTCCTTCTCTCTGAACCATTGGAATTTGCTCAGTCCCTCTTTGCCACCAAAGTATTTTCCGTTTCCTTTGATTGTGTTGTCTTCAACAATATCTCCAACAACGTATACATTGCTAACTGATGGTGTGCCTAAAATTATGTCATAGACAAACAGTTATGAAATTAGAGATTAAACTAGTGCCTAGTCATTACAAATAGGTCATATAAGTATGAACAAAAACTCTGGAACTTACAAATTGTGATCAAGATGACAACTCTAATGGACATGGTCCTTACTTTTAAACAAGTGAACACTTTTATCTAGAGGTTAAAGGACTATAAGCAGATGAACCATCATCAGTTATTTCTGAAATGGAAAGGCCATATATACAAATAAACATGCATTCTTAAAAATATCTTTTCTGGTGAATTTTTCAAAAATATCAGCAGACCAAATTATCTGTATCTTCTGTCCACAGAGGCTCTAATTTGTAAAATAATTTAGATAGAACGATTACATTTAGCGAAAACTAAACATATCCATCACAAGGTGATTGGTCTGGTTGTTTTGGCCTCTTCTTTTTTAGTCAAGATCATTTTCTTCTTGATAACGTAATAAATATGTAATTAAGTATGGCTGGATGCATCCATGATGCAGAGGGGGTAATAAAAGCTTTCATTGTCTAAAAAGTCCATTACAGATAGATCGGAAGAGATGCTTGCAAATATGTAACCCTAATAAATATGTGACCCATATCTTAAGTTCAACAGAAAATTGTAACAGTAAAAAGTGATTGCAGAGAAAATTATTTACCAGCCTTTACAAAATCTGTCATTGTGCATTGTGGGTCCCCCTTAACGCCTTCTTCCGTAACAGGTGTGTACATAAATACCAAACTTGAATCAATATCATCTATAGTTAGCTGATATTCCATCCCTTCGGCTCCATCTATTACAGCATTGCCGTTCCATGTTCGCCTCAACCAACTAGACCCAAAAGAGATTTAACAAGTCAATGGCATTCCTTACAACATGGGAAATAAAAACATTTGATAAAATGTTCATTTAAGCAAATAAAAATGGTAGAAAGTTAGTAGGGTAAAGAGGTAAAGCAACCTTGCAACACCTTTCCCTGGTGTCCCACCACACCAAGCAATCTGAGGAACACCCTTGAGTACATTTCCTTCTACTAGTTCACCATTGACTGTTAGATTGATAACCTTTGGATATCCAGTCCCTGGTAAACAGAAACAGAATAAGAAAACCTTTGAACTATGTAGTGTTGTGCCACCATATAGTAGATTAGCACACTGGTTGACCATCCATAAGAGCATTGTGTTCATGGATAATACAGGTTACTCTTGTCGTATGCCAAAATAATGGCTGCTTAATGCAATTATTTGTGCGTAAGTACTAACAGAGGGGAAAACTATTTCTACTCTCACAAGAAATAAAAAAGCTAGAAATCTTGCAGCAAGGCAAATAAAGCTTCGGAGGAGTTTCACTGAAGGGGCCCCATAATTAAGTACAGAACTACAAACATTTTATCTAACTTACTACTCTCTCCGTTCCTAAATATAAGTCTTTTTAGATATTTCAATACGAACTACATACAGATGTATATAGACATATTTTAGAGTGTAGATTCACTCATTTTGCTCTGTATGTAGTCTATATTTGAAATCTCTAAAAAGACGTATATTTAGGAACGGAGGGAGTACATGCAAAATGGGCACCAATTATAGAATTACTAGAAATCAGAATCAATTATTATTAATATTCAATGAGTTGTTTGATATACCTAGACAAACAGGTAAAGATACAGCAAAGACGGGCGGGAATTCAGCATCATTCAGTACTGGAGTGCATTCAACTTTCAAACATCTTCCAACATCCTCACTCTTCGGCCAGTACACCTTAGATTTTACATATAGCAGGAGTTTAGAATTGGAAAAGGATGGTAGCATGGCAAAACTGGTAGAACTATACAAAACTAGTAAGGGCTTAGAACTTGTAGAATACAATAGCAGAGAAAATAAGGTCGAAGTGGATGATAGATGAAAATGCAAATTGCAGAAGATAATATGTGCACTCTGGAGGCAGGGGTTTTCATCGAGCCATTAATTTGGTCCTAATTTTGTATGATGCAAGTTTGTGGTTTAAATTTCTTATCCACACCGCGTGTAACGGCGATTTATTCAGCACTTTTAGTTTTAGGTAATTTTAATGAACAAGGAGCAAAAGGACGGAAGTGCCCTAACTGCTGGCGTCAATCATGTCTGACAATCTTAGTGTGCAACCCTAATATAAAGGTTATTTTTGCATTCTTAAGGTCTATCAACCAGTGCTGGCTAATATTGAGCGAAGCGCTAGCTGAAACGGGTAGTTGGGATAAACAGAAACACCATGGATGACCGTACAAACTACAAAAAGGTCTGAAACGTCAGTTCTTTACAACGCAAATAACCTTAGGAGGAGTATTTGTACCTCGCTTAATTCTTCAGGAATAGGCACAAAACCTGTCGGTGTCTTGCCACCTAGAAACCATTGGTATTTGAGGACTAGTTTACCTTCACTACTAAGATTTGTGAAGCTAAAATGGCAATGGCAGGGGTCTTCTTCAAATGGATGGTCAACATAAGCTGTCTTCACTATGTAGTCCTGGGGCAATTTATTCTTCCATTGCTCAAGCAGGAAGGAGAATGTTGAATCTGTTCACGGAATTCAAAACAAAATAAATGTACAATTAGGCTATCAAGGATACTAAAGAAGTCAAGAACCAGGTAACAAATATGTATCATATAGCTTTAGTTCATGATGTCACATCAAGCCTTGGCATGCTGCCTATGTTTTATTCATGAGAACAAAGAACTAAAAGAACATGAAACCTAGTATTATTCACAAGAGTACCATGTGTTAAAATTCAAATTTCCTTCTTCAAAAAGGAAAAAATGACATGCCTTGAGAAGCAATGCCAGGTTGACCACTCTCACACACAATCCTTTGGCATCATGCACTAGCATAAAGCCCGTGTGTCTAACCAAACACATGTCTTTAAGGAATACATATTATACTAAAAGTCTAAAAATGCAATCCTTAGAAAATGTGTTAACAAGGACAAAAGAAGCAAAGTTTCTGTGCAGTAAAATCATACCAGCAGCAAGTTCAGGGGAGCAAAATTCCCAACCATCACGAATGCAAATAGCTGTATGAGCAGGATATTGCTTCACAACCTCAGCCTCGGTGGGATTCAGATCTGCATCAAATTCA
Organism: Aegilops tauschii subsp. strangulata; assembly: GCF_002575655.3. NCBI lineage: Eukaryota > Viridiplantae > Streptophyta > Magnoliopsida > Poales > Poaceae > Aegilops > Aegilops tauschii. The sequence goes on from NC_053036.3 coordinate 310,012,952, forward strand.
CACTTCAGAATATGAAAGATCTTAGTGTAATTAGATACAATATTCAGGTCACACCAAACATCTATACTTATCCAACACAATCAATGCAGCACTACGCATGATTGATCAATTTATCAACAGAAGAGATCACAGCAGTCATATCCCTACTATGCATGCCGGCAAAGAATTGACACTGAGCTACCTCAACTCTCAGCATTTGAAAAAAAAACCTATTCGTATGGCGACATTTTTCAAGGAAAAGGAAATGGAAAGTGGTTTATCTGGAAATATCTCAAGTAACAGCATCACCTGCTTTTTCATTCAGAGTAACGACATCCCGATTGAATGAGATTTTACCACAGCAATAAGCTTAAGATCAGACATCAAAACAGCTATTTCTTACTACAGACCGTCCAATCAAAAATTAGTAACTACGCAGGACAGTGGAAAGCATGTTTGGGCATACCTCGGTCGTTGAATTTTTTCAAAGTAGGGCCTACAAGCAAAATCAAAGCAGCTTCCAAGTGTGGCATCTCAAGAAGTGGATTCTCCTCCACACGTAAACTCTGAAGGGAATTTGAGTTTAATATAGCACATGTGAGCCAACTATGCTAAATCTTCATGCATCAATATTCTCGAGTAACTTCATATATTTGAATAATTCTTATACATAAAATTCAGGTTCCAAGTGTTTGTGCGAACATCGTATCATCATCAAGAGTGGAGTGAATTGCTCCATTGATGCATATAAGGTTCAATAACATCAAGTTAAAGGCTACCATCTAAGGTATGGAGATACATGCTGATAGAACCTAGCTTGATAAGAAAATAAGCAATGTTAATTACTTATAACTAAAACTGAGGAAAACCTACCTCCAGTGAAGGTAAATGTGGAAATCCCCTCAAAGTTGATATTCTATTCCTGCTGGCTGCTAACACCTATACATAAACAAAGTCAGGTCTAACTAGCTTATTTGATTATGTTCAAGTCAGACAAAATCAGCAAACTCACTTGAAGTCGAGGCTGACTGGCCATACAGAGTGACTTCAACCTATTTTGAGCGACAGAAAGGAACTGGTGCAGCAAGAGAGATACGAGGCTGAGATTTAGCTTTTCAAAATAAGTAAATGACCAACTGCTACCTGCTAAGACTAAGTTGACAACATTACCATACCTCCAAGTTAGGAAATTCAGGAAGGCTGGCAAGTGAAGTTATTTGATTTCCAGCAAGATAAAGTTGCTACATAGTTCAGTACAAATGAAATTAGTGCACATGAGCCTTCTGTGTTCAATGAATACGACTGGGGAAGCACAAACCTGGAGGACTTTGCAATTCTCAAGAGGCTCAAACCCAGGGAGCTTAAAGTCATTAAAGCTCAAATCAAGAACCTGGAAATATTATGAAACACATAGCACAGCAAAGCCAGAATCAACAAAATATTGCACATGAAGATGAAGGATGAACAACAAAAAGGGAATGAGGGGATACCTTTACGCCGTTGAGTATCTCAATGCCCTCCAAACTTGATAACAGATTGTCCCGTAGATACACAAACTAGAAACAAGAAATATAATTAGCAGTCATTTTATCCATGCCATTGAATAAGCAATGCTGGTTGTATATATCTTTGCGCACTTGCTAAGTTTAGCAACTACTCCCTCCGTCCGGAAATACTTGTCATCAAAATGGATAAAAGGAGATGTATCCAAGGTTTACGAGTCGATGAGTCGACGAGTCGTTCCGACGTTGAGACTCATAGACTAATCGTGACTAGTCTAGACTAGTGCTGGACTAGTCGACATGGTACTGTAGTACTCAATTATTGTTAATAACTAGTAGTAGTATCAAGTATGTAGTATATATAAACAGTACAGTATGCAATAAAACCAGAAGTGTTAGGCAACGCTCGCCAGGCCCAGCCCAGCACCACACAACACCCCCCAGCTGGCCCATTTGGGCCCAAGTGGCCAGCCTACTTAGCTCCCGTCACTGGAACCCTAGCTCCCAATCGTTCCCATTGCCGCCGCCAGCACCATCACACACAGGAGCACGCGTGCGCGACCCGCGCCTCGAGCCGCCTTCCGCCGGCCCCGGCCGCTGCCGCCGACCACCTCCATGCCTCCTCCTCTCCTCTCCTCTATCTCTATTCCTTCTCTCTCGTCTCAGGGCCGCGCGCACCTACATGTCACAGCCATGGCTGCCGCCCGAGCATGAGCTCCGGCCAGGCTGCGTGACTTATCCCCTCAAAATTTTGAGTCGCTCGACTCAAATAGCTCGACTAGTCCAGACTAGTCTACGACTAGTCTGTCGACTGTTCGACTAGACCAAGTAGTCTACACGAGATTTGTAGTCCACACTCAAGTTGCGACTCGTAGACTAGTCTGTCGACTAGTCCCTCGACTCGTAATCAGTGGATGCATCTAGATGTATTTTAGTTCTAGATACATCCCTTTTTGTCCATTTTGATGACAAGTATTTTCGGACGGAGGGAGTACCATACAAATTAACAAGATTGTTTCTCTCTAGTTATTCAAAATCACAAAAAAGCTGCGAGCTTTACATGCTGGAAAACAGAAAATGAGAGGCTGAATGCACTTTACCTCAAGTTTAGGTGTTAATCTCAACTGTTTCAGACTACGAACCCTGTGACCTCTTGAATCCAGTCTCTGTAGCAGCAGAAAATATGTTGGATGGAAGAAAACAACCACATGATGCAATCATCTTGGTTATTGATAAACAAGCAGAAAAGCAACACTAACCACTTCATCGCTAGCCTTCAGATCCACCTGTGGCAGCAGCATAAACCGTGAGTCACGACTATCAGCAGTCGAACTCTTCCTCCGGCTCAACACAGAAGAACCCTTGTCCGCCGATGACGTCCGAGAACCCAATTTCTTTGTGACACTGCTTGTCACTGAAGAGGACCGCGGTGAGTGCAGAGAAGCATTTGATGCCATTCTCCTGGAACTGGCAGTCGTGCTGCTGCCATTGGAGCTCTCTGTCAACGATGGGACCTTGTTCAGTGTTGAAGTTGGCGATGCCTTAACAGAAGGCTTCTTCACCGAATCTACCTTGGTCCTCTCAGACACCAAAGATGTTCTCTTCTCCAGTGAAGGTCTGGAACTAACAGTGGGGACTGACACCGGTTTACTCCTCTTGACCGCATCCGACAGCGAAGGACTAACCTTCTTAGCAACAACTGAGCTCCCATTCTCCTGTTGCTTCCCGGCAGTTCCGGTGCTGCTTCTTCTCTGCACCGAACCAGCGGTCACGGTAGAGGTAGGCTTCATCAAGGAAGACCGGGACACATTCAACTGTGCCGAGGTAAGACCATCAGCCCGCTTCTTGACTGACGAAGACGCAATCCTGGCAGTGGGTGCAGATGGTCGAGGCTTCACCGGTTTAGCATCTGCCGGCTTTGATGCCTCCGGTGGAGCTTCCATTCCCGACAAGCAGGATAAAGGCCTCAACTGGGTTCACCTCCAATGCGTTAATAGTCAGTCAAGCCAACAACCTCTTGGCAACTGAACACATGAGTGAGCTGGATTGCAAAGAGACAGACAAACAAACAATTAGTGTGACAGGGATGAAAGGGTCACAAAAAACGCAGATTCCCTTGGCATGGAGCCTGTACGCCAGTTCAGAAATTGAAATAATGGCCGAATTCGTCAACGCCTCAACGGAAATGACCAAGGGTGTGACGCGAGCTAGTACCAATCAGACGGAAAAATCGTGCAATCACGACGTGCTACCAAAATATGCGAAACTTTTAAAGCTCATTTCTCGAAAAAGAACGTTTAAAGCTCAGGAAGAAACGTGTAGCAGCAGTAAGTTTGAGGCCGGAATTCAAAACATAAAACAAAATTTCGTCCGAGATGGCGAAATACCAAAAGTGGTAAAAAAAAAAGGCTCAAACCACGCCGCCAAAACGCTCCTAGAACCCTAGCGAACAGTAGTGGATGCGCATAAACCTCCACCACTGGTTCGGCGAGAAGGCGACCGAAACGCCCGCCGGAAATCACCGCCGGCGAGCCCTCAGGCGAAATACTTGGATAAATAGCCAGGCCCTGGACTCTCAAACCACCGGTCACTCAGAACTGCGGCTCGAAAGTTAAAAATTCAATCCGAAAGAAAAAACATCAGGAATTTCCAGGGGAAAAAGACCGAGCAGCGGGCAGGCAAGGGGTCAGTCCCTCTCAGCTCACCTCCCCTGTCGTAGCCGGAGCCGAGCCCAGCCGCCGGCCCTGCCTCCCCTTCGGGCTTCGGCCAATGCGGCCAGGAGCGTGCGAGGTGGTAGGCGGTGGGAGACGAAGACGAGAAGAGGAGTGGAACAGCGGAGGCAATAGACAGCAGCAGCTGGGGAAGAGTATCCGATGGGGTCAAGCGAAGCAAAGCGAGCCGGTCCATATAATTATCGACAGTTTCCGGGGGCCGGATGCATAAACTCGAAAAATAAAAGGTTGCCGGGTTGGGTTTGGTCCCGCTCTCCGCGCTTTGGTCTGGGCCCCGCCCGGGCGCTTCGAAAATCGTTCAGCTTTTTTCGCGCATTGAGCCTCGACGTCCTTAGAATTAAATGTCAAGGGTTGGAGGTGGTTACCTGTAAAGTGCCGCCGACGCCGGCGTACTGGCTCTGTCGCGGGGCCCGGCCGGCCGCTGGGACTTTGGAGCGGCGTTGAGTTTCGTGCGAGTAGTCTCCGGCTTAGGTTAGGGCATCATGACCCCGCAAATTTCCGTTCACATTCCTTTATAAACAAGGACACATTTGAACAATAATTCAAACTAATCAGACGAAGTTTGTTCAAGCACAGCCGAAATTTGTATAAACATAGCGGATTTCATTACATATCCGACTCTAGAGGTATAATTAATGGCGGCTGCTACAAATCAACCGATTGATTTGGGGGAAAATCAGTCGGCTTGACCGTCTGATTGCGCCGCTGACAACCGTCTAATCACGCCCCTTCTTATCGTCTCTGTCCTCGTACAAGTTCCTTCCTCAACATCGTCGTCTGCACAGCAAAAGCTCATCCTCCATAAGAAACCGCGACTACCGCCGGCGAGAATCTTGGGTCCCAGCGCCATGCACCCTGCACTGCAGCTCCGCCACCGGTGAGATTCTCATGTCGCAGCAGTACATGAGCTGCATGGCAAACTCTATCGTGCCACCGATGAGACGATCGCAACACGCTACAGTACAGCTCGCCGCTGGTGAGATCAGCCCGTCACAGCAGTACACGCGCTGCATCGCAGCTCCGTCGCGTCGCCGATGAGATAGTCGCATCACCATCCACGCTGCACTGCAGCTCCACCGCCGGTTGCAGCACCATCCATGCCGCACTACAGCTCCGCCGCTGGCGAGGTCCGCCGCTTGCAATGCATTCCAGCTCTGTCGCCGGCACAACACCATGGATGTTGCGTTGAAGCTTCTGCCGCCTGTGAGATCCATGGGTTGTAGCAACACGCGTGTTGCATTGCAGCTTCGTCCCCGCAGCGCCGACGACACCGCCCTTCGTGTAGCACGACGGTGCCTCCTCGGACTCCGGCACACCGGAGAGCGCTGCATGGCAGCGCCGATGATCCTGCAGCTTTCTCGTTTGCAGCGCCACAATAGTGGACGAGCTGCTGCATCGCCCCCTCAGCTTGCAGCACTGGCAACAGTCGATGAGATGTTGCATCGCCAGCTTGCAGTGCCGGCAGGAGTCAACAACGAGATCCACGGGTGGAGAAGGCAAGGAGCGGCAACTTTGGAGGAAGGAAAATTAGGAGGAGGGTGGCGCTTTCGAGGGAGAAGAGGAAGGCCGGGTTGCGGTGGGAGGGGGTGGCGGTGGTGCTCGTCATGGGGCTTCTCATCTGCCTGTGTGTGACGAAGAAGACGAATGGAAAGGGATAAACATGTGAAAGAGATAAGGTGAGAAGGAGAGCGGCGGACGGGACCACACACGGGCACGTGGCGCGCAGTGGAGACGGCTTGAGAAAAGATCATCCGGTTGTTTTTAATCGTTTTTCGTAATTAATTAACCTAATCTGTTATCGCCGGCACCCGTTCCTCGTGTCCGTCCATGAGCCCTGAGAATTGAAGCTTTGCCTCCTCCAGCTTCGCCTCTGCGCTCTCCATCTCTGCCTCTGGAGCACCGGGAAGTGAAATTGTTCGCCTCCGCATCGTCGTCAAGCGGCTAATCGGGCTCAGCCCACCAAGCTTTGGCTTCAACGAGAGGGAAGGAGCGGTGGCCTTCTTGGCACCCGAGCGGCGGCGACCTACCGTGCACTACTCTTCATCATTACCGACTGCGATCGCGGACGTGCTGGCTTCGTGGTCGTGGTGGCGGGCGCGGCCTCGGCAGTGTCCTCCGCCTCATTGTCGGTCTTGCCCCACACCTCGTCTACCGCCTCGTCGAACTCCTTGTAGGTGGCCTCCAGTTTTGCCTGACGCTGGCGCTACCTCCAGCGGGCGGAGTGGTAGGACTCGAGCGAGCCGCCTGGTCCACCAGGTCCGTGTCCCGCACGATCGCCCTGCGGGCGGCGAGCTGCTTCTCCGCTTGTTGGTTCTCCTGAAGGAGCTAGTGGTTGTAGGCGGCTTCGGTCAGCAACTCCCGAAACTTTTCCTCCCGCTCATCCCTCACCATGTGCATGTAATGGGAACGGGGCTCGCCAATAGTCATGGTGCAATGCACCGGCAAGGGTGGCGGGGAGGAGGAGGGTGGCCTCGGCTCGTCGTCGGCCACGTCCTCTATTGGGACGTCATCGTCCTCCAGCTGCCTGCCGGACAGCCAGCCGGCAGCAATAGTGGCCAACCCTTCTTCTGGTCCGTCGCCAACCCTTCTCAAAGAGCTTTCGAGCGCGAGGAAGTCATGGTGGGAATGGTGTGGAGAGGAGAAAGGGATCGGAGGCGGATGACTGCAACTATGACCAGGGCAGCAGTTTATATAGCAATGGTGGGCGGCAGAGAGACGGACAGGTGGCGTCGGAGTAGCCACCTCGGCAACCGTGTGTCTTTAATGTGGGCGGAAAACGGACAGATGGACGGCTGTCGTGTTGTTTGAACACGGAGCAGTCGCCTGCACCGGGAAGCAATGATGGCAACGCTCTCTGGGTCGGCGTGCCGCTTCAGTGTCGGCGCCAGTGAGAGGTCGCGTCCACTCTGGTCGGGCATGAATGCGGCGCTGATGCTCTGGAGCGGCGTTGACCGCTTCGGGTGGGAAGCGCGCGCAGGTGAGGGAGGGGTTTGGATGGGCGACGACGATCAGAAGCGGGCTTGGGAGCGGTCCGGACACCCAGAAAGCCCCCACGTTTGTCTTCGGTTTGTGGGAGAAAACACGCACGGACCGCCCTGCGGACCGATACAGGCCCGTGTTGGATAGCTTCCCGGTCCGGATAGCGCGGTCCAGACGTATGCGGGCAGTTTGAGGGTCGGTGTTGGAGATGCCCTTAAGGAGGGCATCTCCCAAGTGCACCTTCAAACCTCCCAAATTCGTTCGGACTTGTCCGCGTAGTTTGTCATCCAACATCGTTCCGTATCAGTCCGAGAAACAGTTAAGATGTCTGTTTTCCCGCAAATCAAAAACAAATTAAAAAGGCTTTACGGGAGTCTAGGCCGTCGTCAGTAGGACTACGACACCCTCGGCCCACCCAAAACCCCATCTGGACCCATTCCTCCATCCTTCCCTCTTTCTCTATGGCTTCTTACTCCATTACCGATGCCGCCACTCTATCACCCTGACGCCTCGCCAAACCCTTTACGGATCTCCGTGACCTCCACCTTTACACCCGGTCACCATGCCGCTTGTCCTTCGCCATCAGTCCACACCTCTTGTTCGTCCGCCACGCATGTACTATCAGCCCCGAAGGGGGTCAAACCACGCCCCACAAGTGTTTGGTGAAATGTCGTGCTATTTTTTTGTCTTTTTTGAAGCAATGGATTCGGACATGGGCTACATATACGAGCACTACGTTCAGTTGTCCGATGAGGAGGACTATGCCGATGAAACAGTGATGATGCAGGTGGTCTCTGTCGGATCATGGGTTCCGGCAAAACCCTAAAGGTTCGAACACCGGGGTGCGCACGAAGATCTCCCCCTACCGATCCACGTCCTAGCTTCACTAAGATCTCACGGACTAACTCGACGAACTCGCAACACAAGGGACACAAGATTTATACTGGTTCGAGCCACCGTTGTGGTGTAATACCCTACTCCAGTGTGGTGGTGGTGGATTGCCTCTTGGGCTATGGAAGAACAGTGCAAGGGGAAGAACGGCCTCCTGAGGATGAGGTGTTCTTGTGCTTCGGTGAGCTGGTGGGAGCTAGGGAGGTCTGAATGATCCGTCCCCTTCTAGGTGGTGGCTAGTCCTATTTATAGAGGCCCTGGTCCTCTCCCCAAATATTGAGCGGGAAGGGAGCCAACAACGGCCATTTTGAAAGGGGACAGCTAGTACAGCTTATCCTGACAAAAGTAGTCTTCGCCTGCAAAAGGCTCTGGTGGTGACGCCGCCTTGGGATCCATGGTGACCTCCATCTTGCTGTCCCGCTGGTCTTGGTCTCGTTGCACTGATATAGAAACCTTTGCTTGACGCCTCGGTACTCCGCGCCTGCGCTTACTTCCTTAGCACCAAAGAGAAAACAAGGACACTGTACGCGCTGGCGCCCGCCTGATCTTGATCGTCATGGCTCACGTCACGAGAACCTCGCGAGGTTTGCCCTGCCTTGATCTCTCCGCCCCTCGCGAGCCAGCCTGGTGAGGCCGCTCCCGAGGAGGTCTTGTGTCGTCCGCCTCGCGAGGCTTGGTACCTCGCGAGGGTCTTGAATGCCTTGTTGATGAAGATGGGCCGTACGGGCCCGCCTGCAAAGCCACGCCGTCGGCCGCAGGCAGGCAAGTCTGGGGACCCCCATTCCCAGGACGCCGACAGTAGCCCCCGGGCCCAAGGCGCGCTCGGGCTTGGCTTCGAGGCGAAGCCAAAGGTGAAGTGCGGAGCGCCGCGGGCCCCAATAGCACCTTGGTCAACGCATGGCGGTTGATTGGACGTGGGCGTCTCCGCTTCCCCACGCTGCCTTGATACCCGCCTGGCTAGGCAGCCACCGCAACCTACACAGTTATTCTTCCATCGCCTACTCCTGCGATTCCTCTGCTTCCCCAGGACTCCGCCCCACTTTCCGATCTGACGTGAGCTCTGCTCACTCCATCGCCATGGCGCCGAAACAAGCGGATAAGGGGAAGAAGCCTTTGTCCTCGACAAGTGCGCCCCCAGCCGTCGAGCCCGCAGTTGGCCAATCGCTGGTGCTCAACGATGAGGCCATGGGCAAGGTGCATCCCATGCTCGCCTTCAGCTTCAATGAGTGGGGGAAGACGGTGGCTTGGCCTACGTCCCGTGCTCACATTGACCGGGCAGCCACCGAGGTCCCGTTCTTCATCGACACCCTTTGGGCCGGCCTAGTCCCTCCTTTCTCTGCCTTCTTCAACGCAGTGCTGGAACACTATCAGATCCACATGCTGCATCTTGACCCCCAATCCGTGACCCTTCTCACCGTCTTCGCCTTTGTGTGTGAGGCCATGGTAGGCAATGCCCCTTCCGTGGCCCTTCTTCGCCACTTCTTCTTGCTGCATCTGATTGACCCCCGGCAGAGCTCGGGATGCCTGAGCTTCCATGCCGTGGCTGCGACGGCAGGCGCGGGGATCGACTTCGAGCTTCCTCCATCCATGAGCGGGTTTCGGACACGGTGGGTGTTTGTTGATGTCGGAGTGCTCAGCCCTTTGCTCCATCCTTCGCTGGCGCCTGCCGTCCCCAACTCCGGTTGGAGCCACAAAAAGCTCGTGAGCCCCTGCCTTGTCCCCGTCTGGCTCAGGCTGAGGAGGCTGAAAGACCGTGGCGTGACTGCGCCTATGGTGGTGAAGGAGTTTGTCCGACGCTGAGTTGCCCCGCTTCAGCGCCATTCCCGGCCGATGTGGGCCTTGCTCAACAGCAAGGACCATATGAGGCTTCAGGAGCCCGGGCTCCCTCTTGAGACGCGGCAGGCGGTGCTTGGGGTCTTGGCGGGCGTCCCGTTGCCGGACGACATGCCTGGGAAGAGTTGTTTGTTGTACCGCTGCTCGAACAAGGAGGAGTTTGTGGAGCACATGCCTTCCTTTGATGAGTGGGGGCTACGCCCAGACGGCCTGGTGGGGCCCCGCGAGAACCCCGTCAACGTGGTTCCCCTCTTCGCTGCTGGCGCCGAGCTCACCCCGAGTGTGGAAGCAGGGGGCGAGCACCGTCCGAGGCTGGAGGCCCTAGCATCGAGGTGCTGATGCCGCCTGGGGCTCCCGAGGCGTCATCTTCGGGAGTCCGTGATTCTTGTCCTGGGGCGGCAGCTACGGGGGTGACGCAGTGCGCGACTCCCGAGGCCGAAGCTCCTAAGACCTCGGCAGGCCGCCACGAGATGGTGCCCGGCAACTCTCCTCAGCTCGGCGCCCCTGAGGCTGTCCCTTCAAGCGCTTCTCCTGCTACACCTCGTACTGGCCGCCATGTCCAACGCTTTGGTCGACTCTGCGTGGACTTTGAGGAGCTCCGGAAGAGGAAGAGGTCTCCGAGCGGCAGCGGTGGCATCTTCGGGCCGTTGAAGCGGAGGAAGTACATCGCCATTGACGAGTAAGTACTGCATCTTTGTGGCTTCTTGAGTGCTGCCTTCCTTCCTGACGTTGGTTCTTCAGGGTCCCTTCCGCCACAGCCGCTGAGTCTTCCGAGAAGCAGTCTCCTCTCTCCTCGACTCCCCCGCTGGCCTTGAGCGCCACGAGCCCGCACGCCGCTCCTAGTGCGGGGTCGGTTGGAGAGGCGCGCTTGCCTCCATGGCGCCTTGAGCCCGCGGCCTTGTCGCCCCTCCTTTGTGGCCTTGCTTGGAGCTTGGCGGGCGTGCCCAGGACCCCTCCTCTGGTCATGGACGGTGGCTGGTTGGCTTCGATCTTCGGCTCCTCTTCAAGCATCCGGCCCCAACTAGTTCGGACCCCTCGCGAGGCCTGACTGGCGCCTAAGGCAGCGCCAGCCCCCAGCCCCCTGCTGAGAGGGGGCGCACCGCTTCAGGCCTCGCCCGCAGCCCCCGTGGTGGAGGACGAGGTGGGCCGTGCGCTTGAGTTTGAGCACGAACGGAGCGTCGTTCGCCACGAGCTCTTCCAGGAGGCGATGGGCGCGATGAACCGGCTCGGCGGTGAACTCGCGGACGTCGACGCGCGCCTCAAGGCTGAGGGTCTTCGGCTGGCGGAGGAACGACATAAGCGGAAGGTGGCTATCAACCTCGGCCGCCATCAACGCGATCTTGACAACGCGAAGGCCGAGGCGTCTCTTGAGGTCTCTCGTGAGGCTTGCTCCCGAGCTTTGGAGGAAGCTCGCGAGGCTGATCGCCGTCACGAGGCTGCGGAGAAGCGCGTGTGGGAGCTCCAGGCCTGGAGTACGTCCCTGGAGCAGCAGGTGGAGGCGCGCAAAGCCGCCCTTGCGTCACTGAGGGGGACGCCCACCGAAGAAGAAAAGATCTGGAGGCGCGAGGAGGCGTTGGCACTGGAAGCCGTGGAGCGTAGCCTCGAGCTTGAGAGGCTGGAGACGAGGGAGCGTCAAGTTACCCAAGCGGAAGATGCCATTGGTGTACGCGAGGCCAAGGCTCAGGAGGAGGTCGATCGCCGGGTGGCCGAGGTTTGCGCGGGTCTTGAGGGTAGGCATGACCTGAAGCTGCAGCTTGCGGAGACGGAGGCTGCAGGTAGGGCCGCTGCCCTTAGGCCCAGGCTTGCTGGGGTAGAGAGGCGCGAGGAGGCCACGGCGGCCGCCCTGGTCACGGCGCAGGCGGAATTGGCCTCCGCCCGCGCCAAGCTGCTCTCCCTTCAGAAACGGGTTGATGACGCCGAGGCCGTTGCGCGGCAGAACAGGGACGAAGTGCTTCAGCGGTGGACATTGGAGCGCGAGCACGCCCCATGCTCCAGAGTCTCAGGAACAGGGCCAACACCGCGCTGGGCCATATCTGCGGCGAGAATGCCCCTCATCCCCACATGGACGACTACGCCAGTCATCTTCGCTTTTTCACCGAAGTGGTGACGCGCCTAGAGAGTCGTTCCGAGAGGGCTCGCCAGCTTGTCGAAGAGAGGAGTCGCAGCTTGCTCGGGCGCACGTTCTCCCGTGTCTTCAGCCATCTCCAGAACACCTACCAGGACGTTGACTTTGACGCCGCCATTGCCCCCGTACCTGCGGCCATCCGGGGCGACCTAACGCGGTGGGTGGAGGATAACGTGGATGTGCTGGTCAAGGCCTTCGCTTCTGAGGACGACGCGGTGGTAGTCGCGGCAGACGAAGGAGACGTGGTTGACGACGGCGATGTCGGGGCTGGCGAAGGTGGAGGCGACGCCAGCGACGGCGACAGCGACACCAGCGGTGCGTCTGAAGACGACCTGGGGCACGCGGCGAGTGACATATCCGGCTGATCCCACGTTCCCCCGCTGTTTTATCCTGTATGCAAAAACTTGGGCGCGGACCCTAAAGATTGTAAGAGCATTTTAAGAGGGGGAGCCCCTCGTGTAAACAAACCGCTGCCTTTATTCCTTTATGTCAAGCTGAGTGTGTGTCTTTGTGAATCCATGAGCCTGGTGGCAAGTTTGCTGTTGTGGCTTACCTTAGCCGAGGCAAACCCCGAACTGGATCGTGAGGTCGTGAGCTCCCGAGGAACTTCTGAAGGGTCTGCCGATTCGCCCGAGAGGGCCTCACGAGAATCAAGTGCCGATCGTGGTATAGACGCACGTGGTGCGTATGTTGCGCCCAGCCCCGCTCGCGAGGGGCCCGCGAGGGGGAGGCAGCGAGCGCGAGCTTTGGAATAAGGCAAGAACCAGGCAGCAAGAAATCGCTCGAACAGGAAAAGGCATCCCCCGCGCGCATCAATGAAAATTCAACTTCAACTTAAATCCAAATCCAAAAGGCAAGGCTACATAAAAGAGATCCAAAGCAAATGGCCGCGTCCGGCACCTAGTCTAGTCTTCTTGTCTTCGAGTCTTCCTGAAAGTGCTAGTTATCGACTAGAGGGGGGTGAATAGGCGATTTTTATGAAAGTCTTCAAAACATGAGAGTTTCGAAGACAAACAATAGAAATGAACCTATTGATATGCAGCGGAAGGTAGACTACACTAAGCAAGCCATAGTCAAGTATGCAATGAAGTGAAAGCACGAAGACTAATAGCAGCTAGGTAGTAAAGATCAGGATGGAAGATAGTACGAAGCCAAACAATGATAGTAGTCACACAGTGAAGTCAAACAGGTAGTGCAAGCAGGCAATGACTTCACGAAGACAAACTGTAAGTAAAGAGAGGGAGAGGATAGAACCAGTCACTTGGTGAGGACACAGGATTTGTTGGACCAGTTCCAGTTGCTGTGACAACTGTACGTCTGGTTAGGGAGGCTGAGATTCAACTCAGAAGACCACGTCTTCACCTTATTCCCCTTGAGCTAAGGACACCCAGTCCTCGCCCAATCACTCTGGTAAGTCTTCAAGGTAGACTCCCAAACCTTCACAGACTTCGTTCACCGGCGATCCACAATGACTCTTGGATGCTCAGAACGCGACGCCTAACCGGCTGGAGGATTCACAGTCCTCAAGTGTAACAAGTCTTCAGGTCACGCGGACAGAAAGACTTCAGTGATGCCTAGCACTCTTTGGCTCTGGGTGTTTGGGCTTTGTCCTCGCAAGGATTTCTCTCTCTCAAAAGCTTCGGAGGTGGGTTGCTCTCAAACGACAAAAGCCGTGGACTAACTCTAAGCAGCCACCAATTTATGGTGTAGGGGGTGGGCTATTTATAGCCACTAGGCAACCCGACCTGATTTGTCCGAAATGACCCTGGGTCACTCAGGAACTGACACGTGTTCCAACGGTCAGATTTCAAACACACGCGGCAGCTTGACTTGGGCTACAAGTAAAGCTGACTCATCCAACTCTGGATAAGATTTGCTCTCATTGTCTTCGCTCGAAGACATAGGATTTGGTTGAGCATCACTTCAGACACTCTGACTTTGTTCACTGGGACCCCACTTAACAGTACGGTGGTTCCTATGACTCACAAAGAAGAAAAGGAAACAACAAAACAACTATGTCTTCTCGCTCCATAGTCTTCACGCGATGTCTTCTCTTGTCATAGTCTTCAATGTGAATATCTTCACATACCACCATTGTCTTCAATGTCTTCATACATTTTTAGGGGTCATCTCCGGTAGGTAAACCGAATCAATGAGGGACTACTACCTGTGTTATCCTGCAATTCTCACAAACACATTAGTCCCTCAACCAGGTTTGTCGTCAATACTCCAAAACCAACTAGGGGTGGCACTAGATGCACTTACAATCTCCCCCTTTTTGGTGATTGATGACAAACTGGTTGAAATTTTCAACGGGGATAAAAGTATGTGAAATTGTAAAGGATTTAGGTATTGTCTTCATAAGTAGCAAAAGGCTCCCCCTGAAGATGTGCATATAAGTAATTTGCTTTTGGAATGCAAATGCACATGGCAGGTTGTACTTGTGGAGATCCTCTTCAACTTATGAAGACAATTCATCATGCATGATTTGATATAACGAAGATAATGACATGCATAATGAAAAATGGACGTCTGCAATATGACTTCGTGCGGGATTTATCATCGCACATGCGGAATTTATCATCGCATCACAGAATAGCAAACAAGTAGCAGACGACCATCAAGTTTAAGTGTTACAATTCAAAGAACCAAATGTATCAAAAGCGAGAGTTGTAAACACTAGGCAAAATATAAAGCAACCGCCTATATGGACCCGCTTGAAGACTATCAACTCATATGCTTCTCCCCCTTTTGTCAGTAAGGACCAAAAAGGTTTGAAGACATAGAGCCTCTACTCGTTCCCAGAAGGAGTAAGAGAAGCTGCAGGGTCGGTGTCGGGGTTTGGCGGTGCAAAAGTACTTGGTGTAGTGTCGATACGCGCTGAAGTTGGAGGTGGTGAAGTAGCATCATCTTGATCATCAATAACTCTGGCATTCACCGTTGCAGCTGAGGAGGAATAGTCAGAGTCTTCAAGAGACGGAGTTTGACGCAAGACAGCATTCCTGGGAGGAGTGGAGTCAAAATTGAATCTTTCAGTGAAGCCATCGTCTTGAAGATCTGCTTCAGCACTTAGCAATGTCAAACTCTTCCATGACCTCCGACAGGTTACATGTATAACAAAGGCATTTTTGGTGGCAAGATTGCGAATGCGATTGACGTCCACCCAGAGGCTTTGCATCTGCCGCTTCAGCCAGTAGTGATGCTTATCCTGTTTCTGATGCAGTGCGACGAGAAGCTCTCGGTCATTGAGAACACGAGATCGCTTCCGAGGCCTTTGAGCAATAGTGCTTTCAGTGGCTTCAGTTTGAGCACGGTGAGGTAAGCGTGTATTGCCAGCCAAAGGATAAACACGAGTGACTGTCGGGACTCCTTCAATGGGTTGCGTGAAGCTTTGGTGATCAGCATTGTGAAGACAAACAGGCTCCTTGGCAGGCTCTGGGTATATGGCTTCAACTGACATATCAACCTCTGGCAGAAAGATCAGATGGTTGCGAGCAGAGGGCTGATAGTTGACAGCTGAATGTAGCTTGATGAGGCGCATAACCCATGGAGCGTAGAACTTCAGTCCAAAGAGATCAGAGCCTGATGCAGCCAACTACCTGATAAAGAAGTCTTGAGCATTGAAGCTGATGCCGTTGAAGATATAAAAGACCAAAGTCTTCATTGCTCCTTCAAGTTTTGATGCTGAAGAATGTCCTTTGACAGGCCATAGAGTTCGCCTGATGATATGATAAAT
Organism: Aegilops tauschii subsp. strangulata; assembly: GCF_002575655.3. Taxonomy (NCBI): domain Eukaryota; kingdom Viridiplantae; phylum Streptophyta; class Magnoliopsida; order Poales; family Poaceae; genus Aegilops; species Aegilops tauschii. The sequence continues at coordinate 310,028,729 of NC_053036.3, forward strand.
AGTGCAGGGAAGATACTCTAGGTCTTCGACAAATAACTCCTTTGAGTAATCAGCGCATGTGGCAGAGGCTTCATCATGCTCAGCATTTGGCTCATGTTGGGCTCTGGCTTCTGAAAGATGCTCTCCAATGCATTGCGGTGAAGCTGACAACTAGGTTCATACAGTTCACCTGGAGTGGGCAGACCAGTAAGCTCAATAATGTCAAAAGCTTTAGCTTCATGGTGTACGTTGCCTGTCATCCACTCAAGGACCCACGTCTTCGGATCCCTGTTGTAGCCGCGAATGTGGAGGGTGGCATAGAATTGCAGCAGAAGCTCTTCATTCCAATGCTCCTTATCAGTCACAAAATTCAGCAATCCAGCGTCACAGAAGCAGTCAAGGGCTTCTTCAAGGCATGGCAGTCCAGCAATGGCTTCGCAGTCAAGACGCATATAAGGGAAGATGCGCCCTTGATCATAGAGAACACATGAGTAGTAGCTGCACTGCTGATAGCTCCAGAACCGATCAGATGAAATCCTTGGCTTGGAATAGGGGTTCTTGGCGCTATCAAAGAAGGTGTTGTGCGCAATGAAGCCATTTGCATTGAAGGACCCTGGTGAAGTGGCAGTACCTGGAAACTTGGGCAGTCTAGGCTTTGGCTTCTGGACCTGAGGCCTGTGCTCGACATGATAATCAAATTGCGGACCAGCAGCAGGTGGAGGAACCAGAATAGGCCATCTGACAGTGACCAGCTGACCATAGTTGTATGCTTGCTCGATAGTATGTGGCCTGGGAGGTGGTACAGGAGCAGTGGCAGTGGTAGTGACTTCAGGCTGCAGATTTGCATCAGGTGCAGCATTGACTTCAGGTGCTATCACTTCAGGCACCACATTGACTTCTGGCGCCACATTAGCTTCAGCCATGACAACGTCATTGGCTTCAGTGTTGGTGTTGGTGGTCGCCACAATGTTGTTAACCTCCACTTGAGTAGCTGGAGGGTCGGACACGTTCTCCTCGAGAACAACTTCAGGGTAGGTTGGGGGTGTGGCAACATGAACTTCTTCAACTCTTGGTTCTTCTTGGTCATCGGCTGATGCAGCCGGAATATCTTCAGTCGCGTTGGCTTCAGACTCAGGGTTGTTCACAGTTGGAGAGGCTTCAGGAAATACTTGGCGTGAAACCGATTGGCGCTCTTCTCCTTCTGGAACACTCGACAAGGTGACTTGAGCCCTTGGTCCCTTGTGAAGCCTGCGGAAAGCTGGCGACGCTTGTGGAGATGGAGTAGGTTGAGCCTCAAAGTCATCATCTTCAAGCACCGAAGCGGTGACTTGAGTTGGGGGAGTAGTTGGCGTTTCTTCTTCACGGGGTGAGATTTGTGGGTGATCAGCCCATGAGTCATCCTGAGCAATTGGCGTCAAAGGACGACCAATGCTGATGAGCTCGCTGTTCATAAGAACAGGCGATGATACCACATTATGTTCGATCTGAGGAAGGACTTCATCATCTTCAACATTGTCTTGATGACCAATGTCTTCAGCTGCGGCGGGGTCAACAGCTGGAATGTCTTCAGCTTCAGGAGCCTCTGGGGAAGCAGGCTCATGAACTATCAAACGACGTTCTTGTTGTGCAGATGCAGGACGAGCAACAGAAATTGGCTCAACGACAAGGGGCTCTGTGGGAGCAGCCCGATCTCTCTTCTTGGTCTTGCGCTTCTTGGTGGGTGGAGCATCATCAGTGGTGTTCTTGGTCTTGCGCTTTCGGGCTTTGGCTTCAGCTGCCCTTGTCTTCTGAAGCTCTGAAGCCACTGTGGGGACCTTAGGCTTCACGCCTGTCATACTAGCGGGGTAGACAATGTGAGGTTCTTCCCGCCTGGATGGTTCATCTTGGTCCACAGTAGGCTTCTTCTTCTGCTTGGCAGCCATCTTAGGGTCGATGCCAGGACGCCCAAGTGGCTTGCGCTTCTCAGCTTCATTGTAAGCTTGAACACACTTTGCAGCCAGAAGCTTCATTCGCTCTCGAGAACCTTTGGCTTCTTCACGTTTCTTGTGAAACGCTTCCTTGAGCTCATGCAGCATGACCTTGAAGTTCTGGACATATGTTACGCTGAGCTTGGCCATGTGCTTCTTGAACTGAGCCTTTTCATAGTCGATCTTGTGCTTCAGGTCAACAATTTCCTGTGCAAGAGCCAGTTCAGGAGCAATGGCGCCATGGAAGGAGACGCTTAGCCCAATGGGAAGTTGCAGATCATCAAAGCTGAGATTGGGGGTGTCAAACCACTCATCAATGAAGTTGTTCAATACTTCTATGTCAAAGAGAGGCAAATCATTGAAGATTTCCGCCTCTTGCTTGCTCTTTATCAGCTGCTCAAGAGCGTCATCAGCAAGATCGTCGTCACTTGACAGATCAATGGCGTCGTTTTCATTCCTCAGAATAGCAGCAGGGGTCAGATCTGGACCAGGAGTGTGAATGGGCTTCTTCTTCTTTTTCTCAGACTTGGAGATGCGTGAGAGATCTTCTGACTGCACACTTGGTGCAGGAGGAGCAGTGGCCAGAGGCTTCGCTCGCGAAGCTTTTGGTGCAGTGGAAGGCTTCGAAGCCTTGGGTTTCTTCAACTTCTTAGGCTTCGGTGGTGCAGGCACTTCGTCAGAATCAGCGTCATCTGCAGGTTGATCCACGTCTGTCCCTTGAACCATAATATGAGTGATGAGACCTTCTAGGTTGTAGAAGGGCCCAACAAGATTGGGTTCAGCTTCGCGTGTGCCATCGGCACGAGGAGCAGAGGGACCTGGGTTAAAGTCTAATCCCCGCGACTTCTTGTTTTCTTTGGCCGAGTTCTTGGCAAACTAGAAGTTGCGCTTGAACAGATTGTCGTCACGACACCATAGCAATGAAGATGGGTCGGCATCTACAGGCTGTGGTCCACGGACCATGCAAGGGTAGAAACCTTGTTCAATGGCTTCAGCTCTGGACCTGGGTGGAAGATTTTTGTACAAGATGTCTCCCCAGGGTCGCTTGATGGCATTCTTCTCAGCATATTCCTGGGTCACGAACCCGTACTTGTACCATTGTTCTACCCAATATCTTCGAATCCATTGGATTCGGGTTTTTCACTGATAGTAGTCCTCCTCTGGATCTGTCTTGTACAGCTCATAGAGGTCTGGTGGCAAATCCTTTGACGTATTCCCACGGCGCTGTCTGCCACCCTTCCTTGCAGACTTATCTGTTGCCATGAATTTCAGACTGAATGGCTTCAACACTGTCAAAGGCTTCCGTCTGCTGGTCAGATAGGAACTGGCTTCGGGAGAGTTGATATGATGCTGTAAGAATTCTGCAAATGAATGCATACTATGAGAACCAAGGGATTCTCCCACGGACATGTACCTGTGACAGCATTAGAGATGCGAGGGAAGGGGAAGAGGTCATATGCATTCTCAGAAGATTTTGAAGATAAATCAGTTTAGAAGACATTGACCTCATAGCGCGAAGACATTCACTTATATGTTGAGAGTTGGTTCCAGATTTGTACGAATCCAAGAATAAGTACAAGTGAGGAATCTAACTACGTGTGAAGCATAAGTGAATATACTTGGCATCATATGAGATGCAGACAGGATAGATCCAAATTTGTGGAGGCAGAAACCACTTTTGGTAGCAAGGATGAATCTATAGGATCTAAAAGACGGTAAAAAGAGGGTTTTAATTTACCACACGATGAACTGCTAGACGGAGTAGAAGATGAGGCCGAGCAGTTCGATCTTCCGTGCCCTAACTTGGCGATGGAGGACACCTACGGCGGCGGCGGAGAAGACAATGTCCGTGGCCAGCGTGAAGACAGCGTCGGAGAGGTCGCGGCAGCTAAGCGCTTCATCGCCGGCGTCGTCGAGAGCTAGCGGTGGCGCTAGGGTTTGTCGAGGTGGAGAGGTGGAAGAAAGATTTTGACAGCGATTGGATGTGCATTTATAGGGAAAGGGACGGCACAACGCAATTACGCAGGTGCCCCTGGCGGTTCACATCTGAGGGACATGTGGCGAACATGCAACACATTGGGAGTTGTCCCACATTCTCACGCCCGCCTGGACTGTCGGGTGGTCGTTCCGGCTTCTCCGGGTTTCAGGCAATAAGAATTGAGCATTTAAAACAGTTTTAATGTTTGTCTCTGTATCTTCTACTGACAAGGACACAGAGAAGACATTCGACAGTTTGAACAGAATGCATATGATTTGGATAGATAGAGTTTGAGGTAGAAAGCATAGAGAGGTTAGGGTCCGATCACATTCACTTAGTTCAAAGGATTCAAACGAGAAGACATAGCTATAAGTGAATGCTGTAGAGGACAGAACACTAATATATGTATATATCAGAATAAGACCAAATCAACATTGTGAAGATAAACATGAAAACATGTTGATATTGAAGACAAACCAAACGCAAAGACATAGCAAATGTAACGCCATGAGAAAAACACTTCAAAAAGAAGAATTTGGTGGTGGCGTTACCCACCGTATAGGAAGTATTAGACCCAGACACGGCGCACAATTATCGTGGCGCTCCGAAGTCAGATTCCATGTTAATGTATTCACACTTAGAGTGTGAGTCTTCATTGATTGAAGATATACTTTACTTCATGTGTTGCACATCTAAGTCATCAACATGCATAAGTGTTAGGATGTGTGCCTGATCACAGGACATTCGAGGATTCCAAGATATTTAGCTCACACCGCAACTTGCAAAACCTTTTCTCATCCAAGGGCTTTGTGAAGATATCTGCCAATTGCTCTTCAGTGTTGACGTGTATGATATCAATATCTTCCTTCATGACATGATCTCTGAGAAAGTGATGACGAATTTCAATGGGCTTTGTCTTCGAGTGCTGAACTGGGTTGTTGGCAATCTTGATGGCACTTTCATTGTCGCAGTAGAGTGGTACTTGTTTCAGATGGATGCCATAGTCCTTGAGTGTTTGCTTCATCCATAGAAGCTGAGCGCAGCAAGATTCGGCAGCAATGTATTCAGATTCAGCAGTGGAGAGTGATACACAGTTCTGCTTCTTTGAAGACCAACAGACAAGTGACCGTCCCAGAAAGTGACATGTGCTTGATGTAGACTTGCGATCCACCTTGTCACCAGCATAATCAGCATCCGAGAATCCAACTAGATCAAACTCTGAGCCCTTTGGATACCATAATCCTAGTGTTGGGGTGTAAGCCAAATATCGAAGAATTCGCTTCACAGCTAAGTGATGCGATTCCTTTGGTGCCGCTTGAAATCGAGCACACATGCAAACACTAAGCATAATATCTGGCCTAGATGCACATAAATAAAGTAAAGAACCAATCATGGAGCAGTATACCTTTTGGTCGAACTCTTTACCATTGGCGTCAGGACCCAGATGACTCTTGGTTGGCATTGGCATCGTATAACCTTTGCAGTCTTGCATTCCAAACTTCTTCAGACAATCTTTGAGATATTTCTCTTGAGATATGAAGATGCCATTGCTTTGCTGATGGATTTGAAGACCAAGGAAGAACTTCAGCTCACCCATCATGGACATCTGATATTGCTCTTGCATCATGTGTCCAAATTCATCACTGTATTTCTGGTTGGTGCAGCCGAAGATAATGTCATCCACGTATATTTGGCACACAAATAGTTCACCATCATATGTCTTCGTGAAGAGTGTGGGATCCAGGGAACCAGGTTTGAAGCCTTTGCTCTTCAGGAAGTCTTTGAGTGTATCATACCAGGTGCAAGGGGCTTGTTTGAGGCCATACAGTGCCTTGTTTAGTTTGTACACCATATCAGGATGTTTTGGATCTTCAAAGCCAGGAGGTTGTGCAACATACACTTCTTCTTCAGTTTTTCCGTTGAGAAATGCACTCTTCACATCCATTTGATACAGCAGGATGTTCTGATGATTTGCATAGGCTAGCAGTATGCGAATAGCTTCAAGCCTAGCCACAGGAGCAAATGTTTCATCGAAGCTAATCCCTTCAACTTGAGTGTATCCTTGAGCAACGAGACGAGCCTTGTTTCTGACAACTTGACCATGCTCATCTTGCTTGTTGCGATATATCCATTTTGTGCCTATTATGTTGTGCTTACGAGGGTCAGGACGCTTGACAAGTTCCCAGACATTGTTCAGCTTGAACTGTTGAAGCTCTTCTTGCATAGATTGAATCCATTCAGGTTCCATGAAGGCTTCAGCAACTTTCTTGGGTTCAGATATTGAGACAAATGCAAAGTGCCCACAGAAATTTGCTAGCTGTGTTGCACTTGAACGAGTGAGTGGACCAGGCGCATTGATGCTATCAATAATCTTCTCAATCTGTACTTCATTTGCAACACGAGGGTGAACTGGACGAAGATTCTGTTCTTGCTGATCATTGTCATCGTTAGGAGGATTGTCTTCGGGCTGAGCATTGTCTTCAGGTTGATTAGGTGCAGAAATGATAAGTTCCTCTTCAGGCTGTGCATTAGAAGGTATGATTTCTCTAGTTCCCATTAGCTTGATGGATTCACTAGGTGGAACTTCATCTAGCACATTTGGCAGGTGCTCTCTTTGCGAGCCGTTAGTCTCATCGAACCGCACATCCACAGTTTCAACCACTTTATAGTGAAAGAGGTTGAAGACTCTGTAGGAGTGCGAATCCTTTCCGTAACCAAGCATAAAACCTTCATGTGCTTTCGGTGCAAATTTTGAAGTGTGATGTGGATCTTTGATCCAGCACCTAGCACCAAATACTCTGAAGTAACTGACATTTGGCTTCTTACCAGTGAGGAGTCCATATGATGTTTTCTTCAGAAGCTTGTGAAGATAAACACGGTTGATGACATGGCATGCAGTATCAATAGCTTCAGGCCAGAACTTTCTTGGAGTCTTGTAGTCATCAAGCATTGTCCGTGCCATCTCAATGAGCGTTCTGTTCTTGCGCTCCATGATGCCATTCTGTTGAGGTGTGTACGGAGCTGAGAACTCATGAGTGATGCCCAATGTATCCAGGTAAAGATCGATGCCGGTGTTCTTGGACTCTGTGCCGTTGTCACTTCTGATGTGCTTGATCTTGATGCCATAGTTGTTCATGGCACGGTTGGCGAATCATCTGAAAACATCCTGCACTTCAGTCTTGTAGAGAATTATGTGCACCCACGTATATCTTGAGTAATCATCAACAATGACGAAGCCATAAAGACAAGCAGTAGTAGTGAGAGTAGAGTAGTGAGTAGGGCCAAATAAGTCCATGTGTAGCAGCTCGAAGGGTTGTGATGTCGTCATGATTGTCTTCGAGGGATGCTTGGCCCTAGTCATCTTTCCAGGTTCGTAGGCACCGCACAAGTGATCCTTCTTGAACTTGACGCCCTCGATGCCTATGACATGCTTCTTCTTTGCGAGAGTGTGTAAGTTCCTCATGCCAGCATGCCCTAGTCTCCGATGCCAGAGCCAGCACTCTGAAGCTTTTGCAAGAAGACATACGGCAAGCTGTGGTCCTGCTGAGAAATCTACCATGTACAGATCATCTTTCCGGTACCCTTCAAAGACTAGAGACTTGTCAGATTCCATTAGTACAAGGCAACGATATTTTCCAAATATCACAATCATGTTCAAGTCACAAAGCATTGAGACAGACATTAAGTTGAAACCAAGGGATTCAACAAGCATCACTTTATCCATGTGCTGATCCTTTGAGATTGCAACTCTACCTAGACCCAATACCTTGCTTTTACCAGTATCAGCAAATGTGATGTGACTCTTGTCAGATGGACGTAAAGTTGAGTCCATGAGAAGACTACGATCACCAGTCATATGATTAGTGCATCCGCTGTCCATAATCCATTCTGAAGCATGAGGTGTCATACCCTATAGTACAATTAGGGGGATAGGCTTCACGAAGAGTATTGTGAAGCATAAACATTTGACGCACAAGAGGATTATCAAAGCTCAGATCAAGATTAGGATTGATAGAATGATTGGCAAGCGATTCAGGAACAAAATACATAGTAAGACCATTTGGGCATTTGATCTTGCGCCCTACAAGATGTTTTAGGTCCCCAGCAATAGCATCGGACGCCTTTGATTTCCGGCTGGAGACCTTTCCCTGCAAAAGAAAGTTAATTCTTCTTAACCACCCACATCTTCAGGGGTGGCTTAGAAGCAATGAGTCTAAGTGCAGCATCTGAGAACTTCGACTTTGGAGCCCTAGCAAATAGCCTTGCAGGAGATGAATGATACTCATATGAATAAGCAGAAAAGTTCTTAGTTTTATGAACATAGCGGTTTGAAGACACACGCTCATATTCATAAGTCTGAGTATGATTTCCCTGCAAAACATTGGTGTTAGGGTGACTCAGTTGAGTCCTGTATCTGTATGAAGCCTTTGGACCATATGAAGCCTTTGGTCTGGGATTTGTCTTCTTCCCAGGTGGTGTCATGATGACATTCATAGGAAGATTCTCAAGACAACTTTTGGGAACCCAGATCTTCTTCATAGGTGGCCCATTCCTGCAGTTAGTACCAATATACCTGGCAAACACTCCACCATTCTGATTCTTAAACAGTTTATAGTTTGCATCAAAGGATTCATCAATGATAATAGGGTTAGCACAAGTGAAGCCAGATAAGGTGGATGGATCCACTGAAGGTCCCTTTGCAGCAACCCATGTGGTTTTGGGATACTGCTCAGGCTTCCAGTAGGAGCCATCAACATTCATTTTCCTCTTGAACCCAACACCCTCTTTCCTAGGGTTTCAGTTCAGAATCTGCTTTTTGAGGACATCGCACAGTGTCTGATGCCCTTTGAGACTTTTGTACATCCCTGTTTCAAGCAATGTCTTCAACCTAGCATTTTCATCAGCAATAGTAGTGGTATCCTCAGCAGAGGGGGTAGTTACCACATCAACAGTTGAAGATATTGCAACAGTAGCAGCAGTAGAACATTCAGCAACAGAAGTAGCGTTATCACGCTCAAGGCATTTTAGACATGGTGGTTCAAATCCTTCCTGAGCGGGACTGATCTGTTGAGCGCGAAGTAACTCATTCTCTTTTTGAAGATCTTCATGAGCCGCTCTCAATTTCTCAAGCTCTTGCTTCCTTTGAAGATAATCATAGGAAAGCTTTTCATGAGTGGTTGAGGCGTTTCATGACGACCTTCAAGTTCCTGGTACTTAACATGAAGATTCTTTATGTCTTCAATTAAGGACTGAGAACGGGTCATTTCTGCGTCCAACAGGTCATCGCTTTTGTCTCAAAGTTTTTGAGTATGTTCCATAGCTTTCTGTTGTTCAGTTGCAATTTTAGCAAGTGTTTTGTAGCTGGGTTTGGATTCACAATCAGAGTCATCTTCACTTGATGTTTGAAAGTAAGCATCGCGTGATTTTACCTTGGCACCACGTGCCATGAAGCAGTAGGTGGGAGCAGAGTCGTCCTTGTCATTAGCATCAGCGTTGGTGACGGGGCCATTGTCTTCAGTGTTGAAGATGGACTTGGCAACGTAGGCTGTAGCTAGAGCCAAACTTGCAACGGCAGGGTTGGACTCCTCCTCAGACTCCACCTCCGCCTCCTCAGACACAGACTCCTCCTCTGAATCCATCTCCTTGCCAACAAAAGCACGAGCCTTGCCAGATGAGCTCTTCTTATGAGATGAAGACTTGGATGAGGACTTGGAAGAAGACTTTGAGGATTTCTTCTTCTTCTTGTCATCAGAATCATATTCCTTGCTCTTCTTCTTCTTGTTGTTCTCATTGTCCCACTGTGGACACTCAGAGATGTAGTGTCCAGGCTTCTTGCACTTGTGACATGTTCTCTTCTTGTAGTCATGAGTGGAAGCTTCATCATTTTTTGAGCTGGATCGTGAAGACTTTCTGAAGCCCTTCTTCTTAGTGAACTTCTGGAACTTCTTCACAAGCATAGCAAGTTCCTTTCCAATGTCTTTAGGATCATCAGAACTGCAGTCAGATTCTTCTTCAGATGAGGAAACAGCTTTTGCCTTCAAAGCACGAGTTCGGCCATAGTTGGGACCATAGATATATCTTTTCTCAGATAGCTGGAACTCATGTGTGTTGAGCCTCTCAAGTATATCAGACGGATCGAGTGTCTTGAAGTCAGGGCGTTCTTGTATCATCAGGGCAAGGGTGTCGAACGAGCTGTCAAGTGATCTCAGCAGTGTCTTCATGATTTCATGCTTGGTGATCTCTGTGGCGCCGAGAGCACGAAGCTCATTTGTGATGTCAGTGAGGTGATCAAACGTGAGCTGGACATTCTCATTGTCGTTTCTCTTGAAGCGATTGAAGAGGTTGCGAAGAACACTGATCCTTTGATCTCTCTGGGTTGAGACGCCTTCGTTGACCTTGGAGAGCTAGTCCCAGACTAGCTTCGAAGTTTCCAGAGCACTCACACGGCCATACTGTCCTTTGGTCAGATGACCACAGATGATGTTCTTGGCAGTAGAATCCAGTTGAATGAACTTCTTGACATCAGCAGGAGTGACACCTTCACCAGTCTTGGGAACGCCATTCTTGACGACATACCAGAGGTCGACATCAATGGCTTCAAGATGCATGCGCATCTTATTCTTCCAGTAGGGATATTCAGTTCCATCGAAGACGGGGCAAGCAGCGGAGACTTTGATTATCCCTGCAGTCGACATAGCTAAAACTCCAAGTGGTTAAACCGAATCACACAGAACAAGGGAGTACCTTGCTTTGATACCAATTGAAAGTGCTAGTTATCGACTAGAGGGGGGGTGAATAGGCGATTTTTATGAAAGTCTTCAAAACATGAGAGTTTCAAAGACAGACAATAGAAATGAACCTATTGATATGCAGCGGAAGGTAGACTACACTAAGCAAGCCATAGTCAAGTATGCAATGAAGTGAAAGCACGAAGACTAATAGCAGCTAGGTAGTAAAGATCAGGATGGAAGATAGTATGAAGCCAAACAATGATATTAGTCACACAGTGAAGTCAAACAAGTAGTGCAAGCAGGCAATGACTTCACGAAGACAAACTGTAAGTAAAGAGAGGGAGAGGATAGAACCAGTCACTTGGTGAGGACACGGGATTTGTTGGACCAGTTCCAGTTGCTGTGACAACTGTACGTCTGGTTAGGGAGGCTGAGATTCAACTCAGAAGACCACGTCTTCACCTTATTCCCCTTGAGCTAAGGACACCCAGTCCTCGCCCAATCACTCTGGTAAGTCTTCAAGGTAGACTTCCAAACCTTCACAGACTTCGTTCACCGGCGATCCACAATGACTCTTGGATGCTCAGAACGCGATGCCTAACCGGCTAGAGGATTCACAGTCCTCAAGTGTAACAAGTCTTCAGGTCACGCGAACAGAAAGACTTCAGTGATGCCTAACACTCTTTGGCTCTGGGTGTTTGGGCTTTGTCCTCGCAAGGATTTCTCTCTCTCAAAAGCTTCGGAGGTGGGTTGCTCTCAAACGACAAAAGCCATGCACTAACTCTGAGCAGCCACCAATTTATGGTGTAGGGGGTGGGCTATTTATAGCCACTAGGCAACCCGACCTGATTTGTCCGAAATGACCCTGGGTCACTCAGGAACTGACACGTGTTCCAACGGTCAGATTTCAAACACACGCGGCAGCTTGACTTGGGCTACAAGTAAAGCTGACTCATCCAACTCTGGAGAAGATTTGCTCTCATTGTCTTCACTCGAAGACATAGGATTTGGTTGAGCATCACTTCAGTCACTCTGACTTTGTTCACTGGGACCCCACTTAACAGTACGGTGGTTCCTATGACTCACAAAGAAGAAAAGGAAACAACGAAACAACTATGTCTTCTCGCTCCATAGTCTTCACGCGATGTCTTCTCTTGTCATAGTCTTCAATGTGAATATCTTCACATACCACCATTGTCTTCAATGTCTTCATACATTTTTAGGGGTCATCTCCGGTAGGTAAACCGAATCAATGAGGGACTACTACTTGTGTTATCCTGCAATTCTCACAAACACATTAGTCCCTCAACCAGGTTTGTCGTCAATACTCCAAAACCAACTTGGGGTGGCACCAGATGCACTTACACTTCTTACCAGCGCGGAGCTAAGTGCTGCCACTAGGACGTGGGAGGGAGCCCCCGAGGCCCGAGGGCGGCATTCCTGAGACTCCGGGGCATGTACAGCCCCACTCGTTATTACGTGAGAGTGTCACGGGCGGCGATCTTCACATGCGCGAGCCTTACTTCATATCACCAGACGAGAGCCCCGCCTTGCGCCACCCTCTACCACCGTTGGAACGACCGGAGACCAGGACGGCACCAAAGGGGCAGAGGGGACGCCAGCGGCGCCCTCGGCGACCACGGGTCCTCTGCCGGGGTAGGGCTCGCCGGCGCCTCCCCGACAGAGGGCCTACCTCCGGGTAACGCCTTGCTCCGTGCGACGCGGGGAGGGGCCTTGCTCCTGGCTCCTCCCGCGCAGCCCCCATTGGGTCTCTCCTGATGGGGCGGGCACCACCGTGACGGAACCATCGCCTGGTGCTGTGACCTGGTTCATCTGTGACTCATGGTTAGCGTAAGCTTGCCCCTGATGGATTAGTGGTACCCTGTATCTGTTGTCGCCGGCGCGGTTGGTGGGGCTCTTTGGCGGCTCCTGGAAGGCTTCAGCTCCTAACGCCTCCTCCTCCCAACCTGGTCCAAGGAACGAGCCGGGGTTGTGACGCCCCCGATTTGACCGTACACTAATCATGCACGCAAATGTGTACGACCAAGATCAGGGACTCACGGGAAGATATCACAACACAACTCTAAAACATAAATAAGTCATACAAGCATCATAATACATGCCAGGGGCCTCGAGGGCTCGAATACAAGTGCTCAATCACAGACGAGTCAGCGGAAGCAACAATATCTGAGTACAGACATAAGTTAAACAAGTTTTGCCTTAAGAAGGCTAGCACAAAAGTAGCAACGATCGAAGAGGCAAGGCCTCCTGCCTGGGACCTCCTAACTACTCCTGGTCGTCGTCAGCGGTCTGCACGTAGTAGTAGGCACCTCCAGTGCCGTGGGAGTCGTCGTCGACGGTGGCGTCTGGCTCCTGGACTCCAACATCTGGTTGCGACAACCAGATAGAAAGGAAAGGGGGAAAAAGAGGGAGAGAAGCAACCGTGAGTACTCATCCAAAGTACTCGCAAGCAAGGAGCTACACTACATATGCATGGGTATATGTGTAAAGGGGCATATCAGTGGACTGAACTGCAGAATGCCAGAATTAAAAGGGGGATAGCTAGTCCTGTCGAAGACTACGCTTCTGGTCATCTCCATCTTGCAGCATATAGAAGAGAATAGAGTGAAGTCCTCCAAGTAGCATCGCATAGCATAATCCTACCCGGCAATCCCCTCCTCGTCGCCCTGTTAGAGAGCGATCACCGGGTTGTATCTGGCACTTGGAAGGGTGTATTTTATTCAGTATCCAGTTCTAGTTGTCATAAGCTCAAGGTACAACTCCGGGTCGTCCTTTTACCGAGGGACACGGCTATTCGAATAGATAAACTTCCCTGTAGGGGTGCACCACATAACCCAACACGCTCGATCCCAATTGGCCGGACACACTTTTCTGGGTCATGCCCGGCCTCGTAAGATCAACGCGTCGCAGCCCCACCTAAGCACAACAGAGCGGTCAGCACGCCGGTCTAATCCTAAGCGCGCAGGGGTCTGGGCCCATCGCCCTATGCACACCTGCACGTTGCGAACGCGGCCGCGAGCAGACCTAGCAACCCACACGATCACGGCGGTTACGTCAAAGCGGTCCAACACGGCGCGCGCCACTCAGTCGCTGACGTCACGAAGGCTTCGGCTGATACCACGACGCCGGGATACCCATAACTACTCCCGCGTAGATGGCTAGTGCGTATAGACCAAATGGCCAGACTCAGATCAAATACCAAGATCTCGTTAAGCGTGTTAAGTATCCGCGAACGCCGACCAGGGCCAGGCCCACCTCTTACCTAGGCGGTCTCAACCTGCCCTGTCGCTCCGCCACAAAGATCCACTTGCGGGTACTCCTACGAGCCGACCCGACTTTAGTCATCACATGTGTCATGTATATAGTATATAAGTATATACCCGCGATCACCGCCCAGGTGATCACGGCCCGATAGTGTAGCACAGCAGACGGACAAGAATGTAGGGCCACTGATGGAAATCTAGCATCCTATACTAAGCATGTAGGATTGCAGGTAAAGGTATCAACAGTAGTAGCAAGGATAGGCTATGCATCAGAATAGGATATCGAAAAGCAGTAACATGCTACACTACTCTAATGCAAGCAGTATAGAGGAGAGTAGGCGATATCTGGTGATCAAGGGGGGGGGCTTGCCTGGTTGCTCTGGCAAGTAGGAGGGGTCGTCGACTCCGTAGTCGAACTGGGCAGCAGCAGTGTCGGTCTCGTAGTCTACCGGAGAGAAGAGGGGGAAGAAACAGTAAATACAATGCAAACATAAGCATGACGATGCGTGACATGACAGTGAGCGGTGCTAGGGGTGTCCTAACGCGACAGTAGGTGGTACCGGTGAAGGGGGGGAACATCCGGGAAAGTATTCCCGATGTTTTGCGTTTTCGGACAGAAGGACCGGAGGGGGAAAGTTGCTAGTTCGATAGGTTAGGGAGGTGTGGTGGACGAACGGACTGCGTATTCGGATTCGTCTCGTCGTGCTGAGCAACTTTCATATAGAAAACATTTTCATCCGAGTTACGGTTTAAAAGATATGAATTTTCAAAGTTTATTTGAATTTCTGGAATTATTTAATTAACAGAAAAAGGGATATGACGTCAGCATGACGTATGAGTGACGTCAGCGGTCAACAGTCCGGGTTGACTGGTCAAACTGACACGGGGGACCCACCTGTCATAGACAGTGGGTTAACAGAGGATTAAACTAATTAACTTTTAGTTAATTAACTAATGGGCGCACCTGTCAGTGAGAGATTATTTAAACTAATTATTTTTATTTATAAAACATTTTCTTTTTCTTTTCTTTTTTTTTAATTTTGCGGCGGGGCCCGCATGTCAGTGACTGGGCCTGCCCAGTCAGCAGTTGACTGGGTCAACCCAGTCAACTGGGGCCCGTGGGGGCCACTGGCAGTGACCCAGGGGGTGGCCCCAGGTGTGCCACGTCGGCGGCCGGCGCCGGCGCAACTCCGGCGACCAAAACCGCGGCGGTCCCTCGCCGGAGTTGGCCGGAATTGCGCTACGGGGCTCGGGGAGGAACGGGGCTAGGCCCATTCGAAAGAACTCGCAGCGCCGCATCCAGGGGTGGCCGGGGCTTCGCCGGACTCGGCCGGAATCGGCGCCGGCGAGCGGCGGAGGCGGTGGCGTGCACGGGTGCCCGACGGAAACAGGGCTACGGCAGGCGGTCGAGCAATCGGAGGGGCTGGGGAGCTTCTACGTGCGGTGGGGAGCGCTGTGAGCTTGAGCCCGTGACCATTTGGTCACCGGAGACCCGCCGGCGGCGAGCTCCGCAGCGCGGCGTTCGGGCGCGCGTGGGGGAAAAGCTAGGGAGCGTGGGCGAGCTAGCGGAGTGGGGGAGGAGGTAGAGGAGCTCACCGCGTGGCGCAAGAAAGGCCCGTGGGTGCTTAGGAGCAGCAGGTCGGCGCCGGGGAAGAAGGGGGTCGCCGGCGTCCGAGGTTGAAGGCGAGCTCGGGGAGGCCGTTGCGGTGGCTCCGAGCTTCGACGGAGAGGCGGACGGGGTGTAGTCGAGGGCGGCGACGTCGTACGACACGGCGAGGTGGCGAGTGGGGCACGGTGGCCGCGTGAACGACGGGAACGGCGGCGAGCGCGTCGGGCGTGGGGCAGAGGAGAGCGGCGCGGATCCGGGGGAGGGAAGAGGGAGGCGCGGGGGCCGAGAGGGAGAGCGGGGTGAGTGGGAGGGAGGCCCGAGGAGGCGGGGGAGCTGGCGACCTTATCCCCTCCGGCGTCGGTGCCGGCGAGGGGGTCGGGCGGCAGCGCGCCCCTGTTCCGACCCGGTCGGGGGAACAGGGAAGGGGCGAGGGAGGAGGTGGGCTGGGCCGGGGGCGCGGCTGCGGCCCAGTTTGGGCCGGGGGGGCAGTGGGGGGGAAGCGGCCTTTTCCCCCCTTTTTTTTTCTTTTTCTCTGCCTGGGTTCTGTTTTCTGTTTTCTTTTTATTTGTTTATTTCCTTTTCTGTTTTATTTCATTTAAAGTATTTAGGCATTTTATAAAAAGGAGTTTTCTCCACCATAATTGCCAGTGTATTATTTAGCACCCACAGAACATTTTTGTTTGAGTTTTTGAAAACTTTTATTTTTCACTTTAATTATATTTGAAGTTTGAACTAGGAGTTTGACAGGGGTGTGGTTCAAATGTGATCAAGCCCTGTTTAGCAACATGATTAGCTTAATCACAGGGGGTTACTGTAGCATGATTCTCAGGGTGTTACAAATCTCCTCCACTACAAGAAATCTCGTCCCGAGATTTAGGAGGTAGAAGGAAACAGTGCGGGGTATTCTTCACGCAGACGATCCTCTCGTTCCCAAGTGGCCTCATCTTCAGAATGGTGCGACCACTGGACTTTGAGAAACTTGATCGCCTTCTGACGTGTGCGGCGTTCAGCTTGGTCGAGAATGCGGACCGGATGCTCCTTATAGGAGAGGTCTTGCTGTAATTCGAGCACTTCATGATCCACAGCTCGGATTGGATCCTTGAAGCAACGGCGGAGCTGTGACACATGGAACACATCGTGAACCTGAGAAAGGTTCGGCGGTAGCTCCAGTTGGTAGGCCACTTTTCCACGCCTTTCGAGAATAGTGAATGGGCCAATATAGCGAGGAGCTAGTTTGCCCTTGATCCCGAAGCGGTGAGCACCCTTCATAGGTGTGACTCGAAGATAAGCCTTTTCGCCAGGTTGATAGACCATGTCTTTATGATGACGGTCATACTGACTCTTCTGACATGACTGAGCAGTCTTGAGATTCTCGCGAATAATGCGGACTTGTTCTTCGGCATCTTGGATAATATCCGGACCGAAGAGTGGACGTTCCCCAGTTTCTGACCAGTTCAGAGGGGTTCGGCACTTTCGTCCATATAACACTTCGAAGGGGGCCATCTTCAGACTAGCTTGATAGCTATTATTATAAGAGAACTCAGCATACGGGAGAGATTCCTCCCATTTCTTGCCGAAGGAAATAACGCAAGCTCGAAGCATGTCTTCGAGAACTTGGTTGACGCGTTCAACTTGTCCTTGCGATTGAGGATGAAACGCAGTACTGAATGACAGATGAGTTCCCATAGCTTCTTGGAAACTTGCCCAGAATCTTGAAGTGAATAAGCTACCACGGTCTGAACTGATAACCAATGGAATACCGTGGAGTGAAACAATCCTGGACATATAGAGCGTTGCCAACTGGCTAGCAGTGATCGTTTCTTTGACTGCCAGGAAATGTGCAACTTTGGAAAGCCGGTCAATGACGACAAGAATAGCATCATTACCTTTCTGTGATTTGGGAAATCCAGTGACGAAGTCCATCTCAACATGGTCCCATTTCCATTCAGGAATAGAGATAGGTTGCAGAGTTCCAGCAGGCCTTTGATGTTCTGCTTTGATTCGACGGCAAACGTCACACTCAGCAACATAACGAGCAATGTCTTGCTTCATATTAGTCCACCAGAATCTCTGACGGATGTCTTGGTACATCTTTGTACTACCAGGATGGATACATAGAGGCGTATCATGAGCTTCTTTCATAACTTCCTGTGTCATATCCAGGTTTTTCTCTGTACAAGGCACCACTAGGCGGCCCTTGAAGTATAGGGTGCCATCTTCAGAAATGGTGAAGAATGAGGGCTTTCCTTCTGCGAGGTAGCGCTTAATCTTGTAGGCTTCAGAGTCATACTTCTGTAGCCTTTTGATGCTGTCCTCGAGATCTGGTTTAGCAACTAGGGTATTGAGGGAACCCTGGGCAACAACGTGGAGGTTCATCTTGCGAAACTCCTTAGGAGGGGGAGCGAGTGCACCCGGAGGAACAATATGGAGGTTCAGCTTCCTAAATTCTTCAACAAGCGAGGGCTGAACTTTGTGAACCTGGAGGTGGTTGCAGTAAGACTTGCGGCTCAAGGCATCAGCCATTACATTAGCCTTGCCTGGCGTATAGGAAATACCCAAGTCAAAGTCTGCAACAAGCTCCATCCATCTCTGCTGGCGGAGGTTCAGATCTGGCTGAGTAAACAGATACTTCAGACTTTGGTGGTCAGTGAAGATCTCGCAACGATTACCGAGAAGGTAATGTCGCCACTGCTTCAGCGCATGAATGACTGCAGCAAGTTCGAGGTCGTGAACTGGGTAGTTCTCTTCGTGAGGGCGCAATTGTCGAGAGGCATAAGCAATCACTTTGCGGTCTTGCATTAGGACACAGCCTAACCCTTGACGGGAAGCGTCGCAGTAAATGACGAAGTCCTTCTTAGTATCAGGTGGAGCTAGAACTGGGGCAGAAGTCAACTTGTCTTTGAGTGCCTGGAAACTTTCCTGACATTTGTCTGTCCATTGGAACTTGACACCCTTATGCAACAGGTTAGTCAGAGGCCTGGCGATCTTAGAGAAGTTCTCGACGAATCGACGGCAATAGCTGGCGAGACCGAGAAAACTTCTGACTTGCTTAACGTTCTTGGGAGGAGTCCAATCAAGAATAGCCTGAACTCGCTCGGGGTTGACGGCAATACCATCCTTAGAGATGACATGCCCCAGATAGGTTACTTCCGGTAGCCAGAATTCACATTTAGAGAACTTGGCATATAGTTGATGTTCTCGTAGTTTTTTCCAGCACAAGACGAAGATGTTCAGCATGTTCTTCTTCGTTTTTGGAGAATACCAGGATATCATCCAGATAAACCACGACGAACTTGTCGAGGTAATCCATGAATATATAGTTCATCAGACGAGAGAAGGTGGCTGGAGCATTGGTTAAACCGAAAGACATGACGGTGTACTCGTATGAACCATAGCGAGTCACGAAGGCGGTTTTTGGGATATCCTCTTCGCGAACACGGATCTGGTGGTAGCCCAACCTCAAGTCGAGCTTAGAGAACACTGACGAACCCGCCAGTTGATCATACAGATCATTGATCCGAGGAAGAGGGTATTTATTCTGAATGGTAGCTTGGTTTATAGGACGGTAGTCTTGAACTAACCGGTTTGTCCCATCCTTCTTCTTGACAAAGAGAGAAGGTGCTCCCCAAGGAGAGCAACTTGGACGAATGAATCCTTTGCGAAGAGACTTGTCGATTTCCTCCTTAAGCTCAAGGAGTTCATGCGGCGGCATCTTGTAGGGTCGCTTGGCTATAGGAGTGGTGCCTGGTTTCAAGTCGATGATGAATTCGACAGCTCTAGCAGGGGGAATCCCTGGAAGTTCTTCAGGGAAGACGTCGAGGAATTCACGCACGACGGGAATGTTTTCAATGCCCTCGAATGGTGCAGCGTTCAATGCATTCAATGCATAGAGCCTTGCCTCGGCATTTTGCACCAGATGGGCTTGGTAAGTAACTATCTCATCTGAAGGGTGCAGCAGATGGACGGTCTTAGTGGTGCAAACGATTGAAGCAGTATGCGCTTTTAACCAATTCATTCCCAGAATGAGATCAATGCTACAGGACTTCAGTACGATGGGAGAGACAAGAAATTCCAGTCCTTCAATTTCAACAGTAACATCACGACTAACCATAGAGGTTTGACATTGGCCCGCAGGGGTGTGTACCACTAGCGGAGTGTTTATCTCTTCGTAATTAATGCCATGCAGGAATGCAAATTCTGCAGATATGAATGAATGGGATGCTCCTGTATCAAATAAAACGGATGCTGGTACTGAATTTACGAGGAGTGTACCCATCACAGTAGCAGGCTGGTCTTGAGCTTCGCTGAGATCAACGTGGTTGGCATGAGCACGACCATAAGACTTAGCATTGTTGTTGCGGGGCTGGTTGTT
The DNA here is from genome assembly GCF_002575655.3 of Aegilops tauschii subsp. strangulata. Lineage (NCBI taxonomy): Eukaryota > Viridiplantae > Streptophyta > Magnoliopsida > Poales > Poaceae > Aegilops > Aegilops tauschii. Next base: position 310,048,649 of record NC_053036.3, read on the forward strand.
ACCACGGCCAGCTGCTGGAAGGGCCAGTTGATTCTGGTTCTGATAGCAGTTCCTGGCAAAGTGACCCGGTTGACCACACTTGAAGCACAGACCATTATCGGGAGTGGGAACAGGAGCCCCAGGTGGGGGAGCTGGTAGCTTTGACTGCCTAGATGGTGGAGGAGACAGACGCGGTGCAGCATAAGATTTCCTGGGAGCAGGTGCATTTGGACGATACATGCTGTTCGGGATCCATATCTTACGCTTCTGTGAGGGTGAGCCCGAAGATGAGCCCGTGTCACGGTTGCGCCTCTGAGAGCTCTGGTATTCCTGCAGACCGGTCTCGACATTGATGGCCTTATTCACCAAGGTGGCGAAATCGGCGAAGTCATGCACTAGAAGTGCGAGCTTGATGTCAGCTTGTAGTCCATCTCCGAACTTCTCCTGTCTGCGTGCATCAGTTGCAATGTCTTCTTCAGCATAGCAGGACAAGTCCAGAAACTCCCGCTGATACGCTTCGACAGTTTTGTTGCCTTGGGTGAGGTTGCGGAACTCACGCTTCTTCCGGTCCATGACTCCCTGAGGAATGAAGCAGGCACGGAAAGCAGCTTGGAAGTCTGGCCAGGTGATGATTGTTCCAGCTGGCAGAGTACGCCTGTGGCTGTCCCACCATTGAGCTGCGGGTCCCTTCAGAAAGAAGGAAGCAAAGTTGACATAGCTGGCAGGGGCTACATCAGCAGACTCCATCTCATAGGTGATGTCACGGAGCCAGTCATCAGCATCCAAAGGCTGAGTTGAGCTGCGGTAGATGGTTGGGTTGAGGCGTATGAAATCTTGAAGAGTCACTTGGGCTGGCTGCTGGTTCAAATTGGGGCGAGGAAACTGAGCCATCATATTTTCCATGAATTGGCGGTTCAGTTCAAACTGTTGGATCATACCAGCCATGTACTCAGGTGGTGGTGGGGCATCGCCACCACGACCACGACCACCTGGTCTAACCATCCTGCTAATATATAACAGGGGTAGTTCAGCATTTAGAAAATTTGCAATGACAAGAATCATTCATGATGAAACATGCATAATGAAAGGAGCACGATAGCTACTACATAGTAGTCGGCATAGCTTACAAAAGGGGTCATGCATAGAGTTCAGTACACAGAGTTCAGTACATAGACTAAAACATCATAGGCGGCACACAGGCTCGCGGCGAATGCCTTTAACACTACAAACAAGCCTACATCAGTCCCAAGAGGTACTGTGGAGGTAATCGTAGCCCGACAGCTGGTAGTGAGGCAACGGATAGCCCTCGACGTCAGCAGACTGGGGGCCGCGGATACTCAAGTGTAGAGCCCGACGCTCAGGTGGCAGAAGAGGACCAAGTGCGGGAGAGTAGCCTCCCACCTCTGGACAACCAACACCGTGGGGCATCACGGTCCTGGCTAGGTAGATCGCAGTACGCGGTACCTGTCCAGACCGGACAAAGGGGTGCAGTAGCGTCAGAGCACGGTAAAGGTGCTGACGGGTGGTGTACATCTCGTGGCGAAGAGCTCGGTTAGCTCGATCCAGCCCATCAGCATGCAGAACCAGGTGCTGATGGTAGAAGGGCTCCCGGGTGACAGTGGAGTAGGCAGCAGTATAGTATCCCTCCGCACCAACATCAGAGGCGATAGCAATGTGCCTGAAAGGGGAGGTGTCCAACTCCCGATACCCTCCACGAAGACGTGTCAGAGCAGCATAGGCTGCATCGTGGACAACCATATCGATGGTCACACCAACACCATGTGCGGTGTGCAGCACAGTAGTGGAGTCGTACTCCCGAGAGTAGAGGTGGACGATGGCACGGTACTGCTCCTGGTTAAAGTCCTGGTACTCCTCGTAGACGGTGTACTCAGGGTGCCAGCGATAACCCAAATAGGTCATCATCTCAGCTAGCACCGCAGGTGATCCCAAGGCACCAATGGCCGTCGTGTGGCGCACGACCTGCCTCGAGGGTTCCATCTGAAAGCAAAGACGTTTCAAAGGAGTCAATTGACAGTGTGTGAATTGTTCAAAATACTATTCTAAGAAACAACTATGGCTTATCCAACTTTGGGGGGAATGTGGTCACGGGATCCTAGTGTTAGAGTTAGTAAATTCGTTTAACCCGAGTAGAAGAGAGTTCAGAGTCCCAGAGTAAAGGTCGAGGAGTAAAAGATACTAGTACCACCCAATGGCGACGTGGGCCCGTAAGCCGCACAGCCATGTTAGTAAAAGTTTGCAATGTCTAGACTCGACTTCGGCCAAGGAGTGTGGAAGGGGGTTTCCTACAGGCAGTCGGCTCTGATACCAACTTGTGACGCCCCCGATTTGACCGTACACTAATCATGCACGCAAATGTGTACGACCAAGATCAGGGATTCACGGGAAGATATCACAACACAACTCTAAAACATAAATAAGTCATACAAGCATCATAATACAAGCCAGGGGCCTCGAGGGCTCGAATACAAGTGCTCAATCACAGACGAGTCAGCGGAAGCAACAATATCTGAGTACAGACATAAGTTAAACAAGTTTTGCCTTAAGAAGGCTAGCACAAAAGTAGCAACGATCGAAGAGGCAAGGCCTCCTGCCTGGGACCTCCTAACTACTCCTGGTCGTCGTCAGCGGCCTGCACGTAGTAGTAGGCACATCCAGTGCCGTGGGAGTCGTCGTCGATGGTGGCGTCTGGCTCCTGGACTCCAACATCTGGTTGCGACAACCAGATAGAAAGGAAAGGGGGAAAAAGAGGGAGAGAAGCAACCGTGAGTACTCATCCAAAGTACTCGCAAGCAAGGAGCTACACTACATATGCATGGGTATATGTGTAAAGGGGCATATCAGTGGACTGAACTGCAGAATGCCAAAATTAAAAGGGGGATAGCTAGTCCTGTCGAAGACTACGCTTCTGGTCATCTCCATCTTGCAGCATATAGAAGAGAATAGAGTGAAGTCCTCCAAGTAGCATCGCATAGCATAATCCTACCCGGCAATCCCCTCCTCGTCGCCCTGTTAGAGAGCGATCACCGGGTTGTATCTGGCACTTGGAAGGGTGTATTTTATTCAGTATCCAGTTCTAGTTGTCATAAGCTCAAGGTACAACTCCGGGTCGTCCTTTTACCGAGGGACACGGCTATTCGAATAGATAAACTTCCCTGCAGGGGTGCACCACATAACCCAACACGCTCGATCCCAATTGGCCGGACACACTTTTCTGGGTCATGCCCGGCCTCGTAAGATCAACGCGTCGCAGCCCCACCTAAGCACAACAGAGCGGTCAGCACGCCGGTCTAATCCTAAGCGCGCAGGGGTCTGGGCCCATCGCCCTATGCACACCTGCACGTTGCGAACGCGGCCGCGAGCAGACCTAGCAACCCACACGATCACGGCGGTTACGTCAAAGCGGTCCAACACGCCGCGCGCCACTCAGTCGCTGACGTCACGAAGGCTTCGGCTGATACCACGACGCCGGGATAGCCATAACTACTCCCGCGTAGATGGCTAGTGCGTATAGACCAAATGGCCAGACTCAGATCAAATACCAAGATCTCGTTAAGCGTGTTAAGTATCCGCGAACGCCGACCAGGGCCAGGCCCACCTCTTACCTAGGCGGTCTCAACCTGCCCTGTCGCTCCGCCACAAAGATCCACTTGCGGGTACTCCTACGAGCCGACCCGACTTTAGTCATCACATGTGTCATGTATATAGTATATAAGTATATACCCGCGATCACCGCCCAGGTGATCACGGCCCGATAGTATAGCACAGCAGACGGACAAGAATGTAGGGCCACTGATGGAAATCTAGCATCCTATACTAAGCATGTAGGATTGCAGGTAAAGGTATCAACAGTAGTAGCAAGGATAGGCTATGCATCAGAATAGGATATCGAAAAGCAGTAACATGCTACACTACTCTAATGCAAGCAGTATAGAGGAGAGTAGGCGATATCTGGTGATCAAGGGGGGGGGGCTTGCCTGGTTGCTCTGGCAAGTAGGAGGGGTCGTCGACTCCGTAGTCGAACTGGGCAGCAGAAGTGTCGGTCTCGTAGTCTACCGGAGAGAAGAGGGGGAAGAAACAGTAAATACAATGCAAACATAAGCATGACGATGCGTGACATGACAGTGAGCGGTGCTAGGGGTGTCCTAACGCGACAGTAGGTGGTACCGGTGAAGGGGGGGAACATCCGGGAAAGTATTCCCGATGTTTTGCGTTTTCGGACAGAAGGACCGGAGGGGGAAAGTTGCTAGTTCGATAGGTTAGGGAGGTGTGGTGGACGAACGGACTGCGTATTCGGATTCGTCTCGTCGTGCTGAGCAACTTTCATATAGAAAACATTTTCATCCGAGTTACGGTTTAAAAGATATGAATTTTCAAAGTTTATTTGAATTTCTGGAATTATTTAATTAACAGAAAAAGGGATATGACGTCAGCATGACGTATGAGTGACGTCAGCGGTCAACAGTCCGGGTTGACTGGTCAAACTGACACGGGGGACCCACCTGTCATATACAGTGGGTTAACAGAGGATTAAACTAATTAACTTTTAGTTAATTAACTAATGGGCGCACCTGTCAGTGAGAGATTATTTAAACTAATTATTTTTATTTATAAAACATTTTCTTTTTCTTTTCTTTTTTTTTAATTTTGCGGCGGGGCCCGCATGTCAGTGACTGGGCCTGCCCAGTCAGCAGTTGACTGGGTCAACCCAGTCAACTGGGGCCCGTGGGGGCCACTGGCAGTGACCCAGGGGGTGGCCCCAGGTGTGCCACGTCGGCGGCCGGCGCCGGCGCAACTCCGGCGACCAAAACCGCGGCGGTCCCTCGCCGGAGTTGGCCGGAATTGCGCTACGGGGCTCGGGGAGGAACGGGGCTAGGCCCATTCGAAAGAACTCGCAGCGCCGCATCCAGGGGTGGCCGGGGCTTCGCCGGACTCGGCCGGAATCGGCGCCGGCGAGCGGCGGAGGCGGCGGCGCGCACGGGTGCCCGACGGAAACAGGGCTACGGCAGGCGGTCGAGCAAGCGGAGGGGCTGGGGAGCTTCTACGTGCGGTGGGGAGCGCTGTGAGCTTGAGCCCGTGACCATTTGGTCACCGGAGACCCGCCGGCGGCGAGCTCCGCGGCGCGGCGTTCGGGCGCGCGTGGGGGAAAAGCTAGGGAGCGTGGGCGAGCTAGCGGAGTGGGGGAGGAGGTAGAGGAGCTCACCGCGTGGCGCAAGAAAGGCCCGTGGGTGCTTAGGAGCAGCAGGTCGGCGCCGGGGAAGAAGGGGGTCGCCGGCGTCCGAGGTTGAAGGCGAGCTCGAGGAGGCCGTTGCGGTGGCTCCGAGCTTCGACGGAGAGGCGGACGGGGTGTAGTCGAGGGCGGCGACGTCGTACGACACGGCGAGGTGGCGAGTGGGGCACGGTGGCCGCGTGAACGACGGGAACGGCGGCGAGCGCGTCGGGCGTGGGGCAGAGGAGAGCGGCGCGGATCCGGGGGAGGGAAGAGGGAGGCGCGGGGCCCGAGAGGGAGAGCGGGGTGAGTGGGAGGGAGGCCCGAGGAGGCGGGGGAGCTGGCGACCTTATCCCCTCCGGCGTCGGTGCCGGCGAGGGGGTCGGGCGGCGGCGCGCCCCTGTTCCGACCCGGTCGGGGGAACAGGGAAGGGGCGAGGGAGGAGGTGGGCTGGGCCGGGGGCGCGGCTGCGGCCCAGTTTGGGCCGGGGGGGCAGTGGGGGGGAAGCGGCCTTTCCCCCCCTTTTTTTTTCTTTTCTCTGCCTGGGTTCTGTTTTCTGTTTTCTTTTTATTTGTTTATTTCCTTTTCTGTTTTATTTCATTTAAAGTATTTAGGCATTTTATAAAAAGGAGTTTTCTCCACCATAATTGCCAGTGTATTATTTAGCACCCACAGAACATTTTTGTTTGAGTTTTTGAAAACTTTTATTTTTCACTTTAATTATATTTGAAGTTTGAACTAGGAGTTTGACAGGGGTGTGGTTCAAATGTGATCAAGCCCTGTTTAGCAACATGATTAGCTTAATCACAGGGGGTTACTGTAGCATGATTCTCAGGGTGTTACAGGGGTCGTCCTCCGGCGTGTACTCCTGGTCCATCATGCGGGGCACGTAGGCCTCCGAGGCCGCTGCCTCGAAGACCTCGCCGAACTGCCCCACGCTCCATGTCGCCCGACCTGTCACGCCGTCCTGAGGATGGCAAGGCCGCGCTCCGATGGGGCCGTATGTGGCAACGCTCATGCCCGCACCCATCTGGGGTGGTGCGGGCAATAGGGCGCCCTCCACCGTGGATCGTGTTGATGTTGACGAGGCCCCCAGGCGCACCCGGGAGCACGCGGGCGCGGCGAGGCCCGCCGTGGGATCCAGCCGCCGCCTGAGGCATGAGCTGATAGCAGAAGGGCGGCGCTCCCGTGGCCGCTGCGTCCAGTAGCTCAACGACGCGTTCCAGCAGCGCATCCCGGCCGCTCTCCATCAGTTGGCACCGCAGCAACTCCCGCGCCACTGTGAGTGCAGCCCACATGTTCGCCTGCTCCCGCCGGGTGTGTGGCGCCGTTGCCGCGGCGTGGCTTGCGGCCCTTGCAGCGGCTCGCGCTTGTCGTGGAGTAAGGGTGGGCGGCGCCTGGCCGCGCCGCCCGTGCCCAGCAGCGTTAGGTGGCGCCCGTGCCGCCTGGAGCGTGGGGTTGAGGTCTTCCTGGGCAGGCGGCGCCGCCCGGGCGGGCCAGGCTGCCCAGCGCTCGGCGTAAGCCCTCGGTCGCCGGACATCGGAGCGCGGAGCGTCGGTGGATCAACTGATGAGGAAGAGGCTCCGGCGCACCCCTACCTGGCGCGCCAAATGTCAGATCACGGGTTTCGGCAAAACCCTAAAGGTTCGAACACTGGGGTGCACACGAAGATCTCCCCCTACCGATCCACGTCCTAACTTCACTAAGATCTCACGGACTAACTCGACGAACTCGCAACACAAGGGACACAAGATTTATACTGGTTCGGGCCACCGTTGTGGTGTAATACCCTACTCCAGTGTGGTGGTGGTGGATTACCTCTTGGGCTATGGAAGAACAGTACAAGGGGAAGAACGGCCTCCTGAGGATGAGGTGTTCTTGTGCTTCGGTGAGCTGGTGGGAGCTAGGGAGGTCTGAATGATCCGTCCCCTTCTAGGTGGTGGCTAGTCCTATTTATAGAGGCCCTGGTCCTCTCCCCAAATATTGAGCGGGAAGGGAGCCAACAACGGCCATTTTGGAAGGGGACAACTAGTACAGCTTATCCTGACAAAAGTAGTCTTCGCCTGCAAAAGGCTCTGGTGGTGACACCGCCTTGGGCTCCATGGTGACCTCCGTCTTGCCGTCCCGCTGGTCTTGGTCTCGTTGCACCGATATAGAAACCTTAGCTTGACGCCTCGGTACTCCGCGCCTGCGCTTGCTTCCTTAGCACCAAAGAGGAAACAAGGACACTGTAAGCGCTGGCTCCCGCCTGATCTTGATCGTCATGGCTCATGTCACGAGAACCTCGCGAGGTTTGCCCTGCCTTGATCTCTCCGCCCCTCGCGAGCCAGCCTGGTGAGGCTGCTCCCGAGGAGGTCTTGTGTCGTCCGTCTCGCAAGGCTTGGCCCCTCACGAGGGTCTTGAATGCCTTGTTGATGAAGATGGGCCATACGGGCCCGCCTGCAGAGCCACGCCGTGGGCCGCAGGCAGGCAAATCTGGGGACCCCCGTTCCCAGGACGCCGATAGTCTCTGCAGACGCGGAGTGTGCAAAAGAGCATGTTCTTAATTTCAAGGGACCGGTCAAGGGTCATCGAGTGCTGAATAGGATCAGGGCATGGGGGCATTTGACGTTGATGGACAACTACTTTACCCCTGATGCTTGATACGGCCCAAAGTATCTATAATTTCTTATTATTTCATGTATTATCACTTTTGAATACTTTCTATACCAAATTATATTATTTTCTGGACTAACTTATTAATTTAGTGCCTAGAGTCAGTTGTTGTTTTTTACATGTCTTCGGTTTTTCACGAAATCAATATCTACAAGGGTCAAAATGCCACCGGGATTTAATACGACCTTTTTCTCCACAAGAAGAGTCCAGAAAAGCACCGGAGCCGGACGAGGGCCCCAAAGGGGGCCACGCGGGTAGGGGTGCGGCGAAGGGTTGACCCGCGCCCCTAGGCCGTGTGGGCCGCCTGTGAACTCCTTAGCTCCATTCTTCCACCTATAAATCTCATATTTCGCGAAACCCACAGTACCAATTTTTTTCCGCACACAAGTTCTTGTTCCAAGGAGATCCAATCTGAAGGCCTGTTCTAGCACTCTGCCTGAGGGGCAATCCATTGTCGGAGGCTTCTTCATCAACCTTGCTGCCTCCATGATCATGTGTGAGTAGTTCCTTTAGGACCTTACGGTCCATAACAGTAGCTACATGGCATCCTCTCTCTCTCTCTCTCTCTCTCTTGTTCTTCAATACCATGTTCCCGTGAGCTATCTCGCATGATCGTGATCAAACTGATGTAATCGGTGGTGTGTTTGTTGAGATATGATGAATTTTCACTTGATGATCAGATTGTTCATTGAAATCAATTGAGTCTTTTGAGCTTTACTTGTTGTATAATTGAATAGCTTTGTATGTTCTCCAATCTATTTGTCTTCTTTGGCCAAGTTTGATGAGTAGTTTATTCATCGGGGTTGTGCATTGTAGTGGGTTCTAATCTTGCATTGACCTATGCCCCAGTGACAGAAAGGGACAAGACACGTATTGTATTGTTGGCACTAAGAATAGGATGAAGGTTTCTTGTCATATTCTGTCTGCAAGCCTTGATGAATAGAGCGCAAGTTGTATATAGATATGACTAATAGATCTTGGCAAAGGGGCAATGGAAGAAAAGGTGGTCTCTAGTCTCTAAATCATGTATGTGACATCATCCTTTCCTCATCATGATAAGGAAGAAAAGGGGTAACCAACTTGTGGGGTAATAATTGTGTCCATCATCCTTTTCTCACTAGGACAATGCTCTAATAATGATGATCATCACAGTTTTATTTACTTACAATTCGATAAACTGAAAGAATATGACTCTATATGAATGCCTCTAGCAGTGTACCAGGATGTGCAATGATCTAGCGTAACATGTATAATAATGATGAATGGTGCCTTTGCCACAAATATCATGTCAGCTCTATATGATCATGCAAAGCAATATGATGATGAACACACATGTCATAAGATGGAACAGTGGAAGTTGCATGGCAATATATCTCGGAATGGCTATGGCAATGCCATGATAGGTAGGTATGGTGGCTATTTTGAGGAAGATATAAGGAGGCTTATGTGTGATAGAGTGTATCATACCATGGGGCTTGGATGCACCGGCGAAGTTTGCACCAACTCTGCAGGTGAGAAAGGGAAATGCACTATACCGAAGAGGCTAGCAAATTGCGGAAGGGTAGGAGTGCATAATTATCCATGGACTCACATTAGTCATAAAGAACTCATATACTTATTTTGAAAGTTTTATTAGCCCTCGGAGCAAAGTACCGTTGGCATGCACCTAGGAAGGAGGTTGGTAGGAGTTGACTATCGTGCACCCCTGGTTATGACATCACTCAAGGATTTCAATCAGACATAAGAATACTCAAACATCCCCACCATGTCATGATGGAAATTAAATGAGTAGTTAATACACTACTGTAGGATGGTCCAAATGTGACACTACAATCAGAGACCCTTCGATGAAACTGTGTGCGATGCATTAATCACAAATGGTGATGTAATAAAACCGTCAAAAAGTATACAAAAAGTTTGCGATGGCGGAGAAAACAAACACGTTTCATATTATAGTTGCGTGTGCGATGCATGGCATACAGTTCACTCCAATGAACTATTTGCGATGAGCTTAACAATAGGAACGAGCAGACAGATGAAGGTGTGTGCGATATACGGCATACAGTTCACCCGGATGAACTGTTTGTGATTAGGCAACACAACATAAATGGTTGGGTAGATCAAGGTGTGTGTGTGCGATATACGACATATAGTTCACTCGGATGAACTATTTCCGATGAGCCAACAAAACAGAAACAGTCAGCCAGATCAAGGTGTCTGCGATTGCCGACATACACTTCACAGAGATGAACTGTTTACGATTAGCCACAACAAACAAAAATAATTAGACTGACCAAAGTGTGTGCGCTAGATGGGCAAACATTCTAATTAAAAGAAGCGTGTGCGATGGTAATAACGAGCACGCACGGTAGATGGAACAAATCATGTGCTGAAATCACCTATTGCGGTGCGCCCTATGGTGCAAACACCACGTACGGGGCCGAGAACACGCGCCCACGTTATGCCATCCGGGAATCGTGCCGCACTTCGAAACTAGAACCGTCAATAAATTTTGAGCTTGCGTCCCGTCACATTCCAAATTACTACCACACTATATTTAATTGCAAACCTGTTCATACCGATCAAAACCTAAACGGTTTCCCACTTAGGAGCGTATTAGTACTCGCTTATAAATACTACCTACTCCAAGATGACTGCACATTCCTCCTCAACTCCTCATCCACAAAAACAAATAAGTCTTTCATCATCTTTCCCTTGCGTCTGACATGGCCCACATGAGTTCTGGGTCGAGAATTTACTACCAGTGAGAGGCGAGCATGAAAGAGGAAGCACGAGATATGTCCCGCCTCACCGCAAAAGAAGCCGACATATCCCGCCGCGCCACCGTAGAAGCACATAGGTCCCGCCGCGCCACCGAAGCTACACAGAGGTCCCGCCGCACCGTCAATGCAACAGACTGGTGATACGTCTCCAACATATCTATAATTTTTGATTGCTTCATGCTATATTATCTTCTGTTTTGGACATTATTGGGCTTTATTATTCACTTCTATATTATTTTTGGGACTAACCTATTAACCGGAGGCCCAGCCCAGAATTGCTGTTTTTGCCTATTTCAGAGTTTCGCAGAAAAAGAATATCAAACGGAGTCCAAACGGAATGAAACCTTCGGGAACGTGATTTTCGGAGCGAACATGATCCAGGAGACTTGGACCCTACGTCAAGCAACCAACAGGGAAGCCACGAGGTAGGGGGGCACGCCTACCCCCCTAGGGTGCGCCCTCCACCCTCATGGGCCCCCTGTTGCTCCACCGACGTACTTCTTCCTCCTATATATACCTACGTACCCCCAAACGATCAGAGACGGAGCCAAAAACCTAATTCCACCGCCGCAACCTTCTGTACCACGAGATCCCATCTTGGGGCCTGTTCCGGAGCTCCGCCGGAGGGGGCATCGATCACAGAGGGCTTCTACATCAACACCATAGCCCCTCCGATGAAGTGTGAGTAGTTTACCTCAGACCTTCGGGTCCATAGTTATTAGCTAGATGGCTTCCTCTCTCTTTTTGGATCTCAATACAATGTTCTCCCCCTCTCTCGTGGAGATCTATTTGATGTAATCTTCTTTTGCGGTGTGTTTGTTGAGACCGATGAATTGTGGGTTTATGAGCAAGTTTATCTATGAACAATATTTGAATCTTCTGAATTCTTTTATGTATGATTGGTTATCTTTGCAAGTCTCTTCGAATTATCAGTTTGGTTTGGCCTACTAGATTGATATTTCTTGCAATGGGAGAAGTGCTTAGCTTTGGGTTCAATCTTGCGGTGTCCTTTCCCAGTGACAGTAGGGGCAGCAAGGCACGTATAGTATTGTTGCAATCGAGGATAACAAGATGGTTTTTTTTATCATATTGCATGAATTTGTCCCTCTACATCATGTCATCTTGCTTAAGGCGTTACTCTGTTCTTATGAACTTAATACTCTAGATGCATGCTGGATAGCGGTCGATGTGTGGAGTAATAGTAGTAGATGCAGGCAGGAGTCGGACTACTTGTCTTGGACGTGATGCCTATATACATGATCATACCTAGATATTCACATAACTATGCTCAATTCTGTCAATTGCTCAACAGTAATTTGTTCACCCACCGTAAAATACTTATGTACATGAGAGAAGCCACTAGTGAAACCTATGGCCCCCGGGTCTATCTTCATCATATTAATCTTCCAACACTTAGTTATTTCCGTTGCTTTTTACTTTGCTTTTATTTTACTTTGCATCTTTATCATAAAAGTACCAAAAATATTATCCTATCATATCTATCAGATCTCACTCTCGTAAGTGACGGTGTAGGGATTGACAGCCCCTTATCGCGTTGGTTGCGAGGATTTATTTGTTTTGTGTAGGTGCGAGGGACTCGCGCGTAGCCTCCTACTGGATTGATACCTTGGTTCTCAAAAACTGAGGGAAATACTTACGCTACTTTGCTGCATCACCCTTTCCTCTTCAAGGGAAAACCAACGCAGTGCTCAAGAGGTAGCAAGAAGGATTGTTGGCGCCGTTGCCGGGGAGGTCTACGCAAAAGTCAACATACCAAGTACCCATCACAAACCCTTATCTCCCGCATTACATTATTTGCCATTTGCCTCTCGTTTTCCTCTCCCCCACTTCACCCTTGCCGTTTTATTCGCCCTCTCTTTTTCGTTCGCCTCTTTTTCGTTTGCTTGTCGTTATGGCAACTCCTCTATCTTCTCCATTGTCTCCCGAGAATGAAGTTCTAAATTTTAAACAAAGGGAGGGAGAAAATCTAAAAGACGCTTGGTATAGAATTTGCAATGCTCAAAATAGATCTGCCAGGAAGCAATCTACTTCTGTTCTTCTCCGCAATTTTTATGTAGGCGCTAATCCTTGGTATAGATATATCCTTGATACCATTACCGGAGGGAATTTCTTGGGTAGCCATATTTTGACTCTTATAATGCTATGATAGATTTATTTGGCTCACCACCTCTTTTGGTTAATGGAACTATGTTAACTTTGGAGCATGTAATGCAAAGACTTGAAATTATTGAAAATAAAGTTGCTACCATAGAGTTAATTGAAAATCTGGATAAAAAGATCCACAACCAAATTACCCAATATGGATCTAAGGTAGGAGTCACTTTGAAAAATATTAAGGAAAAGGAACCCATAGTTAATGAGAGAATAAATCAAGATTCCACTAGAATCGATAAACTTGAGGGTATCATTACCAACTTGGGAACCGCTTTTTCTTCCGTAAAGAATACTCCTAGTCCCCCAACTAAAATTGCCAAGCTTATGTATGTTCCTAAAAATAAGGGTGAATCCTCTAGTAAAGAAACTGCGGATCTTAAATCTATAAGTATTCATCCCAATCTTTTTGCTTTCATTAAGGAACCATTTGCTACAAATGAATTTTTTGATCTTATTCCTAAAAGTTTGATAATTAATAGAAATAAAGAAACCCTAAGGGATGATAGATGTCTCATTGAAGAATTTCCTACCAAAGATGGCAATACCTAGATCTATCCTTGCTTTTATGCCTAGCTAGGGGCGTTAAACGATAGCGCTTGTTGGGAGGCAACCCAACTTTATTTTTAGTTTTTTGCTTTTTGCTTCTGTTTAGTAATAAATACTTGATCTAGCCTCTGGTTAGATGTGTTTTTATGTTTTATTTAGTGTTTGTGCCAAGTTAAACCTATAGGATCTTCTTGGATGTTAGTTATTTGATCTTGCAGAAATTTCCAGAAACTTTCTGTTCACGAAAACAATTGTTAAAAATCACCAGAACGTGATAAAATATTGATTCCAATTGATTCTGTTCAATAAACAAATTGTCTAGGTCTTCCTATTTTGGCTGATTTTTTGGAGTTCCAGAAGTTTGCGTTAGGTACAGATTACTACAGATTGTTCTGTTTTTGACAGATTCTGTTTTTCGTGTGTTGTTTGCTTATTTTGATTATTCTATGGCTAGTAAAAGAGTTTATAAACCATAGAGAAGTTGGAATACAGTAGGTTTAACACCAATATAAATAAAGAATGAGTTCATTACAGTACCTTGAAGTGGTCTTTTGTTTTCTTTCGCTAACGGAGCTCACGAGATTTTCTGCTGAGTTTTGTGTTGTGAAGTTTTCAAGTTTTGGGTGAAAGATTTGATGGATTATGGAACAAGGAGTGGCAAGAGCCTAAGCTTGGGGATGCCCATGGAACCCCCAAGATAATCTAAGGACACCAAAAAGCCAAAGCTTGGGGATGCCCCGGAAGGCATCCCCTCTTTTGTCTACTTCCATCGGTAACTTTACTTGGAGCTATATTTTTATTCACCACATGATATGTGTTTTGCTTGGAGCGTCTTGTATGATTTGAGTCTTTGCTTTTTAGTTTACCACAATCATCCTTGCTGTACACACCCTTTTGAGAGAGACACGCATGATTCAAAAATTATTAGAATACTCTATGTGCTTCACTTATATCTTTTGAGTTATATAGTTTTTGCTCTAGTACTTCACTTATATCTTTTAGAGCACGGTGGTGGATTTGTTTTATAGAAACTATTGATCTCTCATGCTTCACTTAGATTATTTTGAGAGTCTTAAATAGCATGGTAATTTGCTTAAAAATAATCCTAATATGCTAGGTATTCAAGATTAGTAAAAACTTTCTTATGAGAGCGTTGAATACTAAGAGAAGTTTGATGCTTGATGATTGTTTTGAGATATGGAGGTAGTAATATTAAAGTCGTGCTAGTTGAGTGGTTGTGAATTTGAGAAATACTTGTGTTGAAGTTTGCAAGTCCCGTAGCATGCACGTATGGTAAATGTTATGTAACAAATTTGAAACATGAGGTGTTCTTTGATTGTCCTCCTTATGAGTGGCGGTCGGGGACGAGCGATGGTCTTTTCCTACCAATCTATCCCCCTAGGAGAATGCATGTAGTGCTTGGTTTTTGATGACTTGTAGATTGCAATAAGTATATGAGTTCTTTATGACTAATGTTGAGCCCATGGATTATACACACTCTCACTTTTCCATCATTGCTAGCCTCTTCGGTACCGTGCATTGCCCTTTCTCACATTGAGAATTGGCGCAAACTTCGCCGGTGCATCCAAACCCCGTGATATGATACACTCTTTCACACATAAACCTCCTTATATCTTCCTCAAATCAGCCACCATACCTACCTATTATGGCATTTCCATAGCCATTCCGAGATATATTGCCATGCAACTTTCCACCATTCCGTTTATCATGACACATTCATCATTGTCATATTGCTTTGCATGATCATGTAGTTGACATAGTATTTGTGGCAAAGCCACCGTTCATAATTCTTTCATACACGTCACTCTTGGTTCATTGCATATCCCGGTACACCGCCGGAGGCATTCATATAGAGTCATACTTTGTTCTAGTATCGAGTTGTAATCATTGAGTTGTAAATAAATAGAAGTGTGATGATCATCATTTTCTAGAGCATTGTCCCAAGTGAGGAATAAAAAAAAGAGAAATGCCATAAAAAAAGAGAAGGCCCAAAAAAGAGAGAAAAAGAGAGAAGGGACAATGTTACTATCCTTTTACCACACTTGTGCTTCAAAGTATCACCATAATCTTCATGATAGAGAGTCTCTTGTTTTGTCACTTTCATATACTAGTGGGAATTTTTCATTATAGAACTTGGCTTGTATATTCCAACAATGGGCCTCCTCAAGTGCCCTAGGTCTTCGTGAGCAAGCAAGTTGGATGCACACCCACTTAGTTTCTTTTTGTTGAGCTTTCATATACTTATAGCTCTAGTGCATCCGTTGCATGGCAATCCCTACTCCTTGCATTAACATCAATCGATGGGCATCTCCATAGCTCATTGATTAGCCTCGTTGATGTGAGACTTTCTCCTTTTTTGTCTTCTCCACATAACCCCCATCATCATATTCTATTCCACTCATAGTGCTATGTCCATGGCTCGCGCTCATGTATTGCGTGAAGGTTTATAAAGTTTGAGATTACTAAAGTATGAAACAATTGCTTGGCTTGTCATCGGGGTTGTGCATGATGAGAGCATTCTTGTGTCATGAAAATGGAACATGACTAAACTATATGATTTTGTAGGGATGAACTTTCTTTGGCCATGTTATTTTGAGAGGACATAATTGCTTAGTTAGTATGCTTGAAGTATTATTATTTTTATGTCAATATGAACTTTTATCGTGAATCTTTCGGATCTGAATATTCATACCACAATTAAGAAGAATTACATTGAAATTATGCCTAGTAGAACTCCGCATCAAAAATTCTATTTTTATCATTTACCTACTCGAGGACGAGCAGGAATTAAGCTTGGGGATGCTTGATACGTCTCCAACGTATCTATAATTTTTGATTGCTCCATGGTATATTATCTTATGTTTTGGACATTATTGGGCTTTATTATTCACTTTTATATTATTTTTGGGACTAACCTATTAACCGGAGGCCCAACCCAGAATTGTTGCTTTTTGCCTATTTTAGAGTTTCGCAGAAAAAGAATATCAAACGGAGTCCAAACGGTTGATTTTCGGAACGAACATGATCCAGGAGACTTGGACCCTACGTCAAGCAACCAACAGGGAAGCCACGAGGTAGGGGGGCGCGGCTACCCCCCTAGGGCGCTCCCTCCACCCTCGTGGGCCCCCTGTTGCTCCACCGACGTACTTCTTCCTCCTATATATACCTACGTACCCCCAAACGATCAGAGACGGAGCCAAAAACCTAATCCCACCGCCGCAACCTTCTGTACCCATGAGATCCCATCTTGGGGCTTGTTCCGGAGCTCCGCTGGAGGGGGCATCGATCACAGAGGGCTTCTACATCAACACCATAGCCCCTCCGATGAAGTGTGAGTAGTTTACCTCAGACCTTCGGGTCCATAGTTATTAGCTAGATGGCTTCCTCTCTCTTTTTGGATCTCAATACAATGTTCTCCCCCTCTCTCGTGGAGATCTATTCGATGTAATCTTCTTTTGCGGTGTGTTTGTTGAGACCAATGAATTGTGGGTTTATGATCAAGTTTATCTATGAACAATATTTGAATCTTCTGAATTCTTTTATGTATGATTGGTTATCTTTGCAAGTCTCTTCGAATTATCAGTTTGGTTTGGCCTACTAGATTGATCTTTCTTGCAATGGGAGAAGTGCTTAGCTTTGGGTTCAATCTTGCGGTGTCCTTTCCCAGTGACAGTAGGGGCAGCAAGGCATGTATAGTATTGTTGCCATCGAGGATAACAAGATGGTTTTTTTTTTATCATATTGCATGAATTTGTCCCTCTACATCATGTCATCTTGCTTAAGGCGTTACTCTGTTCTTATGAACTTAATACTCTAGATGCATGCTGGATAGCGGTCGATGTGTGGAGTAATAGTAGTAGATGCAGGCAGGAGTCGGTCTACTTGTCTCGGACGTGATGCCTATATACATGATCATACCTAGATATTCTCATAACTATGCTCAATTCTGTCAATTGCTCAACAGTAATTTGTTCACCCACCGTAAAATACTTATGCACATGAGAGAAGCCACTAGTGAAACCTATGGCCCCCGGGTCTATCTTCATCATATTAATCTTCCAACACTTAGTTATTTCCGTTGCTTTTTACTTTGCATCTTTATCATAAAAATACCAAAGATATTATCCTATCATATCTATCAGATCTGACTCTCGTAAGTGACCGTGTAGGGATTGACAACCCCTTATCGCGTTGGTTGCGAGGATTTATTTGTTTTGTGTAGGTGCGAGGGTCCCGCGCGTAGCCTCCTACTGGATTGATACCTTGGTTCTCAAAAACTAAGGGAAATACTTATGCTACTTTGCTGCATCACCCTTTCCTCTTTAAGGGAAAACCAACGCAGTGCTCAAGAGGTAGAAAATGGTTTGGCCAAGCCGCAAAAGCAGTAGAGATGTCCCGCCGCGCCGCGAATGCAGTAGAGAGGTCCTCCCATGCTGCGGCGGCCTGGGAAAATGTCTCGTAGGCAGGCGAGGTCTCTCACAGGCGCATGCGCGCTATGCTCGATGACCTGATGGATCAGATCTCCGACTGGATGAAGTTGCAGAACGAGATGAATGCCTCGTTTGAAAATGCTACCGGTGTCATCCGGGGACTAGGGGAGGACAAGGCGAAGCTCCGCACCGAGCGCGACCTGCTGAGGGCGAAGATCGCCGGAAGGGCGAAGGAGCACGGGGGGACCACTGCCTTGTTGAAGAGGATGGGCGTCATCGTTAAGAAACTTATGGACGAGAATGCCAGGCTCCACATCGAGCGCGAAAGGCTGGTGGAGGAATCTGTGGATGCTGCCAAGCAGCGTATTGAGGATATGAAAGAGATCATCGCCGCTCACCGTGAGAACTAGTCTCCGCGGCCTGTAGCAACGCATCAAGAAAGTAGAGATCAACGAGCCATATCGTTGTCTGCTTCTTCCTTCTTCTTTTGCCCTTGTGTAGGGTTGCAGAGCGGCGCCCGATCCGCCCCGCTCCACATGCAAAACAGATTTACATTAGTTATAGCTGCTTCTCTCAGATTTAGTTCAATCCGAACTAATTTTCTACTTTTGTGGGACTTTGTGGGATGCCCGCTTGCATCCCTACCCTTGTGTATTTCGGGCGTTGCCTCATGTGGCATTTTTAATTATCTTCCTAAATATGTAAGACAATTATTATCCACTGCCATCTTCCTTATATTCATGTCAATCTTGCTATAAGTCACAGTCGATGATATATATGTCCATGAGATCTTACATCAAGATCCGTGCAAAATTTTCTTCTCAGATTTTCTTTTTTTCTCTCTTAAATCTTAGTCGAGTGAGACATAGCCACGCCATAAAACAGGGGCTCGGGCGCCATTAATGGAGATGCTGGGAGAGAGATGGGTGGCGGATGGAGGTCAAAGGGCTCGCCTCGGATAAGCACGCGTAGGGGTCTGATCGCACGCCTCCCGTACTCAAATAGCTACCCCGCACGGCGCCTCCTAGCCAATAAAAAAAGAGGACGCGTGGCGGCACACAAATGATAAGTAGAACGCCCATGGTTTCAATAATACTTGTGTTTCCGATTGTGACGTGACGACACTTGTTCCAAAATGACTTTGTTGCTTGTTAATGTGTGCACCTTCGCAAATCGAAAAAAAATTACCACAACATGTTGGTACCATGTGAAGGCAACATGGTGAGTTTCATGATTTTCAGGCGAGTTTTGGATTTACAGGAATTTAAAAACCAAGTTTCTTTATGTTTCCGGCCGAGCCACGGCGCCCAGATGTTTGAAATTCATTCGTATTTCTTGCATGAGACCTAAACATTCACCCAAGGACACACACACACACACACACACACATATATGTGATTTTTTAACACGTCTTGGCACACTGAAGCATGTGCATGTAGCTCAAATTTGAATTATGCACATTAAATGCCTAGAAAAACTCAAACAATGTATAAAAAGGCAAAACGAACCCTGAATAATTCCAAAATTCACCACGGAACTCTTGTTGGTCTATGTTGCCTTTGTAAAAAATCAAGGCGGGAAGAGGGGCGGTCTATGTCGTTTCGCAGACAGAGGTGACACGTCCTCTGATACGTCCATTTTGCATCATGCTTACCTACTGTTATTTATATTGTTTTTATGCATAATAATGCCTTTTGGAGTAATTCTAATGCCTTTTCTCTCATAATTTGCAAGGTTCACACAAATAGGGAGAATTCCGGCAGCTGGAAATCCGGACCTGAAAAAGCTACGTCACGCTACCTATTCTGCACAACTCCAAATGAGCTGAAACTTCACGAGGATTTTTATGAAATAAATAAGAAATACTGGAGCAAATAACCACCGGAGGGGGGCCACCTGGTGAGCACAAGACACCAGGGCGCGCTTGGCCTCCCAGGCGCGCCCTGGTGGGTTGTGCCCAGCCCAGCCCACCTCCGGTGCCCATCTTCTGGTATATAAGTCATTTTGACCTAGAAAAATAAGGAGAGGACTTTCGGGATGGAGCGCCGCCGTCTCGAGGCGGAACTTGGGCAGGAGCACTTTTGCCCTCCGGCGGAGCGATTCCGCTGGGGGAACTTCCCTCTCGGAGGAAATCATCGTCATCATCATCACCAACAACTCTCCCATCTTGGGGAGGGCAATCTCCATCAACATCTTCAACAACACCATCTCCTCTCAAACCCTAGTTCATCTCTTGTGTTCAATCTTTGTACCGGAACTATATATTGGTGCTTGTGGGTGACTAGTAGTGTTGATTACATCTTGTAGTTGATTACTATATGGTTTATTTGGTGGAAGATTATATATTAAAATCCAATATGCTATTTAATACCCCTCTGATCTTGAGCATGTTTATCACTTGTGAGTAGTTACTTTTGTTCTTGAGGTCACGGGAGAAATCATGCAAGTAATCATGTGAACTTGATATGTGTTCGATATTTTGATAGTATGTATGTTGTGATTCCCTTAGTGGTTTCATGTGAACATCGACTACATGACACTTCACCATATTTGAGCCTAAGGGAATGCATTGCCGAGTAGTTATTAGATGAAGGGTTGCGAGAGTGAGAGAAGCTTAAACCCTAGTTTATGCGCTATTCCGTAAGGGACCGATTGGATCCAAAAGTTTAATGCTATGGTTAGAATTTAGTCTTAATACTTTTCTCGTAGTTGCGGATGCTTTCGAGGGGGTTAATCATAAGTAGGAGGTTTGTTCAAGTAAGAACAGCTCCTAAGCACCGGTCCACCCACATATCAAATTATCAAAGTAGCGAACACGAATTGAATCAACATGATGAAAGTGACTAGATGAAATTCCCGTGTACCCTCAAGAACGCTTTGCTCATTATAAGAGACCGTTTTGGCCTGTCCTTTGCCTCAAAAGGAGGGATACCTTGCTGCACTTTTTTACTACTATCATTACTTGCTCATTACAAATTATCTTGCTATCAAACTACTTTGTTACTTACAATTTCAGCGCTTGCAGACATTACCTTGCTGAAAACCACTTGTCATTTCCTTCTGCTCCTCGGTGGGTTCGACACTCTTACTTATCGAAAAGGCTACAATTGATCCCATATACTTGTGGGTCATCATCCTCTCTCGGAACCACGACGAGAAGCTCTGTTTTGCAAGAAGCTTACACCAAAACTTGTCCCAAATCGGACGAAATTTTTACCACAGCATGTTGGTGCCATGTCATGAGACCATGCCAAGTTTCATGATTCTCAGGCTAGTTTTGGATTTACAGGAATTTAAAAACCAAGTTTCTCAATGTTTTCAGCCGAGCCACGACACCCAGATGTTTGAAATTCATCCCCATTTCTTGCATGGGACCTAAACTTTCACTCTAGGACACACATATGATTTTTCAACCAGCTTTGGTGCACTGGAGCATGTGCATGTAGTTCAAATTTGAATTGTTCACATCAAATGCCTATAAAACTCGGTTAATGTTTAAAGGCCAGACGAACCTGGATTAATTCCTAAAATTAGCACGATACTCCTATTGGTCTATGTTACCTCTGTAAAAAATCAAGGGGGGAAGAGGCGGCCTATGTCGTTTCGCACACAAAGGTGTCACCTCCCCTCTCGGAACCACGGAGGCTTCTTGAGAGAAGCTCTGTTTTGTGAGAAGCTTACACCAAAACTTGTCCCAAATAGGACCATTTTTTACCACAGCATGTTGGTTCCATTTCATGATAACGTGCCAATTTTTGTGATTTTCAGGCGATTTTTGGATTTACAGGAATTTAAAAACCAAGTATCTCAATGTTTCCAGCTGAGACACGATGCCGAGGTGTTTGAATTCATATCTATTTCTTGCATGGGACCTAAATATTCACTCAAGCACAAATATATGATTTTTCAACTCATTTCGGTGCACTGGAGCATGTGCTTGTAGTTCAAATTTGAATTATGCACATTAAATGCCTAGAAACTCAATTAATGTATTAAAAAGGCCAAACGAACCCCGAATGATTCCAAATTTAAACACGACACTCATATAGTTGCATGTTCACTGAAGATAAATGTTCTAGCAATTCAAACACTATCTTTCCCTCTGTAACTCCATCTTGTCTTTCAAATCACCACAAACAGTTTACTAGCAAGAATCATTTGCGATGCGATATAAAATATCTTGGTGCACCCTCTTGTATGGCTTACGCCGAAAGCTTCGTCGTCTACAGTCCACCGCCCGCACTTCAACCACACTTCCCGTCAGTTTCTCGTGGCATCGAGCGAAATTTTTTGGCAACCGCGGAAATATCTAGCTCCCCCTCCCCCACCCGACCAGTAGCCACATTTCCACTGTTCCTCCTTCCTTTCCAAGTTCAAACCTTCACTACTAACTTGCAACGCTGCCTCCTCGCCAGCGACCCTTCTTTTTGCTGCGCGGCCTTGTTGATATAGTCAGGTAATCCACACCCCATCCCCATCCTCCTCCTCCTCCTCCTTCTCCATCCCACATGCCCCGACAGACGGCGCGACACCTTCCACTCAAATCACCGACCCCTACTCCAAATAAGCACCGCCCACATCCATTTTGCATGCAGTATAGGCAGGAGCTCAAGGAGCATCTGTCAGCGGAGAAGCAAATCGCGGCCGCACGCGCGGATGAGGTTGCGATGGCTGCCATTCGTGCCGACCCCCAGATCTTGGAGGAGCTCCTTGCTATCGCTGCCACCGTCAACGCCGCCACGCGGTTGGCTGCTTTAAAATATATGTAGTAGTATTTTCTCGACGCCACCGCCGGTGCCTTCTAGTGAATTGTCCTCTCTAATGTTAATATGCAATCTGATCTTCTAAAATGTAATGTTCAGTTAATAGTTTGGTTCAACAATTGCTTCATTTCCTAGTAGTTATCAAGCATTATTGGTTTGGTTAACTGTCTTATCTTCTAGTATATGGTTTTTTGTGCAATGTGGTGCTTAGTTAACTGTTTGGTTCATTTGTTCCACTATCAACTGTTTGGTTCAATTCTGCAATCTGATGTTCATTTGTTGTGTGTACAATTTTGTATTGTTATGCATGTGAGAAATAAATCATGTTTGGCCATACTAAATACACGAGAAACATATACAATTGCTCCATTGCCAAGCTGTTTAGCAAGGTCTATGTTATCCTTGGGTCTTCGTAGTGTTATAGAGGTCTTCGGCGTTGATGTGTAGCGGCTTGGCTGCTCTGTGATTCGCCTCATCACCAATGGCGTGAGGTTGGTCTAGGTCGAGTTAATCTATTGAATCTGCAATTTGTCCATTTTTCATTAACATATTCTATTGATAGTATGCCAACTCTCAGACAACCTGATCAAGATCTGCCTTATATGTGTTGCAGAGAAACAATGAGAGGCAATGAGGTTTACCATTGAGGTTTGCACATGCATGGTCCTTTGGCTAATAGCACATTATATTGTGCAGTTGCAGGAATCATTCTAATATTTAGGTTTTTAACAATTTGGTCTTGCACATGTAGGTCCTGCTGTCAGAGGTTTAGACCCACTGTTCGACCCATTTTGCACATGGGGAAATGAGATGTCCAGGAATATCAGTCAAGTCAAGAAACTCAGAAAGATTGTTAGGATAAAGAAACTTGCGACGAATAACAGCAAGATCTTTGTTTGCACAATGAAGAAGACATCAGTCAACTACAGAATGGTACTAACTCTTTTACCTTGTTTTTCCCCTTGTGTCATTTCAAAATTTAGAACACTTATTTATGCATATCTTTGTTTTTAGTCCTTTCCAAAGCAGTTCACCGATGATTACCTCTCAAACCACATGCATGGTCAAGAGGCTAGGAAGGTATCCATTCAACATCCACAGTACAATATCGAAGTCTTCCTCAAGAGGACGAAGGTTGGGCGGGCAATTATCCATAGCCACTAGCCTAAAGTTGCAAGGACATTCAACATCACTGAAGGCTCAATATTTGCCTTCCGCTACTGCAGTTTCCCAGATGAGATTCATTTGTCTATTTACCATGTATGATGCCACTTTCCAAAGGTTTTCGATGTTGCATGTGAAAGCTGGTGTTGTTGTGTAATGGCCTAGCTAGCTATATATGGTGTAACTGAGTGCTAAAGCTATCAAGTGTAATTCAATTATGAAATCTTGGTTGCCGTAATACAGATATGAAATATATGGTGTGTTTTATAAGAAATATCAATTTGATGACCAAATGGATTATCAGTAATACGCCAATTAGCCTTCTTATTGGGGTTTTCTAATGTAGATGGTTTCTCAGACAACACCGTGGGTGATGAACTCAGACAACCCACACGGTTTCTAGAAATTAGGCGTGTTGGATCTTTGAAGAATCACACACGACTTCGGCGAGAGAACTATTTGTGTTAGGCCACCTTGCACAAACGATTGCACATAAAAAATCGTTTGTGATATACATACGAACGGAAACATTTTTGTGGGATTCACCGTGTGGGATGTACATATGAACGTAAACGATCGGGCCCGCATAATTGTCTCCTATGCCTCACCCAATCGCACACGAGCTCAATTTGCCGACTGTGTGTGACCGGAGGACCTATTCCCGACGGTTTCTGGGTCGTGTAGGAAGGACCCCCCTATCGCCCACACTAGCAAGGCCAAAGAAGCCCAAATAAAAAAATGAGAGAAAAAGAGAGAAGGGACAATGTTACTATCCTTTTCCACACTTGTGCTTCAAAATAGCACCATGATCTTCATGATAGATAGTTTCTTATTTTGTCACTTTCATATACTAGTGGGAATTTTTCATTATAGAACTTGGCTTGTATATTCCAATGATGGGCTTCCTCAAAATGCCCTAGGTCTTCGTGAGCAAGCAAGTTGGATGCACACCCACTTAGTTTATTTTGATGAGCTTTCATACACTTATAGCTCTAGTGCATCCGTTGAATGGCAATCCCTACTCCTCGCATTGACATCAATTGATGGGCATCTCCATAGCCCATTGATTAGCTGCACCAATGTGAGACTTTATCCTTTTTTGTCTTCTCACATAACCCCTATCATCATACTCTACTCCACCCATAGTGCTATATCCATGGCTTGCGCTCATGTATTGCGTGAGGGTTGAAAAGGCTGAAGCACGTTAAAAAGTATGAACCAATTGCTCGGCTTGTCATCGGGGTTATGCATGATGGGAGCATTTTGTGTGACGAAAATGAAGCATGGCCAAACTATATGATTTTGTAGGGATAAGCTTTCTTTGGCTATGTTATTTTGATAAGACATAATTTCTTGGTTAGCATGCTTGAAGTATTACTATTTTTATGTCAATATTAAACTTTTATCTTGAATCTTTTGGATCTGAACATTCATGCCACAATAAAGAGAATTACATTATGTTAGGTAGCATTCCACATCAAAAATTCTGTTTTTATCATTTACCTACTCGAGGACGAGCAGGAATTAAGCTTGGGGATGCTTGATACGTCTCCAACGAATCTATAATTTTTATTGTTCCATGCTATTATATTATCTGTTTTGGATGTTTAATGGGCTTTAATATACCTTTTTATATTATTTTTGGGACTAACCTATTAACCGAAGGCCCAGTGCAAATTGATGTTTTGCCTATTTCAGTGTTTCGCAGAAAAGGAATATCAAACGGAATCCAAACAGAATGAAACCTTCGCGAGGATCGTTTTCGGAACAAACGCAATCCAGGAGACTTGGAGTGGAAGTCAAGGAAGAAGCAAGGAAGCCACGAGGCAGGAGGGCGTGCCCCAGGGGGGTAGGCGCGCCCCCACCCTCGTGGGCCCCTCATAGCTCCATCAACCTACTTCTTTCGCCTATATATACTCTTATACCCTGAAAACATCCAGGAGAGCCACGAAACACTTTTTTCACCGCCGCAACCTTCTGTACCCGTGAGATCCCATCTTGGGGCCTTTTTCGGCGCTCCGCCGGAGGGGGAATTGATCACGGAGGGCCTCTACATCAACACCATGGCCTCTCCGATGATGTGTGAGTAGTTTACCACAGACCTTCGGGTCCATAGTTATTAGCTAGATGGCTTCTTCTCTCTCTTTGGATCTCAATACAAAGTTCTCCTCGATTCTCTTGGAGATCTATTCGATGTAATACTTTTTGTGGCATGTTTGTCGAGATCCGATGAATTGTGGGTTTATGATCAAGATTATCTATGAACAATATTTGATTCTTCTCTGAATTATTATATGCATGATTTGATATATTTGCAAGTCTCTTCGAATTATCAGTTTGGTTTGGCCTACTAGATTGATCTTTCTTGCAATGGGAGAAGTGCTTAGCGTTGGGTTCAATCTTGCGGTGTCCTTTCCCAGTGACAGCAGGGACAGCAAGGCACGTATTGTATTGTTGCCATCGAGGATAAAAAGATGGGGTTTATATCATATTGCTTGAGTTTATCCCTCTACATCATGTCATCTTGCCTAATGCGTTACTCTGTTCTTATGAACTTAATACTCTAGATGCATGCCGGATAGTGGTCGATGTGTGGAGTAATAGTAGTAGATGCAGAATCGTTTCGGTCTACTTGACACGGACGTGATGCCTATGTTCATGATCATGCCTAGATATTCTCATAACTATGCGCTTTTCTATCAATTGCTCGACAGTAATTTGTTCACCCACCGTAAAATATGCTGTCTTGAGAGAAGCCACTAGTGAAACCTATGGCCCCCGGGTCTATTTTCCATCATATTAATCTCCCGCCAACTAGCTATTTCTGTCGCCGTTTATTTTGCAATCTTTACTTTTCAATCTATACAACAAAAATACCAAAAATATTTATCTTATTATCTTTATCAGATCTCACTTTTGCAAGTGGAGATGAAGGGATTGACAACCCCTTTTGTCGCGTTGGTTGCAAGGTTCTTAATTGTTTGTGCAGGTACTAGGGATTTGCGTGTAGTCTCCTACTGGATTGATACATTGGTTCTCAAAAACTGAGGGAAGTACTTACGCTACTTTGCTGCATCACCCTTTCCTCTTCAAGGGAAAAACAACACATGCTCAAGAGGTAGCAGCAGGCAGGAGTCGGTCTACTAATCTTGGACGTGATGCCTAAATAATGATCATTGCCTGGATATCGTCATAATTATTTGAAGTTCTATTAATTGCCCAACAGTAATTTGTTTACCCACCATATGCTATTTTCTCGAGAGAAGCCACTAGTGAAATCTATGGGCCCGGGTCTATTCTTTATCATATTTGCCTTCGATGTCAATTTTATTTGCTTTTATTTTCAGATCTATATTATCAATAACCCAAGAATACCTCGCCGAATTTTATTTGCATCTATCAATCTACTACAATTTTATCATGTCAACTTGACAATCTCTGGCACCGTTACTCAAAAGGGATTGACAACCCCTTTAACACGTCGGGTTGCAAGAATTTGTTCTTTGTGTGCAGGTACCGTTTACATAGTGTTGTGGTTCTCCTACTGGTTCGATAACCTTGGTCTCATCACTGAGGAAAATACCTACCGTTGCTGTGCTGCATCATCCCTTCCTCTTTGGGGAAATACTGACATAGTTCAAGCCGCATCAATCATCAATAATGTGGATCAAGTGATCAAGTTTTGCATTGAGAGTTTCTATTTCAACTTTCAAGATACTAGAATTATCAATCTTCTGTTCCAAAGCATCATATCTCTTTTTTTGTATACCACATTACCATTTATTTTATTGGAAATATTATGCAACCCTTTAAAGTGATTCTCCATACTAGCTTTGGATTCTTTAATTAACTCAGTTTAGCGATAACTTACTAGTATGGTGGGTTCAATGGTTTCTAGTTTTGGTTGTCCAAACACACTTTTCATCTTTTAATCGGTGTCAAAATCATTATTCCCAAGGAAATATTTTTCAAATATTGCATCCAAGACATGTTTATGAGTAAAAGATAAACCAACATAAAAGCTCCTGAGAAGTAACCTAACTTGACTTTTGGGATTAGCCCTCATTTGCATCTCTAATAATCTATCCCAAGCTTATTTTAAGGATTCATCACTTAATTGTTTAAAGTTTAAAATCCCAGAGCCCTCTCCTCAGTAAGGAGGGAAAATAATATCAGGAGAAGAACTAGCCATAGTGGCAAAGCAAGCAAACAAGCAAAATAACAAAGTAGAATATTTTTGTGTTTTTTGATTTTTAAGAGAAGTGGAGGGAGATGAAAAAGAGAGGCAAATAAAAAGTAGAGCAAGTAGATGATAATTTGTGTGAAGGTACTTATAGTGATTTGATGATGTCTCCCCAGCAACGGCACCAGAAATTCTTTTTGCTACTTATGAGCTGCGCTGAGATTTTCCCCTAAGAGGAAGGGTGATAACCCACAAGTATAGGGGATCGCAACAGTTTTTGAGGGTAGAGTATTCAACCCAAATTTATTGATTCGACACAAGGGAGCCAAAGAATATTCGCAAGTATTAGCAGTTGAGTTGTCAATTCAATCACACCTGAAAGATCTAATAACTGCAAAAAGGTGATCAGTAGCAAAGTAGTATGGTAGTTTGATAGTAACGGTAACAGTAGCAATTTTGTAGTGATCGCAACGGCAGAAGTAACTTAGCAAAGATCAATATATGAAAAGCGTAGGCATTGGATGAGCAATGGATAATTGCATTGGATAATATTCATCATGTAGCAGTTATAACCTAGAGCGACACAGAACTAGCTCCAATTCATCAATGTAATGTAGGCATGTATTTCGTATATCGTCATACATGCTTATGGAAAAGAACTTGCATGACATATTTTGTCCTACCCTCCCATGGCAGCGGGGCCCATAAGTAAACTAAGGGAAATTAAGGCCTCCTTTTAATATAGAACCGGAACAAAGCATTAGCACTTGGTGAATACATGAACTCCTCAAACTACGGTAATCACCGGAAAGAATCCCAATTATTGTCACCTTGGGGTATGCGGATCATAACTCGTAATAGGTGCATATAACTTGCAAGATAGGATCAAGAACACACATATATTCATGAAACATAATAGGTTCAGATCTGAAATCATGGCACTCGGGCCCTAGTGACAAGCATTAAGCATAGCAAAGTCATAGCAACATCTATCTCGGAACATAGTGGATACTAGGGATCAAGCCCTAACAAAACTAACTCGATTACATGATAAATCTCATCCAACCCATCATCGTCCAGCAAGCCTACGAAGGAATTACTCACTCCCGGCGGTGAGCATCATGAAATTTGGCGGTGAAGATGAGTTAGTGATGACGACAGCGACGAATTCCACCCTCGGAGCCCCGAAGGGACCAAGAACAGGAGGTGGCAGCGGCTCTGTATCATAAAACGCGGATCCTTCTCTCTGATTTATTTCTTAGTGAATAGGTATATATGGAGTTGGAGTTAGGGTTACTGGAGGTCCTGGGGGCCCACAAGCCTGGAGGGCGCCCCCAAAGCTCGTGGCTCCTGGGTGGCCCCCCTCTGGTATATTCTTTCGCCAATATTTTTATATATTCCATAAACATTCTCTGTAAATTTTGAGGTCAATCCGAGAACTTTGATTTCTGCACAAAAACAACACCATGGCAATTCTGCTGAAAATAGCGCCAGTCCGGGTTAGTTCATTCAAATCATGCAAATTAGAGTCCAAAACAAGAGCAAAAGTGTTTGTAGAAGTAGATACGATGGAGATGTATCAACTCCCCCAAGATTAACTCATTGCTTGTCCACAAGCAATTCAGTTAACAAACTGAAAGTGACAAAGAAAAACTTTTACAAACTCTGTTTGATCTTCTTGTTGCAAATATGTCTAACCAATGTTCAGGCTTTCAGCAAAGATTATGAACTAACCATATTCACGATAACACTTAGGTATCACATTTACTTACATCAATGGCATAACTAACTAGTGAGCGATAATAATATATCTCGGATGACAACACTTTGTCAAAACAATCATGATATAATATCATGTAATGGTATCTCGCTAGCCCTTTCTGAGACGGTGAAACATAAATGCAGAGCACCTCTGAAGTTCAAGCACTAACTAGATATTATAATTCATGGCAAAAGAGATCCAGTCATGCTCATACTCAATATCAACTAAACACAAAGCATAAAAATGAAAATAGTGCTCTCCAGCTAGTGCTTTAATGAGAAGATGATGACTCAACAATAAAAGTAAATAGATAAGCCCTTCGTAGAGGGAAAATAGGGATTTTTGGAGGTGCCAGAGCTCTAAGCTTTTAAAATAAAGATGAATATAATTTTGAGAGGTATGCTTTCATTGTCAACATAGCGACCGAGAGTTTTCAACATCTTCCATGCTAGACACATTATAGGCGGTTCCCAGATAGAAAGGTAAAGTTTTACTCTCCATCCACCAACAAACACAAGCCATGGATAGTCGAATCCTCGGGTGCCCTCCATACCAACAACAATCCAGGGGAGTTTTGTTTCATTATTATATATTTTTTGATTTTGATCATAGGACTGTGCATCCCAATTACCATCCACTTTTGCGTGAATGACAAGTGAATAAACACTCATCGTGAGAATAACCCACCTAGCATGGAAGGTGTTGAACGCCCCCTGTAGCTTCATGAGCGATTTGGGCAAACAAAACAGATTATTATTTGAAGATTTAGAGTTTACCGCATGCAAGTTTACTTGGAACGGTAGGTAAATACCGCATATAGGTAGGTATAGTGGACTCATATGGAATAACTTTGGGTTTAAGGAAGTGGATGCACAAGCAGTATTCCCGCTTAGTACAAGTGAAGGCTAGCAAATAGATTGAGGGGCGACCAACCAGAGAGCGACAATGGTCATAAACATGCATTGAATTAATCAACATTGAATATGAGCATGAGTAGGATATAAAACACCATGAACATAAATATCGTAGAGGCTTTGTTGGTTTTGATTTACCTACATGCGTGAACATGTGCCAAGTCAAGCCACTTGAATCATTCAAAGGAGGATACCATCTTATCATACTACATCATAACCATTTTAAATGCATGTTGACACACACGATAAACCATTATCCACTCCTAGCTATTTAAGCATGGCACGAGTAACTATGATCTCTAACTGTCATTGCAAACATGTTTATTCATAATAGACTGAAACAAGAATGATGAGCTAATCATAATTACAAAAACAAAATAGGTCAAGTTCATACCAGCTTTTCTTCACCTCAATCAATTCATCAAATTTCATCATTATTGCATTTCACTTGCACGACCGAACGATGTAAATAATAAGAGTGCACGTGCCGTGGACTAAGCTGGAATATGCAAACATTTATTCAAAGGAGAAGACAAGGTAATATGGGCGCTTTGTTAGATCAACAATAATGCATATGAGAGCCACTCAACATTCTCATTGTGGTCTTCTCCTTACGACGACCCAAAGAAAAGAAAAGAATTTTAAAGAAACACACTGAAATATTTTTGGAGTTCTTCATTTTTCTTGAAGGAAGCAAAACGAAAGGAAGTTGAAAACGAGAAAAACTATATACACAGGGAAGCTCCCAACAAGCAAAAGAAGAATGAGAAATCTTTTTGAGTTTTCTTTTTATACTACAACCAAATTAAACTAGAACAAAAACTAAAAAGAAACGAGAAATATTTTTGGATTTTTGCAAATTTTTCAAACACACGAGAAGAGAGCAAAATAAAACTAAAATGGACAATAAAAAAGGATGAACACCGACAACTAGAATGAATGTGTGATGCATGAATGTAATGTCGGTGAGAAATACATACTCCCCCAAGCTTAGGCTTTTGGCCCAAGTTGGTCTATGGCCACGACTGCCTGGTTGATACCCGTAGTCGTAGTTCGGGTTGTACTGGATTCCAGCTGCCACCGCTTGGCGGGCTGCCTCATTTAGGCGAGCGGTCTCCCTCGCCCTCTCATACTCCTCTGCCTCCTCCATAAGTATGAAATATCTCTGTTTCCCTTGAAAGTTAAAGAAGGCAGGAGCGGGAAGCGTAATATGGAAAACGCGGCGCCTGTTAAAGATAGGTCTGTACTAAAATGGCAGATTGCCCCTTTCAACAAACTGGAAACATTCCATAGTGGCATAATCAAGGAAAACAGGTGGCAACTAGGTATCATTTTCTTTTATCGGCACCCCAAGATAATTAGCTAAACGAGTGACATAAATTCCACCATAGAAATCTCCATCTAAGGCATTATTATGTAACGAACGTGCAACAATAGCCCCCAAGTTAAATTGTTTATCATTCATTACCACGCTCTTAAGAATGCTCAAATCAGGAGCGCAAATGTGGCTATGGTCATGTTTGCCATTAATGTACCGGCCTATTGTCGGTGTCAAAACCGGTGGATCTCGGGTAGGGGGTCCCGAACTGTGCGTCTAAGGCTAATGGTAACAGGAGGCGTGGGACACAATGTTTACCCAGGTTCGGGCCCTCTCGATGGAGGTAATACCCTACTTCCTGCTTGATTGATCTTGATGATATGAGTATTACAAGAGTTGATCTACCACGAGATCGTAGAGGCTAAACCCTAGAAGCTAGCCTATGATTATGATTGTTGTTGTCCAACGGACTAAACCCTCCGGTTTATATAGACACCGGAGGGGGCTAGGGTTACACAGAGTCGGTTACAAGGGAGGAGATCTACATATCTGAATTGCCAAGCTTGCCTTCCACGCAAAGGAGAGTCCCACCCGGACACGGGACAAAGTCTTCAATCTTGTATCTTCATAGTTCAACAGTCCGGCCAAAGTATATAGTCCGGCTGTGTGAGGACCCCTAATCCAGGACTCCCTCAGTAGCCCCTGAACCAGGCTTCAATGACGATGAGTCCGGCGCGTAGATTGTCTTCGGCAATGCAAGGCGGGTTCCTCCTACGAATACTTCATAGAAGATTTTGAACACAAGGATCGTGTCCGGCTCTGCAAAACAAATTCCACATACCATCGTAGAGAGTATATTATTCCACAAATCTGACCTGCTGACAACTTTTCACAACGTGACGTCCTGCCGTGGTCTGGTCATTACGAACCGTTTTTCCCAGCCTGCCACTACATGTGTTGCGAGGCGGTTTTATTGGCACGTCTTGTCGAAGCAGAGATCGTGTTCCCCTTATCACGGGATTCTCATCAATACGGGTGTGGGTAACCCAATCGTGCTTGTTAGTATGACTCCTCAATTTTTAGGCAAGTTCCAAGCGGCCACGCGGAGGACGCTTGATATTCGCCCTCTTTATAAAGGGGCCAAGGCCTGTCCTTTTCTTCTCGCGCTCGATCCTTCCCTTCCCCCACCTCGAGTTCCAACACCCAAGGCTCAGGCTAAGTGCTTCGGACCTTCAATCATGTCCGGATCCAACCTTCAAGGCCGGTGGATGGCCTCCTCTATCACAGAGGAGGACATCAAGAAGCTAAGAGAAGCCAGGTATCTTACCGCCGAAATCTCGCACAGGCTGCCTGCTCAAGGGCAGGCCATCCCCACTCTTGAACCCAACGAGAGTGTCGTATTTGTTTCCCACTTCCTCCGAGGGCTAGGCTTTAGTCTTGATCCCTTTGTTAGAGGACTTATGTTCTATTACGGGCTCGATTTTCACGATCTAGCTCCAGATTCCATCCTTCACATCTCGTCGTTTATCGTCGTGTGTGAGGCCTTCCTTCGCATCACCCCACCCTTCGGCTTATGGCTCAAGACCTTTAATGTGAAGCCGAAGATGATCGATGGGCGACACGCAGAATGCGGAGGTGCCATAATAAGCAAAGGCACCGATGCTCCATGGCCAAAGGGTTCCTTCCCGGAGATGTCCAACTTATGGCAGCGGGAGTGGTTTTACATCACAGCTCTTCGAAGTACTAAGTGGGTAGCTGCCCCCGCCTTCCGTTCGGGCCCCCCGCCACAACTGGCGTCATGGGTCAACAAGGGGCTGGACTGGGGGCCAGTTAATGATGTGCCGACATTGCAAAGTCGCATCCGAGATCTCCTCAAGAGAGATATCAGTCTTGTCAATGTAATGCAAGTTATGCTAGTCCATCGGGTCCTGCCATGCCAACGTCGATCTCTCCGTATGTGGGAGTTCAACCTGGAAGGACCGCGAACTATTCAGCAATTCTTCGGCGTGACGCTCGAAGAGATGTATGGATTGTTCTTCGGATCACGAATAAAGTGTCCGGACACCACCGAGGATGCGGGTCTCAACTGCAACTGTCCAGATACCCACGTAAGTAATTCTGCGGCCGAACATGATGTCTTTTTATTTGTCACAACATCATTATGAAAAAATCGCTCTTGGCCAGGACTGGATAAGAAAGGCGAAGATGATCAGGTGTTCGGCCCCTCTTCCCGAAGGCTCACCGGATCCTGTACTAGCCAGGATGCTTGAACACGCACCTTATCAAGTGCCATCAGGGGAAGATAAAGGGAGGAATAAAGAAGCCGAAAGCGGGCCTCACGCATTACTCATCCAAACCGGGGGAATTAGTGTCTCCATGAAGGAGGATAATTGGGGAGAAGAATCTAGAATCCCCTCTCCCCCAGGAAGGAAAAGGACCGCCTCCGAAGACTTGGAAACGAGGGTTTCCAAACCAGGGAGGAAACCTTCGCCAGGGGGCCCTGCCCCGGAGGGCGTCCTTACCGCACAACGCCCGCAAGGGGGCCAGCCCTCCACCGAGCTGTAAGTGAACAGGAGTATTTTGGTAGATATATCCTGCTTTATCTCCGAGGACAATAACCGAGACATATATCTTGCAGCCCGACTCATAGCCCTTCTCGACAGAGTTCGTCTTCGGGAGATCTTCTTCTGGAGATGATGGAGAGCGAAACGCCTCCCCCTGTCTCCCCACCTCATGGGGCGAACGACCCTGAGGTGTCATCACGAAGGATTTCTCCTGATCTGCCAAGGCCAGAAGGTAACCCTTCGGCCACCCGAAGTCCGGAGTATTCGACTCCTAAGGAGAGCAACAGAAAGAGTCCGGGACTGTCCGGTGCACAACCGAACGCACTGATGGGTCTGCTGGAGCAAGCGGCTATCTCAGAGGCGCATCGTACTTTAATGGATACGGTGGTTGAGAGGATATCATCCGCCAAAAGTGGGTTGCATGAAGCTTTTACGAGCCTGCTAAGAGGCTTTGAGGTACGTGAAGTAATATATATATATATATTTTTTGATGGTACCGCACACGCTAGGTGTGCTCTATACAGATAGTAGCCCCTGAGACTCTGGTTGCTGTCCAAAGGCGGCAAACTGAGGATCATAGTCCCAGGTAATGATCGCACTGCTTTCATGTGCAGGCGGCTGAGGGTCCGGTGGCTGGCCGGACTGGTGAGTTTGCCGAACTGAGGCAGCAGCTTGATGCGGCAGATGCCGACATCGCGCTTGTGAACAAGCGGCTTGACGAGGCACAGGGTATGTATTGTCGGGTGGTCAACAGATATTAAGAGGAGCATGATGCTAGTATCTATAATATGCTGTGACTGCAGATGGAGCTGCCGCCGTGGAGACCCTTCGGGCGGAACTTGCCCGAGTCAAGGAACAAGCCAGGAGAAGTGATGCGGCCGCCCTAAAGGCGGCCGAAGAGTTAAGAGCCGAATGGGCTGCTCATCACCAGAGCGAAGATAAAATAGCTAAGATGGCTGTTGAGCTAAAAGATGCCGCCGGCCGGTATGAGCTTCTTGAAAAAGAAAACCAAGCGAAAGCGGCAGACCTGAAGAAAGCCATAGAAGCAGCCAAGGAAACCTGCTCTAAAATCAGAGCGGCGAAGGAGGAGCTCCGTCAAGCCGGAGATATCATGGCTGGGAAGCCCTTTTTGTTGCGGACGAAGTTCGGAGATCCAAAGTATGCCCCTCTGGATCAATTATGGAGTGCTGCAGAAGCGTACTTGGACTTGGCAATGAGTGCTGCTGATGCGACTGAGTTTTTCAAAGATCAGAAAGATCATGAAGTTGAAAGGTTGTTCTGGTCGCAGTTCAGTGCTCCAACGCGTCTGCTGCTGTTAAATGAACAAATGGCCGAGTGGGCCGAGCTCCATAGGTTGTCCGGACTTGCCATGAGTTCTGTCGTGGATTATCTTTGGCCGAATGGCCCAAGGCCGAATAGTTATTTTGGTTTAGTGCAATGATTCCTTGGTGATGTGCCGCATATCGACGCTGTAAAGAGGTCGACGTGCATAGAGGGTGCGCGGATGGCTCTTGCCCGTGTTAAGACATACTGGGCAGAGATGGAGGCCACTGCTATTGCAACCCGGGATCTGGCCGTAGGCCAAGTCTTGGCCGAGCACTATTTTGAAGAAGTCCTAGAAGGCGCTCATTTAATAGAGGCTCAGTGCTCAAAGAGTATCATGTTCGAGTGACATGTATCCCAATTGTAAAAACAATGCTATTTGGATTATAAAGTCTGTGTTTATACTTTTGCCTGAAAGTATTATGATGCATCCTGTGCGGCCGTTTATGTATGTATATAACCTGAAAGTTTGCAATCGTCGGCTTCAGCCCCCACGCATATAATGCGAGGGTGTTCAAAAAAGCGCGTATTCACACTTGATCCAACGTCTTGGTCCATTAAGGAGGTGATAGCGTGGCGAACAAGGCAATCATACTATATAGCTTTAACACTTTCACTTAGCCATAGGAGTTTGACGGCGGGGCTACTATATAGCCCCTGGTACTTCCGCGCTCATCCGAATACGGTGCGCGTACATACATGACCGGGAAACCGGTCCTTCGTTAATGCGCAGGAATCACGAAGATTCCGCTGAGTCATCGAGTGGTTGACCAGTCTCGCGCTTTATCATGATAGTTAGTTTTCGGCTTTCTCTACTAAGGTGCTCAACCAGATGAACCAGGACACAATCGCAGTAGTTCTCCCGGTGCCACCTTAGCCGATAGAGCGGAACATAAGGTAGAAAAACACGGGAGCCGGGCAAACCCAACTATTGACCAAAGACATGATTCAGAGCTGATGCATATAAGGCCAAACTCGTGACGCCGAACACTCCCTAAGGTATTCGGACTTTGCAACATATACTGGGCTGAGTAACACCCTCGATAATGAGCCCTGAATTTCCAGGTACGTGCATTAGTCTGATGTGACGAAATGCCAATAACGCCAGCATCCCTCTCGGTTGTGTTGAGTATCCGGAGGGTGTGAAGCAACAAGAGACAGTAAAAAAGGTTTACACAGGGTCTTAATCTAAAAAGAAACCTTTGAGCGGGGCCCTGCTGCATGTCTGCGCCTGTGTCTCCGTTGTGCCATATCCTGGAAGGGTGTAGCACGATGATCATCTGTAAAGGAGAAAAACCCATGCAGAAAATTGGTTATTCTTAATGAACCATTAAAATGCAAACTAAATAGGGTCAAGCCGAACTGTAGCCCTTTTTACGTGCGGGAAGCCCCTAGCACCACCTATGGGGGTATATCCATCGACCCAATCCCAGGTTTATCTGAGCTGTTACAATTAGTGGTGTGCTGGACTCGTCTAGCCGTGTCGCGGTCTTGACGACCGATCATTTATTCTGGTTGGAGAGGCCGTTCATTGTTCGACTGCTAGAGCCGCCACATATTCCTCCGCACGTAAGGAACGTTCTGAGTTTCCGCTAACTATGATGGTGCCACATGGACCAGGCATCTTAAGTTTAAGATAAGCGTAATGCGGTACTGCATTAAAAAGAGCAAAGGTCGTTCCTCCGATTAGTGCGTGATAGCCGCTTCGGAATGGAGCGATGTCGAAGGTTAATTCTTTGCTTTGGAAGTTGTCGGGAAAACCGAATACAACCTCTAGTACTAGAGAGCCCGTGCAACGGGCCTCTGGGCCTCGTATTACTCCTTTGAAGGTAGTATTGCTTTGGCTGATTCTTGTCGGGTCTATCCCCATTTTGCGGACGGTGTCCTGATATATCAGATTAAGACTACTGCCGCCGTCCATAAGGACTCGGGTGAGATGGTATCCGTCAATTATTGGGTCTAGCACCAAGGCAGCCGATCCTCCGCGTCGGATACTAGTCGGGTGATCCCTGCGATCAAAAGTGATCGGGCAGGCCGACCAAGGGTTGTACTTGGGGGTGACGGGCTCCACGGCGCATACGTCTTGGAGTGCGCGTTTGCTCCTCCTCTTCGATATGTGAGTTGTGTAAATCATGTTCACTGTTTTGACCTATGGTGGGAATTTTTTCTGTCCCCCAGTGTTCGGCTGGCAAGGCTCATCCTCGTCTTCACTTGGTGTCTCCCTCCCCTTGTGTTCGGCGTTTAAATTGCCGGCTTGCTTGAAGACCCAACATTCTCTGTTGGTGTGATTTGCAGGTTTGTCGGAGGTGCCATGAATCTGACATAATCTGTCTAGAATCTTGTTTAGGCTGGACGGTCCATCTCTGCTGCCTTTAAATGGCTTTTTCCGTTGACCGGGTCGAGAGCCCCTGAATCCGGCGTTTACCGCCGTATTGTCTGGGTTGTCTTCATTGTTTTGACGCTTGCTTTTATTGCGTCGCGGTTTCCCGTTGCCATCCCTGACTTTGGATGTGCCTGGGTCGCTGGTGCCGCTGTGGGCTAGCCAACTGTCTTCGCCCGCGCAAAAGCGGGTCATAAGGCTTGTTAGGGCTGCCATTGTCCTCGGTTTTTCCTGGCCGAGGTGTCTGGCGAGCCATTCGTCCCGGACACTGTGTTTGAAAGCCGCTAAGGCTTCGGCATCCGGGCAG
Organism: Aegilops tauschii subsp. strangulata; assembly: GCF_002575655.3. Lineage (NCBI taxonomy): Eukaryota > Viridiplantae > Streptophyta > Magnoliopsida > Poales > Poaceae > Aegilops > Aegilops tauschii. Next base: position 310,087,143 of record NC_053036.3, read on the forward strand.
TCGAGGATTTGATTCTTCTTAGCGAGAAATCTGTTCCAAAGCTATCGGGCTGACTCTCCGGGCTGTTGAATTATATGACTTAAATCGTCTGCATCCGGAGGTCGGACATAGGTCCCTTGAAAATTAGCCCTAAAAGCGTCCTCAAGCTCTTCCCAACTTCCGATTGAGTTTTCGGGGAGGCTTTTCAACCAGTGCCGAGCTGGTCCTTTCAACTTGAGGGGCAGGTATTTGATGGCGTGGAGATCATCTCCGCGAGCCATGTGGATGTGAAGGATAAAGTCATCAATCCAGACCCCAGGGTCTGTTGTTCTGTCGTATGCCTCTATGTTCATGGGTTTGAATCCCTCTAGAAATTCATGATCCAGCACCTCATCGGTGCAAGCATAGGGGGTGCGCGGCACCCCTGTATTTGGATGTGTCATGGCATTTTGACGGTTGTAGTGTTCGGTTTTGATTCCGAGCTGTTATTCGGTCAGTATAGTCGTTTGGGCGGCCATGATTCTGTGCCGGAACACGCTTCCTAGATCCGTAGATGGACCTGGCCATACCGGCTTTTTTGTGCAGGTCCGCACGTAGATCGTGCGCTGACTTGTGTGCGACGACGTTAGCCACCCTGTCGCGGCCACGGGGTGGTCGATCCGGCTCATCGGCCATTTTATTTTTTGGCTGAATGGGCTCTAAAGCCTCGTCGTCGAATTCAGGCAGCAGCTTGCGCTTTGGATAGCTCTTTGTGTTGCGACTGCCACCATACTTTTCTTCAGTGCCAGGCACTTCATTCCATCTGCTGTTGAGCGTATTCTGCGAGGCCTTAAGCCTTTGCTTCTGCTTCTTCAGGCTCCTTGCGGTGGCGATAAGACTTCTATGGAGGTTCTCTTGTTCCAAGTGCCTTTCCGGGATGATGTGTGCATCGTCGTCCGGACTGTTCTCCTCTCCGGAGATAGGTTGATGAGTTTTACCCTCGGCGTCACCGTGATCGGACAGCGGCTCCGTGCTATGTTCGCCGTCTGCTTGCTCATCCTGCTCCATCGCTGGGTCCATGTGGTCGTCGTTTCCTTTGGGTTCAACTGGGGTATTATTCTTTCTTGCGCTGTTATCGCTGTTTTTGCTGAGGCGGGATTTGGAGCGGCGCCTACGTCGTCGCTTTGGTTGCTTTTCGAGGGAATTATCCTTCGCTGCATCCTTCCGTTCCTCGTCGTTGTTTTCTTTGGGGGTATCCACCATGTATATATCATATGATGAAGTGGCTGTCCAGCGCCCTGTGGGCGGCGGTTCCTGTTCCTCTCCTGCATCATCGTCCATACCGTCGATGTCTTCGGAGTCGAAATCAAGCATGTCGGTTAAGTCGTCGACAGTGGCTATTAAGTGGGTGGTGGGTGGGGAACGAATTTCTTCGTCATCCGCTTCCCACTCGAGCCGGACATAGTTCGGCCGAGGGTCTCCTGACAAGGAGAGAGACCTTAATGAATCTAGCATGTCGCCCAAGGGCGAGTGCTGAAAAATATCCGCGGAGGAAAACTCCATGATCGGTGCCCAATCAGATTCGATAGGCACGGACGCAGGCGGTTCGGAGCCCATGGCCGGGGACGAATCCAAGGGTCCGGCAACACAGGTCTCATAGGAGGTGAAATCAGTATTCGGCTCTATCGCCGCTGAGTGTGCAGCCTCCGTGGAAGCGTCCATCCACCCGTCCTCGGACGGCGCGATCTGCTCCGGATTGAGGGCCGGAGTGGCCACAGGTGTGATTTCCCGAACACCGACTGAAGGTAGAGCTAAGTAATGCTCGTCGTGACTGTGTGGCGCACCTGACATGGGCTTGAATCCGTCGAAGATCAAGTCTCCGCGGATGTCGGCAGTATAGTTTAAGCTTCCAAACCTGACCTGACGGCCAGGGGCATAGCTCTTGATCTGCTCCAGATGGCCAAGCGAGTTGGCCCGCAGTACGAAGCCGCCGAATACGAAGATCTGTTTGGGGAGAAAAACCTCACCCTGGATCGCATCGTTGTCGATGATCAAAGGAGCCATGAAGCCTTTATCGTGACGGCACAGCGGAACTCTCAATGAAAGCACCAATGTCGGTGTCAAAACCGGCGGATCTCGGGTAGGGGGTCCCGAACTGTGCGTCTAAGACTAATGGTAACAGGAGGCGGGGGACACAATGTTTACCCAGGTTCAGGCCCTCTCGATGGAGGTAATACCCTACTTCCTGCTTGATTGATCTTGATGATATGAGTATTACAAGAGTTGATCTACCACGAGATCGTAGAGGCTAAAGCCTAGAAGCTAGCCTATGATTATGATTGTTGTTGTCCTACGGACTAAACCCTCCGGTTTATATAGACACCGGAGGGGGCTAGGGTTACACAGAGTCGGTTACAATGGAGGAGATCTACATATCCGAATTGCCAAGCTTGCATTCCATGCAAAGGAGAGTCCCACCCGGACACGGGACGAAGTCTTCAATCTTGTATCTTCATAGTCCAACAGTCCGGCCAAAGTATATAGTCCGGCTGTCCGAGGACCCCCTAATCCAGGACTCCCTCACCTATGAAGAGAGCAAAATAATGTAAGGCGGGAAAATGTATGCTCCCTATAGTAGCTTGTGTTTGCCTCTGGTTTCACCCCTAGTGATGCTAGCAAGGAACTCAATGCAATCAGATTTACGAGGTTCAGTGTAAGTACCCCATTGCAGAATTTTGCACACTTCATTAAATTCTTCAAGGTCCATGCGAAATGAGTTTTCATATAGATTAAATATAACAACATGCGTATTGCGATGGACAGAATACTCAAATTTTCGCACGAACCTATGGTGGTTCAGTGACATTGTAATAATGCAAGCACTTATCTGACATGAAGTCCGTCAAGCCGGCATTGTGCACGTACATATCAAATTCTTCCTTGAAACCTGCTTGAGTCATGAAATAATCCGACGGGCATTCGCAAGGTTGCACTAGAGCTTCCTGTGGTGGTTCAAGTTCAGGCTCACATAGAGCAAGCCTAGAGGATTTCTTGCTCGAGGAACCACCTTGGAACATCTTCCTAAACATTTTCTTCTTCTGAAAATTTCTGTAACTTATAATAAAAGTGAACCAAACTCAACAAAATCGATATTAACTACTCCTACAAGTGTCTAGAGGCCATATCATGCACCAAAACTAGTTTGAACCATATAAATTTAACATGCAAGCTCAAGAACATGGTCACCAACATTAGCTAAATGTGCAAATAATAAACCACTAGATAAAAAACTAATTGGACCAACGGAGGAGTCACATACCAATGAGCAATCCACCAAAGGTGTTTTGGAAATGGGGCTACGAGCAGGGAGATCAAAAATTGCAGCAAGAAGAGAACGAACACGGGTTTGAACAAGCAAGTGATTTTTTCTAGAGGAAGAAGAGCATGGGTGGCAGTAATAAGTGAGGGGGCCTACGTGGGCCCCACAAGCTTGCTAGGCGCTCCTAGGGGGTGGGTGCGCCCTGTGAGCTTGTGGCTCACAGGTGCACTCCCCTGGGGTGTGTTCAGTGCCACTATTTTTTATATTTTGCAGAAAAAATCATATTAAATTTTCAGGTCATTCTGAGAACTTTTATTTTCTGGTCATTTTTTATTGCACGGATAATTCAAAAAACAGTAAATCATGGCATTTCTACTTTATTAATTCTAAATAACAGAAAGTAAAAAGCGGGTACAGAAATTTGTGTTTACTAAATTCATCGACCACATGCCCGTCAAAAGGAATCCATTAATAAGGTTGATCAAGTCTTATTAACAAACTTCTTCCGAATGGCATGAAACCGGAGAATCTTCGTATAGCACTAGGTTACCTCAATGGGGATATGCATGTCCCCAACAATAAGAATCTCATATTTGATTTTTGAAAGTAGGGATAGGGAATTGAAAACCTCCAATAGTAATTGTTGAAATTTTTCCAATAGAATTGATACTATTCACTTAAGGTTGTTTCTTCGGGAAGTGTACCGTATTCTCATTACCATTGACATGAAAAGTGACATTGCCTTTATTGCAATCAATAACAGACCCTGCAATATTCAAAAAGGTTCTACCAAGGATGATCGGCATGCTATCGTCCTCGGGTATATCAAGAATAACAAAGTCCGTTAAGATAGTAACATTTGCAACTACGACAGGCACATCCTCGCAAATACCGATGGGTATAGCAACTGATTTATCAGCCATTTGCAAGGAGACTTCAGTGGGTGTCAACTTATTCAACTCAAGTCTTTGATATAAATAAAAAGGCATAACACTAACACCGACTCCTAGATCACATAAAGCAATTTTAACATAGTTTCTTTTAATGGAGCATGGTACAGCTGGTATTCCTAGGTCTCCTAGTTTCTTTGGTATTCCACCCTTAAATGAATAATTTGCAAGCATGGTAGAAATTTCAGCTTCCGGTATCTTTCTTTTATTTGTGAAAATATCTTTCATGTACTTAGCATAAGGAGACATTTTCAGAATATCAGTCAAACGAAGACGCAAAAAGACAGGTCTAAGTATTTCAACAAAGCGCTCAAATTCTACATCATCTTTATTCTTTGAAGCTTTAGGAGGAAAAGGCATGGGTTTCTGAACCCATGGTTTTCTTTCTTTACCATGTTTCCTAGCAATAAAGTTTCTCTTATCATATCTTTTATTCTTAGGTTGTGGGTTATCAATATCAACAACAGGTTCTATTTTCACATCATTATCATTATTTTACTAGGTTGAGTGTCAACATGAACATTATCATTATCATTATTACTAGGTTCATGTTTATCACCAGATTGTGTTTCAGCATTAGAAATAGAAATATCATTTGGATTCTCAGGTGTATCTATAGTAGGTTCACTAGAAACATGCAAAGTCCTATCATCTTTCTTTTTCTCTTTAGATGGACTAGGTGCATCGGAACTAATTCTTTGAGAATCTTGCTCAATTCTCTTAGGGTGACCTTCAGGATACAAGGGTTCCTGAGTCATTTTACCACCGCTAGTCACAACTGTAACAACATGATCATTCATTTTATTATTCATCTCACTAAGCAGAATATTTTGTGACTTGAGGACTTGTTGTACTTGCGTTTTTATCATGGATGCATGTTTACTCACACCCTGACATCATTAATAGTTCTAAACATAAAGTCACTCAAGCATTCAATCATATAAGCATTTCGTTTCAATTGTCGACTAACATACGCATTAAAATTTTCTTATTTAACAATAAAGTTATCCAATTCATCAAGGCATTGAATAATAGATTTAGTATAAGGAATATCACCTTCATCAAATCTATAGAGAGAATTTACCTCTACTACCCGTGTTGGGGTATCGAGACAGTGTATTTCTTCAATAGGTGGTAAATTCTTGACATCTTTAGCTTTAATACCTTTTTATTTCATAGATTTCTTTGCCTCTTGCATATCTTCGGGACTGAGAAATAGAATGCCTCTCTTCTTCAGAGTTGGCTTGGGTGGTGGTTTGGGAAGAGTCCAATCATTATCATTCCTCATTATATTATTCAATAATTCTTCAGCTTGTTCAACCGTTCGTTCCCTAAAAACACAACCAGCACAACTATCTAGGTGGTCCCTAGAAGCATCGGTTAGTCCATTATAAAAGATATCAAGTATTTCACTTTTCTTAAGAGGATGATCAGGCAAAGCATTAAGTAATTGGAGAAGCCTCCCCCAAGCTTGAGGGAGATTCTCTTCTTTAATTTGCACAAAGTTAAATATTTCCTGTAAAGCAGCTCATTTCTTATGAGCAGGAAATATTTTTCAGAGAAGTAATATATCATATCCCGGGGACCACACACACAACCAGGAGCAAGAGAATTAAACCATGTCTTAGCATCACCCTTTAATGAGAAAGGAAATAACTTAAGAATATAGTAGTAGCGAATTCTTTCCTCGTGAGCAAATAGGGTGGCTATATCATTCAGGTTAGTGATAACCCACAAGTATAGGGGATCGTTTGTAGCCTTCTTCGATAAATAAGAGTGTCGAACCCAACGAGGAGCTAAAGGTAGAACAAATATTCCCTCAAGTTCTATCGACCACTGATACAACTCTACACACGCTTGACGTTCGCTTTACCTAGAACAAGTATGAAACTAGAAGTAATTTGCAAGATAATAAAAGTTAGGTGTTTAGTAAAAGGGTTTGTGTCAACAAGAAAGTTATTTGTCCCTAGGCAATCGATAATAAGTACCGGTAATCATTCTTGTAATTTTATATGAGGGAGAGGCATGAGCTAACATACTTTCTCTACTTGGATCATATGCACTTATGATTGGAACTCTAGCAAGCATCTGCAACTACTAAAGATCATTAAGGTCGTGAAACCCAACCATAGCATTAAGTACCAAGTCCTCTTTATTCCCATACGTCATACCCCACCTACTCGGGTTTAAGTTTCTGTGACTCTCGCAACCCACCATAAGTGAACCATGAACATATTACAACACCCTACAACGAGGGGCCCCTCACGTTTGCGCGAGAATGGAGGGCACCATAGGACAACACCATAAATAAAATATACAATCATACCAACCAATATCATGATTAACCCACAGGACAAAACGGATCTACTCAAACATCATAGGATAACCATAGATCATTGGGAAATAATATATGGAGTTGAGCACCATGTTTAAGTAGAGATTACAGCAGGGAGAAGAGGTGTTACACCGCTGCATAGAGGGGGAGAGAGTTGGTGTTGACGGTAGCAAGATTGTTGATGTAGATCACCGTCCCGATCGTTGCCCCGGCGGCACTCTGGCGCCACCGGGAGAGAGGGGGAGAGAGCCCCCCTCCTACTTCTTCTTCCTTAGCCTCCCCCCTAGATGGAAGGAGAGTTCCCCCTCTGGTCCACGGCCTCCATGGCCGCGGAGGGTCGGGAGCCCCTCCGAGATTGGACCTCCCTCTCTGTTCTCTTCTGTTTCGTGTTCCCCAGATCTGGCCGAAAACCATTTCTTATATTCCCGGAGATCCGTAACTCCGATTGCGCTGAGATTTTAACACGATTTTTTCCGGATATAAGCTTCCTTGCGCCCGAAGTAGAGCTCCAACCGACGTTCGAGGAGGGCACAACCCACCACGCCTGGCTCCGGGACCGCGCCCTGGTGGGTTTTGCCCACCACGGGCCTCCGTTTGCGGTGATTCCAACTCCCAAAAATCACATATATTCCAAAATAATTCTCTGTGAAATTTTATTGCATTTGGACTTCGTTTGATATGGATTTTCTGCGATACAAAAAACATGCAAAAACAGGAACTGGCACTAGGCACTGTATCAATAGGTTAGTCCAATAAATCAAATAAATTGTTGCCAAAATTGTGAAAGTTGTATAATATTGGCATGAAACAATCAAAAATTATAGATAGGACGGAGACGTATCAGTTAGTAAGATGTGCCACAACAGTTTCAGATTCGTAACCATGGAATGGATCGGATTCAACCAAAGTAATTAACTCGGGATCGACAAAGAATTCATAATCCTTATCAGTAACAAAGATGGGAGACGTAGCGAACTGAGGGTCGTATTTCATTCTAGCATTCAAAGATTTTCCTTTCAACTTGACTAGTAATTTCTTAAGATCATCTCTATCCTTACAAGCAAGAAAATCCGTAGCCACCTCTCCATCCATAACTTAACCCTCAGGTATATCAGGCAATTCATATCTAGGAGAGCTAGGTCTTATAGGTGTTTCAAAATTTTCTGTTTCAGTAATTTCATCAGTTTCAGTAATCTCATCAGTTTCAGGATTCTCAATTTCTTTAGCTCTAGCAAGCTGTTCATCAAGAAATACACCCAGTGGCACGGTCTTATCAAGCTAAGTACTAGCATCATCATAAGCATCATTCATTGCATAAGTAGCATCATCAATTACTTGCGACATATTAGAATTAATAGCAGGTGGTGGTGCTGCAAGTTTACTCAAAACAGAAGGCGAATCAAGTGCAGAGCTAGATGGTAGTTCCTTACGAGGGAACGATCTTGGTTCTAGCATCCTTAAGATTCCTCTAGCGATCAATAGATATAAATCCCAAGTGACTCGGCAAATAAAGCTATGCTCCCCGGCAACAGCGCCAGAAAAAGGTCTTGATAACCCACAAGTATAGGGGATCGCAACAGTTTTCGAGGGTAGAGTATTCAACCCAAATTTATTGATTCGACACAAGGGGAGACAAAGAATATTCACAAGTATTAGCAGTTGGAGTTGTCAATTCAACCACACCTGAAAGACTTAATATTTGCAACAAGGTGATCAGTAGCAAAGTAGCATGGTAGTTTGATAGTAACGGTAATAGTAGCAATTTTGTAGTGATCGTAACAGCAGCAATGGGGAAAGTAACTTAGCAAAGATCAATATATGAAAAGCGTAGGCGTTGGATCAATGATGGATAATTGCATTGGATAATATTCATCATGTAGTTATAACCTAGAGCGACACAGAACTAGCTCCAATTCATCAATGTAATGTAGGCATGTATTTCGTATATCGTCATACGTGCTTATGGGAAAGAACTTGCATGGCATCTTTTATCCTATCCTCCCGTGGCAGCGGGTCCATAAGGAAACTAAGGAATATTAAGGCCTCCTTTTAATAGAGAACCAGAACAAAGCATTAGCACTTAGTGAATACATGAACTCCTCAAACTACGGTAATCACCGGAAAGAATCCCAATTATTGTCTCCTTGGGGTATGCGGATCATAACTTATAATAGGTGCATATAACTTGCAAGATAGGATCAAGAACACACATATATTCATGAAACATAATAAGTTCAGATCTGAAATCATGGCACTCGGGCCCTAGTGACAAGCATTAAGCATAGAGAAGTTATAGCAACATCAATCTCAGAACATAGTGGATACTAGGGATCAAGCCCTAACAAAACTAACTCAATTACATGATAAATATCATCCAAAGCATCACCATCCAACAAGCCTACAAAGGAATTACTCACTCCCGGCGGTGAGCATCATGAATTTGGCGGCGAAGATGAGTTGGTGATGACGACGGCGACGGATTCCACCCTCTGGAGCCCCGAAGGGACTCTAGAGCAGCCCTCCCGATGAAGAACATGAGGTGGCGGCGGAGGCTCTGTATCGTAAAGCATGATGAATCCTTCTCCCTGTTTTTTTCTTAGCGAATAGGTATATATGGAGTTGGAGTTAGGGTTGCCGGAGGTCCAGGGGCCCACAAGCCTGGAGGGCGCGCCCCCTGAGCTTGTGGCTCCTAGGTGGCCCCCTCTGGTATATTCTTCCACTAGTATTTTTTATATATTCCATAAATATTCTTCAGAAATATTTAGGTCAATCCGAGAACTTTGATTTCTGCACAAAAGCAACACCATGGCAATTCTGCTGAAAACATCGTTAGTCCGGGTTAGTTTCATTCATCATGCAAATTAGAGTCCAAAATAAGAGCAAAAGTGTTTGGAAAAGTAGATACGATGGAGACTTATCAAAGGGTGAAGCATCATAGTAGCGGTCAATATGTCCCTCGGTGAGAACTAAGGATATCGAACCAATAGGAGAACCATTCAAATCCTAGTCAAACAGCACCTGCACACACAAGAGCAAACACTTGCACCCAATGCAAGCAAGAGGGTTGTCAATCCCCTTGAACTCGTTACTTGCAAGGATTAAATCTGGCAGTGGTAGATAAATAAACTCAAAAATAAAATAAAAGTAAATAAATTGCAACAAGGTATTTTTGGTTTTAGTCATATGATTAAAGTAGACCCGGGGGCCATAGTTTTCACTAGAGGTTTCTCTCTCGAAACATAGCATACGGCGGGTAGACAAATTATTGTTGGGAATTGATAGAAAAACGCATAGTTATGACGTTATTCATGGCAATGATCATGTATATAGGCATCACGTCCATGACAAGTAGTCCGGCTCCTGCCTGCATCTACCACTATTACTCCACCAATCGACCGACTCCTGCCTGCATCTATGGTATTAAGTTCATGACAAATAGAGTAACACTTTAAGCAAGATGACATGATGTAGATAGAATAAAACCAAGCAATATGATTAAACCCATCGTTTTACCCTTAAGGAAAAAAAATACAAATACGTGCCTCGCTACCCCTACCGTCACTGGGTGAGGACACCATAAGATTGAACCCATTACAAAGTACCTCTCCCGCTGAAGAAAAATCAATCTAGTTGGCCAAACCAAACGGATAGATCAAAGAGAAATACAAAGTTATAACAATCATGCATAATAAAGTTCAGAAAAGATTCAATTACTTTCAATGGATAATCTGATCATAAAACCACAATTCATTGGATCCCAACAAACACGCCGCAAAAAAAGTTTACATCGGATAGAACTCCATGAAGATCACGGAGAACATTGTATTGAAGATCAAAGAGAGAGAAGAAGCCATCTAGCTACTAGCTATGGACCCGTAGGTCTGTGGTGAACTACTCACACATCATCGGAAGGGCAACAAGGTTGATGTAGAATCCCTCCATGATCGATTCCCCCTCCGGCAGAGTACTGGAAAAGCCTCTAGATGGGATCGCGGAAGAGCAGAAGCGGCGCAAAAATTCTTTCGGGTGTCTCTCTAGGGCTTTCCCAATATTTGATAATTTATAGGAGTGGAATTAGGTCAAACGGGGCCACGTGGGGCCCACAAGGCATCAGGGTCTCTTATGTCAAAAAATTCCGTCAAAAAGTTTCCTAGCGTTTGGACTCCGTTTGGTACAGATTTTCCGGAAAACCAAAAATAACCAAAAAAACAACAACTGGCACTAGGCTCTTGGTTATTAGGTTAGTTCCCAAAAATGATATAAAATTGTATAAAAATTATCTAAGTTTGGTACTATAATAGCATGAAACAATAAAAAATCATAGATACGTTGGAGACGTATCAGACGACAGAAATGGCGAGGGCGAACGGCAACGAGTCCTGTTCATCAGGAGCCAACTGGCTGGGTGGGACGGTCGAAACGGGTCCTGTTCATCAAGAGGTAATGTGACGCGGAGCATCCCATGGTCATCCCCATGGACCTACCTTCGTATCCCCAAGTGCCAAGTGGACCAATGACACCTGCACGTGCAAGAGCTCTCGAGACCAAGGTGACATCTCTCCTCTCACATCTCCCTTGCGAATCACATGAGACATGATACTGCCTCAAGCGGAAACACTTTGCATACTCAGGTATCAAGGAACTAGCCATGGAGAAGCTAAGGAGCAAGTCCGATCGAGGGAGGAAGGCAAAGGTGAAGATGGAGAAGAAATGGAGCAAGACAAGACTTGCCCGGATCATCCGAACCCCTAGTCGGACAATCCGGACCAAGCCCGGACGATCCGGGCCACCAGCCGGACTAGCCAGACTGCGCGGATGAAGACAACAACACCGAAATGGATGAAGCCAAATCATTCAGACCTACGCCCGGATCATCCGGACGCCGCCCCGGACATCCGGACCACCTGCAGCCACTACGACGCATCCGGACGATCCGGACGGTCGCCCGGATCATCCAGACCCCCGAAGCCTGGATCTCGAGACCATGCCTGCGTGTGTGACTTGGGCCAAAGCCCATGTAACTCTGTCTCCCCTGAGACTATATATACTCCTCCTACACCTATGTTTTAGTGTTAGCATTGTGATAGCTCAAGATATAGATTGAGCTTTGCTCATCCACTTATCCCCCTACTCCCATGGAGATCAAGGCCTCCATGTGAGTGATACGCCTCCGTTGTATCTACTTTTTCAAACAGTTTTGATCTTGTTTAGGACTCTAACTTGCATGATTTGAATGAAACTAACCGACACTGACGCTGTTTTCAGCAAAACTACCATGGTGTTGTTTTTGTGCAGAAATAGAAGTTCTCGGAATTGGACGAAACTTTTTGGAGATTTATTTTGGAATAAAAGAAAAATACCGAAACAACCCACCGGAGGGGGCCCCCTGCTACCCACTAGGCACCAGAGTGCGCCACCCCCTCTAGCACGCCCTAGTGGGTAGTGGTGCCCACAAGGCTCCGCTGACCCTAATTCCGACGCTATAAATTCAAATTTCCCAAAAAAAAAGGAGAGGAAGTTTCATCGGGTTTTATGATACGAAGCCGCCGCCACCTCCTGTTCTTCATCGGGAGGCTAGATCTGGAGTCCGTTCAGGGCTCCGGAGAGGGGGATCTTTCGTCTTCGTCTTCGTCATCATCAACCATCCTCCATCACCAATTTTATGATGCTCACCACTTGGAGTGAGTAATTTCTTCGTAGGCTTGCTAGACAGTGATTGGTTGGATGAGATTCATCATGTAATCGAGTTATTTTTGTTAGGGCTTGATCCATAGTATCCACTATGTTCTGAGATTGATGTTGCTATGACTTTGCTATGCTTAATGCTTGTCACTAGGGCCCGAGTGCCATGATTTCAGATCTGAACCCTTTATGTTTTCACCAATATATTTGTGTTCTTGATCCTACCATGCAAGTTATATGCACCTGTTACGTGTTATGATCCGCATATCCCAAGGTGACAATAATTGGGATTCTTTCTGGTGATTACCGTAATTTGAGGAGTTCATGTATTCACTATGTGCTAATGCTTTGTTCCGGTTCTCTATTAAAAGGAGGCCTTAATATCCCTTAGTTTCCTTATGGACCCTACTGCCACGGGACGGCATGACAAAAGATGTCATGCAAGTTCTTTTCCATAAGCACGTATGACTATTTACGGAATATATGCCTACAATACATTGATGAATTGGAGCTAGTTATGCATCGCCCTAGGTTATGACTGCTATATGATGAATATTATCCAACGAAATCACTAATCCAATGCCTACGAGCTTTTCACATACTGTTCTTGCTAAGTTACTATTGTTACAACTGCTACTATTGTTACTGTTACTGTCACTATCATTGCTACTATCACTATCAAATTACCATACTACTGTGCCACTGATCACGTTGTTGCAGATATTTAGTCTCCAAGTGTGGTTGAATTGACAACTCAACTGCTAATAGTTACAAGTATTCTTTGGCTCCCCTTGTGTCGAATCAATAAATTTGGATTGAATGCTCTACTATCGAAAACTGTTGCGACCCCCTATACTTGTGGTTTATCAGTGAGAAGATCCCCCAAGTGGATTCGAGACCCCTTCATGGGAAGATCCTCCTAGGATTCAATACCTCTCTCCTTCAAGGATTGGGATGAACTAGCTACCTTTGTACCCTCTTGTCTTGACCTTGGATCTTTGTATCTCCTCTTGTGTATGTGGATTTAGCACATGTGTGATTTGGATCTTGTTGATTGAGTGTTTTCCCTCTTCTGTTCTTCGGGTTCTTTGCGGGCCCCCCTTTCAATTCGTAAAAGATCGGCCCTTAGGGTTCCACCCTACATCATCTTGGTATCATGAGCCACGTTGATCACAAATTTGGAGTCCCTACCCCCCACTTTCTAGCCTAGTTTTGTGTGTTTTTGTCCAATTTGGAAAATCCCCACAAAAATAGCCATACCAATTTTTTTGTGATTTGTTGGTTTGATGATGTTTTGTTGAATTTGATTCGTGGATTTGTTGTGTTGCAAGTGGATCTACCTTCTCCCCACCTTCCCAGCACAAAATCCATCCGAAATTGCTCCAATTTTTCCTTTTCTCCACCATTTTCGTGCTCATCCCGAGCACCAACTTGCCTGAGTTGACCTGCCCGGATCATCCGGTGGCCGACCCGGATCATCCGGACTACCCCGGATCATCCGGCTTCCACTGACAGAACTAAATTTTTCTTCACAAAATTTTAGCCACCACCATACTTTCGCCTCAACAACTTTGAGCCCCACCACACCACTTCCGCAAACCCATTGACATCCATAGCCTTACCACTGCTTTTCGCTTCCCCTGTTTGAAGTTTTCCATTGAGATTTTGAGTTGCGGTTTTCCGGCAAAGGTGTCCCGTCTTTCGATGAGATGGTGGCTATCGTTTTGGAGGAAGTCGACTTTGACGATCCGACTATGAACATGCGAGGACGTCGCGCCTTAGCAATCGCTAAACCAACTCCGAGAGGTTATTGACCACGCTGGAGCATGATCAACCTGACCACGAAGGTCTGTTTCCTGCAGGCAAACAAAGAACAAGCAAGAAACTAAGATTGCAATCTGGATATTGCGAATATAAGAGGAAAAATTTATTGAACAAGGTGGGGTTCTATGACGGCTTTGTCTGGTCGTTGAACACAAACAAAGTACGCGAAGTTGCAACTATGGCAAACTTTAATCTAAACAAAACCCAAAGTCTAAATGATGCCCTAAGGGCTGTATATATGGAGGAAGAGGGGGGGGAATTTCGTGGCCCTTGGAGGAGGGGTCCGAAACCAACCCTAACTCTTGTTTCCCCACACATACGGACTCTAAAAACAACCTATATTGAAGTATTTCGAAATTACATGGGCCCGACCCAAAAATAAGACGCAACACCTAGAATAGCCTCTGGACGAAAATTATGAAGTGGCATCTTGTATATTTCATCCAAGGCTTCATGCACTCATTATGGTGGCTTCAAAGTCCTGAAATCATCACTTCAAACTCTGTTCTTGTCTCCCTTGCGCATGCCATCAACTCCATGCTTGTTCTTGCTCCAATGTTCATCCTTCTCCAAGCTAGGCCCTTCATTTGTAAGCAAAACAAATGTATCCAATTTAGGCAACATCATATTCTCATGAACATTAGAATCATTACCAATAAACGAAAGTACCTGTTAATTTAATTGGCATGCGTGAACTCTAGTAATCGGTCTAGTATGTATAGTAGCAGGGGCTGTGGGTGTAACAATGGTATTGATGTCCTCATCATCCTCCCCTTCTTGAAACGAAGTCGTCCTCGACGGAAGCTCATCTTCCTCACCCAAATAAGGCTTCAAATCTGCAATGTTAAAAGTGGGACTAACCCCAAAAATCTGCAGGCAGCTCAAGTTTATATGCATTATCATTTATTTCTCCAACACCTTAAAAGGGCCATCAGCACATGGTATTAGCTTTGATTTGCGCAAATCAGGAAATCTATCCTTACGCAAATGTAACCAAACAAGATCTCCAGGTGCAAACACAACATGTTTTCTACCCTTATCTCCCGCAAGTTTATATTTAGCATTCATACGCTCAATGTTTTCCTTAGTTAACTCATGCATTTTTGAAATCAATTCAGCATGTTGTTTAGCATCAACATTAACCTTCTCATAAGATGGAAGAGGCAACAAATCAATAGGTGCACGAGGTAGGAAACCATACACAGTTTCAAAAGGGCACATCTTAGTAGTAGAATGCAATGAACGATTATAAGCAAATTCAATATGAGGCAAACATTCTTCCCACATTTTCTTGTTATTCTTCAAAACAACCCTAAGCATGGTAGACAAAGTTCTATTGACTACTTCAGTTTGTCCATCAGTTTGGGGATGACATGTAGTACTAAAAAGCAGTTTAGTCCCCAACTTAGCCCATAAACATCTCCAAAAGTGGCTAAGAAATTTAGTATCACGATCTAAAACAACAGTATTTTGCACACCATGCAAGCGAATAATTTCACGAAAGAACAAATCAGCAACATTAACAGCATCATCGCTTTTATGACATGGTATAAAGTGTGCCATTTTCGAGAACCTATCCACGACGACAAATATGCTATCCCTCCCCTTCTTTGTTTGAGGTAAACCTAAAACAAAGTCCATAGATATATCCTCCCAAGGAACACTAGGTACAGGCAAAGACATATATAAACCATGAGGATTGAGTCGTGACTTAGCTTTTTGACATGTAGTGCAGCGAGCAACAAAACGCTCAACATCTCGTCTCATATTTGGCCAAAAGAAATGTGTAGCAAGTATATCCTCCGTCTTCTTCACGCCAAAGTGTCCCGTTAGTCCTCCTCCATGCGCCTCCTGCAACAACAAAAGACGAACGGAGCTAGCTGGAATGCATAGCTTGTGAGCACGAAACACAAATCCATCGTTAACGACGAACTTGTTCCATGTTCTACATTCTTTACAATTCTGCAATACATCGTTAAATTCAGCATCATGCACATACTGATCTTTCATGGTCTCCAAACCAAATATTTTAAAGTCAAGTTGTGAAAGCATCGTATAATGTCGAGACAATGCATCAGGAATAACATTTTCTTTACCCTTCTTGTGTTTAATGACATAAGGGAAGGTCTCAATGAATTCAACCCATTTAGCACGTCGACAGTTCCATTTTGCTTGACTTTTAATATGTTTCAAAGATTCCTGTTTAGAATGTATAACAAATTCTTTGGGCCATAAATAATGTTGCCATGTTTCTAAGGTCCGAACAAGAGCATATAATTCTTTATCATAAGTAGAATAGTTCAGACTAGGCCCACTCAATTTTTCAGAAAAGTATGCAACAGGTTTGCCATCTTGTAATAACACACCTCCTAATCCAATTCCACTAGCATCACATTCAAGCTCAAAAGTCTTATTAAAATCAGGAAGTTGGAGTAAAGGAGCATGTGTCAACTTATCTTTCGATACCGTGAAGGCTTCTTCCTGTGCGGTACCCCAAACAAAAGGCACATCCTTCTTTGTAAGCTCATTAAGAGGTGCAGCAATGGTGCTAAAATCTCTCACAAAACGCCTATAGAAACCAGCGAGTCCAAGAAAACTCCTCACTTGTGTGACCATTTTGGGCTGCGGCCAACTCTCAATAGCTTCAATCTTGGCTTTATCAACTTCAATTCCCTGTGGAGTAACAACATAGCCAAGAAAAGATACTCGGTCGGTGCAAAAGGTACACTTCCCAAGGTTACCAAACAAACGTGCATCACGTAGAGCAATAAAAACAACACGTAAATGTTCCAAATGTTCTTCCAAAGATTTGCTATAAATCAGCATATCATCAAAATAGACTACCACAAATTGTCATATGAAAGCACGTAAAACTTCGTTCATTAGTCTCATGAAAGTACTAGGTGCATTAGTTAACCCAAAAGGCATGACTAACCACTCATATAAACCAAACTTAGTTTTAAAAGTTGTTTTCCATTCATCTCCCAATTTCATACAAATTTGATGGTATCCACTATGCAAATCAACTTTGGAGAATATTGTAGAGCCACTCAATTCATCAAGCATATCATCTAGCCTAGGAATAGGATGACGATAACGAATAGTAATATTATTAATGCCTCTACAATCAACACACATACGCGACGTACCATCCTTTTTAGGCACTAGTATAATAGGAACAGCACAAGGACTAAGAGATTCGCGTATATAACCTTTGTCGAGCAGCTCCTGTACTTGACGCATAATCTCCTTTGTCTCCTTTGGATTGGTACGGTATGGTGCACGGTTGGGTAGCGATGCACCGGGAATTAAGTCAATTTGATGCTCAATCCCATGAATAGGTGATAATCCCAGTGGCACGTCTTGTGGAAAGACGTCAGCAAACTCCTGCAAAATGTTAGTGATAGAAGGGGGCAAAGAGGAAGGCACATCCTCGAATGAAAATAATGCCTCTTTGCACACAAAAGCATAGCAAACAAATTTGCTGAAATCTAGCTCATCAATATCAGATTTTGTGGCAAGTAAACATGCACTTTTCAATTTAATTTCAGAAGCAACACTAGATGGTTTATTATTAGGTTTCAATTGTTGCTCAAATTCTTTCGCCACAATCTGATTTTCACTCTTATTTTTCTCCTGTTTTGCTTTATTAGCTCTATTAATATCATCTTTCAAAATGGAATCAGGAGTCATAGGAAGCAAAGTAATATTTTTATCCTTATGAACAAGAGTATACTGATTGTTTCTACCATGGAGTACATAATTTTTATCAAATTGCCATGGTCTACCAAGTAATAAGGAACATGCTTGCATAGGTACCACATCACAATCAACATAATCAGCATTTGTAGTGATACTAAAATACACACGAACAATACGTGTTACCTTAACCTTGCTGTTGTTATTGAACCATTGGATGTAGTAAGGATGTGGATGTGGTCTTGTGGTGAGAGATAGATCCTTCACCATCTCCATGCTAGCTAAGTTGTTGCAGCTCCCTCCATCTATGGTGACGTGAACAGAATGTTCCTTCACAACTCCCTTTGTATGGAACAAATTATGCCTCTGATTTTGCTCAGCTTGTGTGACCTGCACACTCAAAACACGTTGAGCAACTAAACATTCATACCTGTCAGCGTCTTCAGGAGCCATGTATTGTGTCTCATGATCAGAATCATCTCCATCGTGTTCTTCATGTGTAATAAGAGCCAAAGTCTCCTCATCATAGTCACTAGCGGACTCATACCCACCATCCTCAGTAGCAATCATCACACGCTGAGATTTGCATTCTTTCGCATAATGACCTCGTCCCTTAGAACGACAACAAATAATATCACTTGTGTGCCCTGTTGATGCCATGGAAGAAGAAGAACTCTATGCAGGCACGATAGGTGTGCTCTTGGCAGAAAGTGGTGGTTGTGCCTGCTTCCTTGTATCACGGCTAGAGGTGGCAGCTGATGGAGGTGTTGGTGCAGTAGAATGTGTGGAAGTAGAGGATGCACGCGGTGTCCATGATGAAGGTCGACCTGCAGAATAGTTAGTTCGTGCCAATGCTTGTCGATCCTGCACTTCACGCTCAGCTTTACAAGCAAGATGGAATAAATGAGTGATATTATTATACTCCTTATACTCTAGAATGGTCTGAATCTCTCTATTTAATCCACCCATAAAACGTGCAAGCATAGCTTCATTATCCTCAACGATACCACATCTAATCATGCCAGTTTGTAATTCCTGATAATATTTCTCTACAAAATTTTTCCCTTGTCTTAAACGCTGCAACTTTTGAAGTAATTCTCGTTGATAATATGGTGGAACCCAACGAGTACGCATAGCAGTTTTCAAAGCAGCCCAAGTAGTTGGAATATTATTCGGATATAATCTACTATGTTCAGACCACCACACACAAGCAAAACTAGTGAAAGCACAAAGTGCAGCAGCAACACGTCTCTCCTCGGGATATTCTAAACATGTAAAACATTGTTCGGTTTCTAACTCCCAAGTAAGATATATATCAGGAACATATCTACCCTCAAATGGTGGAATATTCAATTTCAGTTTAGGAAGATGGTCATGATCTCGTACCTGAGCTGGTAATGCAGCCCTACCATTGCGATTATTTGCATGTGGACGACCTGGTGCTAGTGGTTGCACGTAGTTCTGATTTTGATCAACCTCATCCTCGTAATCTCCCGCATAATCATCCTCCTCCTCATCAGCAGTAGGAGCCACAGAAGTATCAACAGCAACACCCACAGTTTGGCCAGGCTCAAGAGGGACACGGCTCGCTCGCCGGAGGGCTATTTCGCGACGTGGAGGTAGTCATTGTTGTTGTTGTTGCAGAGGTGCGGCAGGTGCAGCCGGTGGTGGTTGTGGAAGACGCGCAAGCAGTTCATTAAATCTGTTATCAAGCTTTGTTTCGAACGTCTTCTCAAGGCCAGTTAGCTTATCCATGGCCTCTTGAAAATTGTTCAGCACATCTTGCACTTGTTCAGTCATCATTTGCTGAAACTTATTATGCAACTCCTTATTCGTCATGTTCTCCCAGTCAGTCTCATCGACTTGTGATCCTGCCATGCTTAGAAGCAATAGAAACACACAAGAATATGATCCTACAAACTACTAGAAAATGGTGGTGGTGGGTGTCACAAATCCGTCAAGCAAATCTCAAATTCTTACCAGTTCTTACCCAGCAGCAGGCGGTGATCGGCAACTGTTGTAGTCAAAACTCTCAAAGCTTGGATAAAGCGATTACCAGGGAGAGTCAACGCACGACGTAGATGTACGTGGAGCTAGGAAGGCTTATAATATGGTAGCAAAAAGGGTCAGCATAATCAATTCAGAGATGCAAAGTTGAATAAGCGCTCAACGACGGTATTGTGCTGGTCCTAGGCTAGACCGTACTAGAGACGCGAGCCTAGAACACGAACAAAATCACGGCGCGGCACGTAAACAAGGGAAAAGCACACTCTGAATTTTTTTGCGCTCCTCTTTTTTTTGCGAAAAATCACTCTAATGGCGAGTGTCTCAAAACTCTTCCCAAGTCAAACTAACAGGATAGGCACGAATTTTTTTTGAATTTTTTTCGGAAATCAGGGCAGCGACGACAAAAAAGTGCGACAAAAAATCACTATGATGGCGAGTGTCTCAAAAGACTCAGAATAGCCTAAAAATAGGATAGGGAAAAAAATCCGGTCGCCGAAATTTTGGCCTAAAAACTGCCCGGGGGTCTCCAGACTCTTTTTTTTGAGACCTACTCAGGCAAGGAAACACGAAACAGAAAATAGATGGATCTCGAAAACAAACCTAATATGAAAAGAACTCGGATTGGTGGTGGATATATGATGGTAAGATATGGCAGCGGTGGTGGTATATGGTAGCGGTGGTGGTATATGGATACAGATTGGTGGTGGTATATGGATATGGATTGGTGATGGTATATGGCTATGGATCGGTGGCAGATAAGCGGTGGTGGTATATGGCAGGGGCTATGATGATGGTGCGGCGGCGGCGTGACAACTTATGACCAGAACTCGAAACTCTAAAAGACTAGAAGCTAAGACCAACAACTTGACACGACGATGCAACCGCAAATTCAACAAAGCAAAAACCCTAAAAAGATTATGCAAAGGCTCAGATTGGTTCGGATATGATGAACTAACCCTATTTTTTGTGGCTTTTTCGTGGACTGTAGGTATGAAGAACAAACTCGATCTAAACTACGAAACTGTGTAAAATCTCACCGAGCAACCTGGAAATCTGATACCACTTGATAGAGGCAAAGGTGCCCCTTCTTTCGATGAGACGGTGGCTATCATTTTGGAGGAGGTCGACTTTGACGATCCGACTACGAACGTGCGAGGACGTCGCGCCTTAGCAATCGTTAAACCAACTCCGAGAGGTTATTGACCACGCCGAAGCATGATCAACCTGAGCACGAAGGTCTGTTTCCTACAGGCAAACGAAGAACAAGCAATCTGTTTCCTGCAGGCAAACGAAGAACAAGCAAGAAACTAAGATTGCAATCTGGATATTGCGAATATAAGAGGAAAGCTTTATTGAACAAGGTGGGGTTCTGTGACGCCTTTGTCTGGTCGTTGAACACAAACGAAGTACGCGAAGTTGCAGCTATGGCGAAATTTAATCTAAACAAAACCCAAAGTCTAAACGATGCCCTAAGGGCTGTATATATGGAGGAAGAGGGGGGAATTTCGTGGCCCTTGGAGGAGGGGTCCGAAACCAACCCTAACTCTTGTTTCCCCACACGTACGGACTCTAAAAACAGCCTATATTGAAGTATTTCGAAATTACATGGGCCTGGCCCAAAAATAAGGTGACGCAGCACCTAGAATAGCCTCTGGATGAAAATTATGAAGTGGCATCTTGTATATTTCGTCCAAGGCTTCATGCACTCATTATGGTGGCTTCAAAGTCCTGAAATCATCACTTCAAACTCTGTTCTTGTCTCCCTTGCGCATGCCATCAACTCCATGCTTGTTCTTGCTCCAATGTTCATCCTTCTCCAAGCTAGGCCCTTCATTTGTAAGCAAAACAAATGTATCCAATTTAGGCAGCATCATATTCTCATGAACATTAGAATCATTACCAATAAACGAAAGTACCTGGTTATTTAATTGGCGTGCGCGAGCTCTAGTAATCGGTCCAGTATGTATAGTAGCAGGGGTTGTGGGTGTAACAATGGTATTGATGTCCTCATCAGCTCGACATCGACAATGACCACTTCACCATTTTGACAACCCAACCGTAAGCAAGGACGGTAATCTCGACGACATCATCATATATTTTCCCTTGCCATTACATTGTTAACCCCGGGCCCATTTTGCGTCACTTTCCTATTGAGACTAGCTATTTGAGTATTGTCGGGCAATGTTACTTGTGCACTTTAGTGATACACATCCCGCATAGCTATCATAGCATGCATATATCATCGTATCATCTCTTGTGTTATCAATTGTTCCCGCATATACATCATTGCTATATTGGTTCGAATATTTCGCATAAGTGGTCAAAGGGAAATATCAAAAGAAAGAAAAGCTTTTAAGAAAAAAGAAAACAAAGAGCTTGTAAGCAATAGCCATAGCATCGCCACATTGCATATCATATTGCCATATTTGATCATTTTGGATCATTGCGAGAGACTCACCGGGGGCCACACATACATAACATAAACGGGATAGAAATTCGATACGTTTTGTCTCTTATAGGTTGTGCACAAGTTTCGTATCCACCTATTGATCAATTGTGCTAGCGTCTCTCTAGAGTTGTGCAACAAGCGCATTTTCCACGGTATCCACATTTTGAGCGCACTTCTTGGTTGCACGGCCCCATTTATCTATCCGTGTGTGTGTTTACACGTGCCACTCATTGCTATTGGTCTACTTGTTTCACTTGCGAATTTGTGAATCTCTTTCAACATTGTTGAATATTGCTAACAATTGCATAAATTTTGTGCCACCATCCTCACCAAGCTACTCCAAAAGCTTTACTTGTGTAGGTGTGAGATTGACAAGATCCGGTTCCAATTGTGCTACTATCACAATATTACATTTGGTGATCTTTGATCCATCTTCAACATCGGATAAGGTACATTTGGTGTAGTTCTTTCCTTTCATCCACTCACCTATTTGCTTGAGATGATGGATAGGCCATGCACTTCTACCAACCCACTCTTCATCAAGCAAGAAGAGGAGCTGAACAACTACATCACCAAGAATAAACTATTCGGTGCACGTAGAGATTTGCATCAAGAGAATGAACCATTGGGTGACCACATTGATCGAATTTGCTACCGACTTGCGACAATCCGAAGAACGCACAAGGGACTACCTTGATGACAAGCTATTATCATAAATGGAAGAGTTCCGTGCCTTGATGGTAACTGCTCTTCGACAACATCATCATCATCATCAAGGCGACACAAATCAAGCCGACACTCTTTGAATACCTCTTAGGATGCAAGTCTTCCCCGAGCTCGTCTGCATCATCTCCAAGACCATGAAGATCATCAAGCTCCACAAAACCCATTTCATGGCAATGGTTTACAAGACCGCCTTCGGGAACGCTAATGACATCGTCACCAAGCAAATGATCCCATGGAACAAGAGCAAGCTCCACGATGCCAAGATCACCAAGAAAACCAAGATGGTGACACCCTCCGACAAGAGCAACAACATCATGAGGAACAAGCCCTTTAAGCCCAACGTGGTATACATGAAGCAACCCACGCCATACATGAGCGCAACCACCAAGTACGTACGTCTACAAGAAGAGGCCCTGCAACGAGAGAAACAAGAAGAAGCCACACGCCTTGAGGAGCGACAAGATCTGAGGAACCGTGCAAGAATTCCACGCCCGCAATGTCAAGCTAATCAAGCGGAGCACGAGGAACAATTGGTTGAAGACCCTCAACCACGGCAAGAGCATCATCACCATCACCCCAACGCATTGAAGAGCAATGCTACGGAAAGCTAAAATTCAACATGCCAAAGTTTTCCGGAAGCAATGATCCCGAAGACTACCTCTCATGGGCATTGAAGGTCAAAAAGATATTCTATCTTCACAATTACAAAGAGGAAAAGAAGATTGCCATGGCCTCACTTGAATTCCAAGACTACATTCTCATTTGGTGGGAGCAAGTCATCGAGCAGCGCCAAGCTAAGGGCCACCCACCTACCACAACATGGAATCAATTCAAGGAGGTCATGAGAACGTGTTTTGTGCCTACATACTATAGTCAAGATCTCTTCAAGAAATTGCAACTTCTCAAGCAAGGCACCAAGTCTGTTGAAGAGTATTACAAAGAAATGGAGATTGCAATTATACGAGCTAATGTCACGGAAGATGAGGAGCAAACTATGACACGTTTCTTGAATGGGATCAACCTTACTATCAAGAAGATCGCCGATTTCCAACTATGACACGTTTCTTGAATGGGCTCAACCTTCCTATCAAGAAGATCACCGATTTCCAACCTTACTCCAACCTCCTCGAGCTAGTCCACGAAGCTACCAAGGCAGAGCGCAAGTGCAAGATGATTACAAGTATGCAAGTACTCTTCCAAGACCTACGGTTCATACAATCAAACTTCAACGACTACGACACCTTCTACCTCAACAAAAGCTTCACAAAGCAACGACGGCAAGTCAAGCTACAAGAAATCTTCATCATCCCCGAGTTTTCCATCAACTACAAGCAACTTCAAGCCGAGAGCTTCATCATCACCTACTCCAACGGATGAGACCGTCAAGACGAGTTCCATCAAATGCTTCATATGTCAAGGCCGAGGCCACAAGACATTTTAGTGCCCCACTCGGTGCGCCATGATCACCAATGATGACGACACCTACGACTCTATGAGTGAGGAAGAAATGGGAGCACTTGAACACGTGGCCATGCACCAACAAGTGAATGAAGATGAAGACGATCAAGTCTTTTGTGACAACGATTCGAGCCCCGCTCTTGTTGTCTCCAAGGTCTTGACACTTCAACACCAATAAGACGAAGACCAACGTTGCCATATCTTCCACACCAAAGCGGGCATCAATGGACGTTCTGTCAAGGTCATCATCGACGGAGGAAGTTGCCACAATTTGGCTAGCGAAGAGCTATGTTCCAAGCTATAATTGGTCAAGATGAAGCATCATTGTCCCTACAAGGTCCAATGGCTTAGCGACTCTGACACCATACAAGTGGAGCACACCGTTCAATTCTCCTTCAAGATTGGCGCATACGAAGATACCTTGGAGTGTGATGTGGTTCCTATTTCGTGTGCCAACTCCTATTAGGATGACCTTGGCAATTCGACCGCGGCATCATCCACAACGGCCGAACCAATCACTATAGCTTCAAGATGAAGGGAAAGGAGTACATGCTACGACCTATTTCACCAAGTCAAGTGATCATCGACAAGCAAGCATCTACCCATCATGGAGAGAATAGTGAGCAAGTGAACCACCCAAAAGAGAGTGAGCGCCACAAGCCCAAATTGAGTGCCTCCACAATGAGCGACAAGAAAAACTTAGTGCTTTTAGACACCAAAATAGACATGAGGGATGTGAGTGAGAGCCCATTGAGTGTTCTTCACTTTGTACTTGTGTGCAAAGATGAAGCGGTGAGGACTAATACTTCATGGCATCTACCTTTGATGCTGTCTCAATTGTTGCAGGAATTCAAGGACGTCTTTCCCGATGAGCTACCTTTGGGACTTCCTCCACTTCACGGCATCGAACACCGCATCGACCTAATTCCCGGTGCACCTTTATCGGACAAGGCACCATACTGCGTCAAACCCGACGATACAAAAGAGATTCGACGACAAGTCCAACATCTCATGGAGAATGGGTATGTACGTGAGAGTTTAAGTCCATGTGCCGTTTCAGTTATTCTAGTGCCTAAGAAAGATGGTAGCTATCGCATGTGTTCCGATTGCCGTCCCGTAAATGCTATCACCGTTCGCTATAGACACCCCATTCGACGCCTTGATGATATGCTAGTGAACTTAGTGGAGCCACCATTTTCACAAAAGTTGATCTTAAAAGTGGCTACTATCAAATCCGCATTCAAGAGGGTGATGAATGGAAAATGACTTTCAAAACTAAATTTGGCTTATATGAATGGTTAGTCATGCCTATGGGCTTATTCAAAGTGCCTAGAACTTTTATGCGTGTGATGCACTATGTTCTTTGCAAATACATTGGCATATGTGTTGTGCTCTACCTTGATGATATAGTTGTGTTTAGTAAAACCCTTGAAGATCATGTCATACACCTTAGGGATGTCTTACAAGTTCTTTGAAACAAGGGTCTTTATGCCAACATGGAGAAATGCACTTTTGGTGTTGACAAGCTTGTTTTCTTGGGCTTTGTTGTGTCTTCTAAGGGTGTTCATGTTGATGAGTATAAAATTGACGCAATTAAAACTTGGTCGCAACCAACCAATTTGCAACAAGTGTGTAGTTTCCTTGACCTAGCCGGTTTCTATCATCGATTTGTTAAGGACTTTAGCACTATTGCATAACTATTGCATGCTTTGAGTAAGAAGAATGCACCCTTTGTTTGGGGACCTTCCCAAGATGCTGCATTTCATGAGCTTAAGAATTTGCTCCATTGCTTGCATTACCCAACTTTGAAAAAAAAATTAAGTACATTGTGACACTAGTGGTAATGGCATATGAAGTGTGTTGATGCAAGAGAAATGCCCAACTGCCTATTTCAGCGAAAAACTTTCCGGAGTGCAACTTAATTATCCCATTTATGGCAAGGAATTACATGCTTTAGTGAGAGTCTTGCATGTCTGGGAGTATTATTTGTCCTTGTTAATTTGTCATCCATACGGATCATGAGACGCTTAAGTACCTTAAGGATCAAACAAAATTGAATAAGCGACATGCCAAATGGAGTGAGTTCATCGAGTCATTTCCTTATGCTATCAAGTACATCAAAAGGTAAGGAAAATGTTGTGGCGGACGCTCTTTCCCGCAAATGCATGCTTCTAACTCAACTTGAATTGAATGTTATTGGATTTGAGCACATTAAAGACTTGTATGCGCATGATACTTCATTTGCCATTCCTTATGCAAAATGCTTAACGCATACATCTTGGGAGCGATACTATATCAAGGATGATTATGTAATGTGAGCTAACAAGCTTTGTATCCTCGGGCCATCTCTTCGTTTGTTGCATTTGCAAGAGGCTCGCGACAGAGGACTTATAGGACACTTCGGATGCATCAAGACATTCACTATGCTCTCCAAGAACTGCTTTTAGCCCAAGATGTTTCGCGGCGTCTCTTGCTACACCAACAGGTGCTCTACATGTCGCAAAGCTAAGTCTAAAGCTCAATCTCATGGTCTCTATATGCCACTAACCTATTCCGTATCACCCATGGGAAGATATTAGTATGGACTTTGTTCTTGGTTCGCCTAGAATTCGGAATGGAAAAGATTCGGTATTTGTTGTTGTGGACCGTTTCTCTAAGATGGCACACTTTATTCCATGCAACAAGATAGATGATGCTTCAAATCTTGCCAATCTCTTTTGTAGGGAAATCTTGCATTTACATGGACTGCCCAAGACGATCGTGTCGGACTACGACATAAAGTTTAAACTATTTTTGGAAGACCTTATGCGGCAACCTTGGAATTAAGCTACTCTTCTCATCGGCATACCATCCACAACCGATGGCCAAATGGAGGTCACCAACCGGACGCTATCTACACTTCTTCGAGTCTTGATCAAGAAGAACATCAAGGAGTGGGAGGAATGCTTACCCATCGCCGAGTACGCCTACAATCGCGCAATACATTGTACTACCGGCAAGTCCCCCTTCGAGGTTGTCTACAGATTTAACCCGTTGTCCCCATTGGACATTCTACCGCTACCTCTACAAGAGCGCATCAACATGGACGTGAGTGCACGAGCAAGCTATCTCAAGAAGGTGCGTGAAGATACAAGTCACACAATCGAGTGCCAAGTACAATGACTCGCGACCAAGATCAACATCAACTAGCACCCCATGGTATTCAACCCCGGATATCTTGTGTGGATACACCTTCGCAAGGAACGCTTCCCCAACGATCGCAAGTCCAAACTGCTACCACGAGCCGACAGACCCTTCAAGATGCCAGCATGCTACAACAACAACGCATACAAGATCGACATCCCACGCGACAAGTACAACATGAGCGACATCTTCAATGTCACGGACCTATCTCCTTTCCATGCTGATGAGGATTTTGATCCGAGGTCAAATCTTTCCCAAGGGGGGGGAGATAATGCGAAGAATCCCAAGGTCATCCCCATGGACCTACCTTCGTCTCCCCAAGTTCCAAGTGGACCGATGACACATGCACATGCAAGAGCTCCCGAGACCTAGGTGACATCTCTCCTCTCGCAACTCCCTTGCGAGTCACATGAGACATGGCTACTACCTCAAGCGGAGACACTTTGCATAATCAGGTATCAAGGAACTAGCCAAGGAGAATCTAAGGAGCAAGTCCGATCGAGGGAGGAAGGCAAACGCGAAGATGGAGAAGAAATGGAGTAATACAGGACTTTCCTGGATCATCCAGACCCCCACCCGGATGATCGAGACCAAGCCCGGACGATCCGGACCCCCAGCCGGACGAGCCGGACTACGCACACAAAGACAAAAACACTGGCCTGGACGAAGCCGGATCATCCGGACCTATGCCTGGATCATCCGGACGCACTCGGACATCGGGACGCCGACCCAAACATCTGGACCACCTACAGCCGTTACGACGCATTCGAATGATCCAGACGGCCGCCCGGATCATCTGGGGCCCTGAATCCCGGATCATCCGGACCAATCTTGCGTGTGTGACTTGGGCCGAAACCCATGTAACTCTATCTCCCCTTAGACTATATATACTCCTCCTCCACCTACGTTTTAGGGTTAGCATTGCGATAGCTCAAGATAGAGATTGAGCTTTGCTCATCCACTTATCCCCCTACACCCATGGATATCAAGGCCTCCATGTGAGAAGACCCCCCAAGTGGATTCAAGACCCCTTCATGGGAAGATACTCCTAGGATTCAAGACCTCTCTCCTTCAAGGATTGGGATGAACTAGCTACCTTTGTACCCTCTTGTGTTGACCTTGGATCTTTGTATCTCCACTTGTGTATGTGGATTTAGCACATGTCTAATTTGGATCTTGTTGATTGATTGTTTTCCCTCTTGTGTTCTTTGTGTTCTTCGCGGGACCCCCTCCAATTCATGAAAGATCGGCCCTTAGGGTCCACCCTACATCACAATGTGCCGGGGTCGAACGGTCGAAATGGGGTCTTGTTCATCGGATCCAACCAGTCGGGGTGGAACTGCTGAAACAGGGTACTATTCATCGACCCCCCACCGGCTGAGGTGTCGCCTAGCGGAGAACGCCGAAACGGGGTCTAGTTCATCTAGCGGCAACCGCCTACGGTCGAAACGGGGTCGTGCACATCGGAAAGGGTGTGGTGTACCGCAAAACAGCCCCCACGGGCTACTACTCATCTAGTGCCAACTGCCTACGTCCTCCAAGGGGTCATGTTCATCCACCCCAACCGGCTGGGATGTGGTGTACTGTGGAACGGCCTCTGATACGTCTCCAACGTATTTATAATTTCTGAGCGTTCCATGATATTATTGTATCAATCTTGGATGTTTTGTATGCAGTTATACACAGTTATATATCATTTTCTGGGACTAACCTATTAACCCAGTGCCAAGTGCCAGTTGTTATTGTTTTTGCCTGTTTTTGGTTTTCCAGGAAATCAATACCAAACAAAGTCAATACGCCACGAAACTTTTTGATGATTTTTTTCTGGACAAGAGA
Source organism: Aegilops tauschii subsp. strangulata (assembly GCF_002575655.3). Taxonomy (NCBI): domain Eukaryota; kingdom Viridiplantae; phylum Streptophyta; class Magnoliopsida; order Poales; family Poaceae; genus Aegilops; species Aegilops tauschii. Next base: position 310,116,569 of record NC_053036.3, read on the forward strand.
GACTCCTGCTTGCATCTATTACTGTTACTCCACACATTGACCGTTATCCAGCATGCATCTTGTGTATTAAGTTTATGGAAAAATCAAGTAATGCAATAAGAACGACGACATGATGTAGACGAGATCTATTCATGTAGGAATAGCCCCCATCTTGTTATCCTTAATAGCAAAAATACATGTGTGTCTTGCTGCCCCTTCTATCATCGGGAAAGAACACCGCACGATTGAACCCATCACAAAGCACCTCTTCCCATGGCAAGAAAAATCGATCTATTCAGCCTAACTAAACCAAAGATTCGAAGAAGAAATACAAGGCTATAAGTAATCATGCATATAAGAGATCAAAGAAACTCAAATAACTTTCATGGATAAATAGATCTGATCATAAACTCAAAGTTCATCGGATCCCAACAAACACACCGCAAAAAGAGTTACATCAAATAGATCTCCGAGAGACCATTGTATTGAGAATCAAAAGAGAGAGAGGAAGCCATCTAGCGACTAACTACGGACCCGTAGGTCTACAATGAACTACTCAAGCATCATCGGAGAGGCACCAATGAGGATGATGAGCCCCTCCGTGATGTTGTCTAGATTAGATCTGGTGGTTGTGGAACTTGCGGCGGCTGGAATTGTGTTTTGTCGACTCCCCTAGGGTCTTTGGATTTTCAGGGTATTTATAGAGCAAAGAGGCGGTGCGGGAGGCAGCCGAGGTGGGCAAAACCCACCAGGGCGTGCCTGCCCCCCCAGGCGTGCCCAGGTGGGTTCTGCTCCCCTTGAAGACCCCTCTGTTACTTCTTTGGCCCAACGGATATCTTCTGGTCCAGAAAAATTCTCCAAAAAGTTTTGCTACGTCTGGACTCCGTTTGGTATTGATTTCCTGTGAAATAAAAAACAAGCAAAAACAGCAAATGGCACTGGGCACTATCTCAATAGGTTAGTCCCAAGATATGATATAAAGTTGCTATAAAATGATTTTAAAACATCCAATAATGATAATGTAACAACATGGAACAATAAAAAATTATCGATACATTGGAGACGTATCAGCATCCCCAAGCTTAATTCCTCCTCGTCCTCGAGTAGGTAAATGATAAAAACAGAATTTTTGATGTGGAATGCTGCCTAACATGTTCATCACATATTCTTTTCTTTTGTAGCATGGACATATGGACTTTTATATATATGGTTCAAAGCAATAGTCTAGTTTTGACATGAAGATTTCAATACTCAAGCATATCGACAAGCAACCATGTCTTTCAAAGTATCAACACTAAAGCAAGTTATCCCTAGCCCATTATGCTCAATCATTGATCCATTCATGAAACACACTCGCATATTAGCTACATGCAATGCTCATGTACGATCATAGTGCCCCTTAGTTGGTGCTTTATAAGAGAAGATTGAGACTCAAATAAAAATAAAAAATTGCATAAAGTAAATAGAAAGGCCCTTCGCAGAGGGAAGTATGGATTTGTAGAGGTGCCAGAGCTCAAAGTGAAAAATAGAGATAAAACATTTTGGATAGCATTCCTTTCCTATCAAGGAGAACAACCGAGTAGTTCCCAATACTTTCCATGCTAGATATATCATAGGCGGTTCCCAAATAAAAAATAAGGTTTGTTGCTTTTTCCACCATACTTTCACATTCAATGGCTAGCCGTATCCACGGGTACCGTCCATACCAACACTTTCCAAGGAATTTATTATTTGACAACATAAAGTAAATTCATTTTTCATTTCGGGACTGGGCATCCCTAATGCCTTTGTTATACTCTCGTGCAATGACAAGTGAATAAACACTCATCTTGAGAATACCACATCTAGCATGGAAAAATATCAGCCACCCCCTAACATTTCATGAGTGGTACGAGCACACAAAAAGGAAATTTATTTTGAAAATTAGAGATTACACATACAAATTTGCTTAGAAGGGCATGGGAATACCGCATATAGGTAGGTATGGAGGACCCATGTGGCAAAACTGGGTTTAAGGATTTTGGATGCACAAGTAGTATTCCTACTTAGTACAAGTGAAGGCTAGCAAAAATATTGAGAAGCATCCACCATGAAACGAAAAATCACATAAGCGAGCATTAAGCATAACTAACACCGAATAATGCCCCACAAGTAGGATATAATTTCATTGCATAACTAATGAATTTTGTGCTTGCATAGGGAATCACAAACCTTAACACCAATATTCTTACTAAAGCACAATTACTCATCAACGTGACTCATATATCACTATCATCATATCGCAAAACTATTACAAGGAATCAATTTTATTTTGTCCAATGATCTTCATGCAAGTTTTTATTATATCCCTCTTGAATATCTGTGACTTTGGGACTAGTTCAATATGTTGCTTTTGATAGCTCAAACAAATCTAAGTGAAGAACATGAGCATAAAAAAATTCCGTCTCTCAAAATAATATGAGGAAGCATGAGAGAATTTGTTCAAATTACTAACTCTCAAATGCATCTAAGTGAAGCATGAGATAATTTCCTCAAAAATATTAAAGCACACCGTGCTCAAAAAGATATAAGTGAAGCACTAGAGCAATTCCATAGCTCGATTTTTTTAAGTGAAGCATAAAGAGCAATTCTAACAAATCATAACATAATTTTGGATCTCTCAAATAGGTGTGTTCAGAAAGGATACTTGACACAAAACAAAAAGCAAAGACTCATATAATACAAGAGGCTCCAAGCAAAACTCATGATATGTGACGAATAAAAATATAGTTCCAAGTAAAATACCGATGGTCGTTAGAAGAAAGAGGGGATGCCACTCGGGGCATCCCCAAGCTTAGTTGCTTGTTCATCCTTGAATAATAACTTGGAGTGTGGTAGCATCCCCAGGCTTAAGCTCTTCTTACTCCTTATTCCTTCATCCATCGTGATCTCACCCAAAACTTGAAAACTTCAATCACACAAAACTCAATAAAACCTTCATGAGATCCGTTAGTATAACAAAGCAAATCACTACTATAAGTAATGTTGCAAACCCATTCATATTTTATTTTTGCATTATATCTACTATACTTCAACTTTACTATGGCTCATACCCCCCGATAAAGTCCATAGATTCATCAAAATAGGCAGACAATGCAAAGAAAATAGAATCTGTCAAAACAGAACAGTCTGTAGTAATCTGAAAACTTTGTATACTTCTGTAGCTCCAAAAATTCTGAAAAATTAGGACAATGTGGGCAATTTGTTTATCAATCTTGTGTACAAAAATTAGGATTTTATCGTGCTTCTATGAGTTTCCAAAATTATTTTACTGGATGCAAAAGTTTCTGTTTTTCAACAAGATCAAATCAACTATCACCCAACATGATCCCAAAGGTTTTGCTTGGCACAAACATTAACTAAAACATAAAAAACACAATCATAACAGTAGCATAATTGTGCAAACACTCAAGAACAGAAAGAAAAAGGCAAAAATAAATTTTATTCATTGGGTTGCCTCCCAACAAGCGCTATCGTTTTACGCCCCTAGCTAGGCCTAAAACATAGATCTAAGTATTGTCATCTTTCTTTTTATTTTCTGTAGATGTGTTCTTATCAGGAGGTTTTGCAAAAATAACTTGAAACACATTATCCATGGTAATTTTAGCATTATCAAGTTGCCCGTCTGTGTATCCCCTTTATTTTCCGGCAACAATCCAAGAATATTGTTGATTGACATCATTGAAAACTTGTTGGCTTACATCTAAAACGGGAATTTCCTTCTTAAGATTATCATCAATTTTTTTTGATTATTTCCAAGCAAATGTCTCAACATATAATCACTATTGTAAAGGATCTCATCTATCACCGAATTTTCATGTTCATACCCTAAAAATCAAAGATTTCCGTAGCTTCCGGTATTATGTAATCAAATTCATTCATAAGAACTTGGGTAGCTATCTTTTTAGAGTTAAGATCTTTTATAACGGGTAACTCATAAAACAATCTTTGCAAGGTAGGATGGGTACGGGTAAATCTATTTTCAAGTTTCAGAACTAGTGCTGAAATAGCTTCCGCATAAGATTTAGTTCTTTTAATTATAGGAGCATCATCAAGAGTCAAATTTCCAACACAATTGATAAATTCCTGGATATGTTCTGTTCCCATAACGTTCCCTTGCCCCAAAACAGAAGTTTTGGTGTCCATATTGCCAGATCGTCCAATTTCAGGAGTTAGGCCATCATCTGTTTCTGCCATACCAAAGTCACTCATGGTGACAAGTTCAAGCAAGTAAGAGATCTAACAAGAAAACTGCGAACAGAAAAAGAGGGCGAATAAAACGGCAAATTTTTGTGAAGTGGGGAAGATGAAAACGAGAGGTAATGGCAAATAATGTAAATTGCAAGGAGATGAGATTTGTGATTAGGAACCTGATAGATGTTGATGATGTCTCCCAGGCAACGATGCCAGAAATCCTTTCTTGATGGCTCGTATCCGCGTCAGTATTTCCCCGAAGAGGAAGGGATGATGCAGTACAGCTTCGCTAGGTATTTCCCTCAGTTATGAAACCAAGGTTATCGAACCAGTAGGAGAACCAAGCAACACTATGTAAACAATACCTGCACAAAGAACAAATACTTGCAACCCGACGCGTAAGAGGGGTTGTCAATCTCTCATGGGTAAAAGATAGATAGATTTGTATGATTTTGGATAAATACATCTCTCGATAAAACAAAAAATAAAAATAAAGAAAAAGTGCAGCAAGGTATTTTTGGGTTTTTAGAATAATAGATCTGAAAACAAAAGCAAATAAAAATATATCTCAAAGCAAATATGATAAAGAATAGACCCGGGGGCCGTAGATTTCACTAGTGGCTTCTCTCGAGAAAATAGCATACGGTGGGTAACCAAATTGCTTTTGCGCAATTGATAGAACCTCAAATAATTATGACGATATCCAGGCAATGATCATTATATAGGCATCATGTCCAAGATTAGTAGACCGACTCCTGCCTGCATCTACTACTATTACTCCACACATCGACCACTATCCAGCATGCATCTAGTGTATTAAGTTCATGGAAAAACGGAGTAATGCAATAAGAACGATGACATGATGTAGACAAGCTCTATTCATGTAGGAATAGACCCTATCTTGTTATCCTTAATGGCAACGATCAACACGTGTCTTGCTGCCCCTTCTGTCACTAGGAAAGAACACCGCACGAGCGAACCCATCACAAAGCACCTCTTCCCATGGCATAAAAAATCGATCTAGTCGGCCTAACTAAACGAAAGATTCGAAGAAGAAATACGAGGCTATAAGTAATCATGCATATAAGAGATCAAAGAAACCCAAATAACTTTCATGGATAAATAGATCTGATCATAAAATCAAAGTTCATCGGATCCCAACAAACACACCGCAAAAAGAGTTACATCAAATAGATCTCCAAGAGACCATTGTATTGAGAATCAAAAGAGAGAGAGGAAGCCATCTACCTACTGCCTACGGACCCGTAGGTCTACAATGAACTAGTCATGCATCATCGAAGAGGCACCAATGAGGATGATGAACCCCGCCGTGATGGTGTCTAGATTGGATCTGGTGGTTTTGGAACTTGCGGCGGCTGGAATTGTGTTTCGTCGACTCCCCTATGGTTTTTGGATTTTCGAGGTATTTATAGAGCACAGAGGCGGTGCGGGAGGCGGCCGAGGTGGGCACAAGCCACCAGGGCGCGCCTGGGCACCCAAGCGCGACCAGGTGGGTTGTGCTCCCCTCGGAGCCCCCCTCTGGTACTTCTTTGGCCCAGCAGGTGTCTTCTGGCCCAAAAAAATTCTCCAAAAAGTTTTGCTGCGTTCGGTATTGATTTTATGCGAAGTAAAAATCAAGCAAAAAATAGCAACTGGCACTGGGCACTATGTCAATAGGTTAGTCCCAAAATATGATATAAAGTTGCTATAAAATGATTGTAGAACATCCAAGAATGATAATATAACAACATGGAACAATAAAAAATTATAGATACGTTGGAGACGTATCAGTCGGCCTAACTAAACCAAGATTCGAACAAGAAGTACAAGGCTATAAGTAATCATGCATATAAGAGATCAAATAAGACTCAAATAATATTCATGGATATAGATCTGATCATAAACTCAAAGTTCATCGGATCCCAACAAACACAGTGCAAAAAAGAGTTACATCAAATACATCTCCAAGAGATCATTGTATTGAGAATCAAAAGAGAGAAGAAGCCATCTAGCTACTGCCTATGGACCCGTAGGTCTATAATGAACTACTCACGCATCATCGAAGAGGCACCAATGAGGATGATGAACCCCTCTGTGATGGTGTCTAGATTGGATCTCGTGGTTCTGAAACTTGCGATGGCTGGAGTTGTGTTTCGTCGACACCCCTAGGGTTTCTGGAATATTTGGGTATTTATAGGGTGAAGAGGCTGTGCGGGAGGCCACCGAGGAGGGCACAACCCACCAGGGCGCGCTTGGGCCCCCAAGCGCGCCCACGTGGGTGGTGGCCCCCTCGGGGCACCCCTTTGGTACTTCTTTGGCCCATGTTGTTTCTTCTGGTCATAAAAATTCTTCAGAAAGTTTTGCTGCGTTTGGACTCCATTTGGTACCGATATTCTGTGAAGTAAAAAACAAGAAACAACAACATCTGGCACTAGGCACTATGTCAATAGTTTAGTCCCAAAAAATGATATAAAGTTGCTATAAAATGATTGTAAAACATCCAAGAATGATAATATAACAGCCTGGAACAAGCAAAAATTATAGATACGTTGGAGACGTATCAGCATCCCCAAGCTCAATTCCTGCTTGTCCTCGAGTAGGTAAATGATGAAAACATAATTTTTGATGTGGAATGATGCCTAACGTGTTCATCACATATTCTTTTCTTTTGTAGCATGGACATATGGACTTTTATATGGTTCAAAGCAATAGTCTAGTTTTGACATGAAGATTCCAATACTCAAGCATATCAAAAAGCAACCATGTCTTTCAAAATATCAACACTAAAGAAAGTTATCCCTAGCCCATCATGCTCAATCATTGATCCATTCATGAAGCACACTCGCATATTAGCTACATCCAATGCTCAAGTACGATCATAATGCCCCTTAGTTGGTGCTTTATAAGAGAAGATGGAGACCCAATTTTTTTGCATAAAGTGAATAGATAGGCCCTTCGCATAGGGAAGTAGGGATTTGTAGAGGCGTCAGAGCTCAAAGCTTAAATTGAGAGATAATTTTTTTTGAGAGGCATACTTTTCCTGTCGACAAAAATGACCGAGCAATTCCCAACACTTTCCATGCTAGATATATCATAGGCGGTTCCCAAACAGAAAATAAAGTTTGCTCCTTTTTCCACCATTCTTTCACAATCCATGGCTAGCCGTATCCACGGGTGCCTTCCATGCCAACTATTTCCAAGAAATTTATTATTTGAAAACATAAAGTAAATTTGTTTTTCATTTTGGGACTGGGAATCCCTATTACCGCCGCACTCTTGTGCAATGACAAGTGAATATACACTCATCTTGAGAAAAACACATCTATCATGGAAAATATTGGCCACCCCTTGCCGCTTCATGAGCGGTACGAGCACACAAAAAGGAAATTCATTTTGAAAATTAGAGATGGCACATACAAATTTGCTTAGAACGGCATGGGAATACCGCATATAGGTAGGTATGGTGGACTCATGTGGCAAAATTGGGTTTAAAGATTTTGGATGCACAAGTAGTATTTCTACTTAGTACAAGTGTAGGCTAGCAAAAAGATTGAGAAGCAACCAACCAAGAAACGGAAAATCACATAAGAGAGCATTAAGCATAACTAACACCGAATAATGCACCACAAGTAGGATGTAATTTCATTGCATAACTATTGACTTTCATGCTTGCATAGGGAATCACAAACCTTAACACCAATATTCTTACTAAAGCATAATTACTCAGCAACATGACTCACATATCACTATCATCATATCTCAAAACTATTACAAAGAATCCAGTTTATTTTGTCCAATAATCTTCATGAAAGTTTTTATTATATCCCTCTTGAATATCTATCACTTTGGGACTAGTTTCATATATTGCAATTGCTTTTGACAAGCTCAAACAAATCTATGTGAAGAACATGAGCGTAAAATTTTCCGTCTCTCAAAATAATATAAGTGAAGCATGAGAGAATTTCTTCAAAATTACTAACTCTCAAATAAATATAAGTGAAGCAGAGAGCATTTCTTCAAAAATATTAAAGCACACCATGCTCAAAAAGATATAAGTGAAGCACTAGAGCAATTCCATAGCTCAAAAAATTTAAGTGAAGTATAAAGAGCAATTCTAACAAATCATAGCATAATTTTGGCTCTCTCAAATAGGTGTGTCCAGCAAGGACACTTGTGACAAACTAAAAAGCAAAATGAGCAAAGACTCATATAATACAAGACGCTCCAAGCAAAACTCATGATATGTGACGAATAAAAATATAGTTCCAAGTAAAATACCGATGGTCGTTAGAAGAGAGAGGGGATGGTTTCGAGGGCATCCCCAAGCTTAGTTGCTTGGTTCTCCTTGAATATTAACTTGGGGTGCCATGGGGCATCCCCAAGCTTAGGCTTTTCTTACTCCTTATTCCTTCATCCATCGTGATCTCACCCAAAACTTGAAAACTTCAATTACATGAAACTTACCAAAACCTTCGTGAGATCCGTTAGTATAAGAAAGCAAATCACCACTCTAAGTGCTGTTGCAAACCCATTCATATTTTATTGTTGCATAATATATACTATATTCCAACTCTGCTATGTCTTATACCCCCCGATACAACCCATAGATTCATCAAAATAAGCACACAATGCAACGAAAACAGAATCTGTCAAAAAACAGAATAGTCTGTAGTTATCTGAAAATTTCGTATACTTCTGTAACTCCAAAAATTCTGAAACAATAGGACAACATAGGCAATTTGTATATAAATCTTGTGTAAAAAAGCCATAATTGTTCGTCGTTTCTGTGATTTTTCAAAATTATTTTACTGGACGCAAAAGTTTCTTTTTTCCAACAAGATCAAATCAACTATCACCCAACATCATCTCAAAGGCTTTACTTGGCACAAACACTAATTAAAACATGAAAACACAATCATAACAGTAGCATAATTGTGCAAACGCTCAAGAACAGAAAGCAAAAGTCAAAAATAAATTTTATTCATTGGGTTGCCTCCCAACAAGCGCTATCGTTTTATGCCCTTAGGTAGGCATGAGATTTCATTGATGCTCGCATGAAATATAATAATTGAAACACGAAGAGAGCATCATAGACATGTGAAAAACACATTCAAGTATAACATACTCCCTATGCATAGGAAATTTTATAATCAAACAAATTATCAAGACAAGAAATATCTAGCATATCCAAAGGAAAGGAATAAAACATTGACAATCTCAACATAACGAGAGGAAATTTAATTACATGAAAATTTCTACAACCATATATATTCCCCTCTCTCATAATAATTACATGTGGGATCATATTCAAATTCAACAATATAACTATCACATAAAATATTCTCTTCATGATCCCCATGCATGCAAAGTTGACACTCTTCCAAAATAGTGGGATTATCATCAAATAAAGTCATGACCTCTCCAAACCCACTTTCAATATTGTTTCAAACACTATTATCAATATCATGTTCATCATGAGGCTTAAATAAATTTTCAAGATCATAAGAATCATTATCACCCCAATCATGATCATTGCAATAAGTAGTGGACATAGCAATATTAGCATCCCCAAGCTTGGGGTTTTGCATATTATTAGCACAATTGACATTAATAGAATTTATAATAACATCATTGCAATCATGCTTTTCATCTAAGGAGCTATCATGAATCAATTTATAATTTTCTTCTTTTAACACTTCGTCACAATTTTCAGATTCACGAATCTCAAGCAAAACTTCATAAAAATAATCTAGTGAACTCAATTCACTAGCAATGGGTTCATCATAATTGGATATCTTGAAAAGATTAGCAAGTGGATGAGGATCCATATCAATAGTTTTTTAGCAAGCGAAAATGCAAGCATATAGAAGGCACATGGCAACACAATCAAACAAAAGATCTAACAAGAAAAATGTAAACGAAAAGAAGGCAAATAAAAAGGCGAATATTGTGAAGTGGGGGAGATGAAAACAAGAGGCAAATGGCAAATAATGTAAATTGCAAGGAGATGAGATTTGTGATTAGGAACCTGATAGATGTTGATGATGTCTCCCCGGCAACGGCGCCAGAAATTCCTTTTGATATCGCTTGAACTACGTCGGTATTTCCCCAAAGAGGAAGGGGTGATGCAGCACAGCTACGGTAGGTATTTCCCTCAGTTATGAAACCAAGGTATCAATCTAGTAGGGGAACCAAGAAACACTATGTAAACGGTACCTGCCCACAAAAAACAAATACTTGAAACCCGACGCTTATGAGGGGTTGTCAATCCCTCTTACGGGTAACGGCGCTAGAAATTGCAAGTTGACGGGATAATTTTTTGTAGATTGGATAAATAGATCTTGATAAAACGCGAAATAAAATAAATAGCTAAAAAGTGTAGCAAGGTATTTTTGGGTTTTTGGAATAATAGCTTTGAAAATAAAAGCAAATAAAATTAGATCTCAAAGCAAATATGATAAAGAATAGACCCGGGGGGTCGTAGATTTCACTAGTGGCTTCTCTCAAGAAATAGCACACAGTGGGTAAACAAATTACTGTTTGGCAATTGATAGAAGATCGAATAATTATGATGATATCCAAGGCAATGATCATTATATAGGCATCACATCCAAGATTAATAGACTGACTCCTGCCTGCATCTACTACTATTACTCCACACATCGACCGCTATCCAGCATGCATCTAGTGTATTAAGTTCATGGAAAAACGGAGTAATGCAATAAGAACGATGACATGATGTAGATGAGATCTATTCATGTAGAATAGCCCCCATCTTGTTATCCTTAATAGCAACGATACATGCGTGTCTTGCTGCCCCTTCTGTCACTGGGAAAGAACACCGCACGATTGAACCCATCACAAAGCACCTCTTCCCATGGCAATAAAAATCAATCTATTCGACCTAACTAAACCAAATATTCGAAGAAGAAATACGAGGCTATAAGTAATCATGCATATAAGAGATCAAAGAAAACTCAAATAATATTTATGGATATAGATCTAATCATGAACTCAAAGTTCATCGGATCCCAACAAACACAACGCAAAAAGAGTTACATCAAATAGATCTCCAAGAGACCATTGTATTGAGAATCAAAAAGAGAGAAGAAGCCATCTAGCTACTGCCTACGGACCCGTAGGTCTACAATGAACTAATCACGCATCATCGGAGAGGCACTAATGAGGATGATGAACCCCTCCGTGATGGTGTCTAGATTGGATCTCGTGGTTCTGGAACTTGCGGTGGCTGGAATTGTGTTTCGTCGACTCCCATAGGGTTTCTGGAATATTTGGATATTTATAGGGCGAAGAGGTGGTGTGGGAGGCCACCGAGGTGGGCACAACCCACCAGGGTGCGCCTGGGCCCCCAGGCGCTCCCAGGTGGGTTGTGCCCCCCTCGGGGCACCCCTCTGGTACTTCTTTGGCCCATGTTGTTTCGTCTGGTCCATAAAAATTCTTCAAAAAGTTTCGCTGCGTTTGGACTCCGTTTGGTACTGATATTCTGTGAAGTAATAAACAAGCAAAAACTGCAACTGGCACTGGGCATTATGTCAATAGGTTAGTCCCAAAAACTGATATAAAGTTGCTATAAAATGATTGTAAAACATCCAAGAATGATAATATAACAGCATGGAACAAGCAAAAATTATAGATACATTGGAGACATATCAACATGATCATTGCCTTGAATATCATCATAATTATGCGCTTTTCTATCAATTACCCAACTGTAATTTGTTTACTCACCGTATGCATTTTGTTCGAGAGAGAAGCCTCTAGTGAAAACTATGGCCCCGAGTCTACCTTTATCGTATATTAAAATCCAAAAATACCTTGCTGCAATTTATTTACCATTATTTTATTTTGTGTTTTATATTATCTATCTATCACTATCAGATTTGGTCCTTGCAAAGAACCTCCGAGGGGATTGACAACCCCCTTGATCGCGTTGGGTGCAAGTATTCGCTCTTTTGTGTGTAGGTGCTTCTAACGAGGTTTCACGTGGTTCTCCTACTGGATTGATAACCTTGGTCTTAACTGAGGGAAATACTTATCTCTACTGTACTGCATCATCCTCTCCTCTTCGAAGAAATCCAACGCAACTCACAAGTAGTAGGAAGAATTTCTGGCGCCGTTGTTGAGGAGACATCACCAAAACCTATCATGTACCTTCGCATAAACTATCATCTACTTGCATTTACTTTCATTTGCCATTTTCCTCTCATTTTCATCTCCCCCACTTCTAAAACAATTTTCCTAAAAACTTAAAAATATTTTCGTTTGCTTGCTTGCTTGCGGTTGTTGCTATGTCTCAAGAAGATATAAATTGTGTGATTTTTCCAATACTAATAATAATGATTTTATTAGTACTCCAATTACCCCCCCACCACTAGTGCGGAGTCATGTGATATTAATACTACTTTGCCAAATCTTGTTATGAAAGAATAATTTTCTGGTAGTCCGAATGAAGATGATGCATCCCATCTTAATACTTTCGTTGAATTGTGTGATATGCAAAAGAAAAAAGATGTGGACAATGATATTGTCAAATTGAAATTATTTCCGTTCTCACTACGAGATCGTGCTAAAACTTGGTTTTCATCCTTGCCGCGAAATAGTATTGATTCTTGGGATAAGTGTAAGGATGCTTTTATTGCCAAGTATTTTCCTCCCGCAAAAAATATTTCTCTTAGAAATCAAATTATGAATTTTAAGCAACTTTAGCATGAACATGTTGCACAATATTGGGAGAGAATTAAATTAATGATAAGAAATTTCCCTACTCATGGTTTAAGCCCATGGATGATCATACAAAAAATTTATGCGGGTTGAACTTTGTTTCTAGACATCTTTTAGATTCCGCCGCAGGTGGTACCTTCATGGAAATCACATTAGGAGAAGCTAGAAAATTTCTTGATAATATTATGGGAAATTATTCTCAATGGCATACCAAAGGGCCCCAACTAGTTAGAAAGTGAATTCTGTTGAAGAAATTAATACATTGAGTGATAAAATGGATGCGCTTACGAAAATGGTTGCTAGCAAGAGTGCTCATGTTGATCCTAATGATGTGTATTTGTCTACTTTGATTGAGCAAAATAATGATTCCATTGATGTGAATTTTGTCTCTTGAAATAATTTCAATAGTAATGCTTATAGGGGTAATTTTAATCCTAGGCCGTTTCCTGGAAAATCCTCTAATAATTATGGCAATTCCTATGGTAATTCTTATAATAATAATAATAATAATAATAATAATAGGATGCTCTGTGATCTTGAAAGTAATATTAAAGAATTTATTAATTCTCAAAAGATTTTTAACACTATGATACAGGAAAAATTGAATAAAGTTGATGATATGGCTAGGAACATGGATATAATTGCTCATGATGTGGAAAATCTTAAATCTAAAATTTTGCCACCCAAGCATTATATTAGTGAGTCTATTAAATCTATCTATGTCTACATTAATGAAAGTAAAGAGAGAACCGCTAGGTCGAGGGCTAAGCAAGAATTTCAAGAAAAAGCGATTATGCCCGGTTTTGAAAGTGCAACTAATCCCTGGGTGGTTTGGTAATTCATAACAACATATAGCTCATTGAACTAATATCCATTCAAGATAAACATTTTAGGATTTTCAATGATTAGCATGGCATGGACAAGAGATGTGGATCCCTCAAAATGCTAAGGACAAAGATTGGCAAAATCTCAAGACTCTTCATTTCTATTTTAGTGATCCAAGATCACACTTAGTCCATAGGAAAGCCAATACTATTAAAAGGGGATGAGGTGTTGCATAATGGTATACTTGCTCAAAGTGCTTAGTGATATTGCTCCAAAACCCTCAGCCACTTCCTTCATCCAAATATGTCCAAACCCTAAACTCCAATCCGGCCCCACCGATTCTTCCTACCCAGAGCCACCGTGTTCATTTGACATAGCCACTGCGAGAAATCCTAACAGTTCGATCACACTGATACGGGTCTCGGTCCCACCGAGAGGGCCTTGCCAACGCTCTGTGACTTGTTGCATTCACTTCGGTCCCACCGAGTTGTTGCGATCGGTCCCATCGAGTTGGCTTGACAGATTCTCTGTTGCTCGTTGCACTCACTTCGGTCCCACCAAGTTGTTCTAGTCAGTCCCACTGAGGTTCCTAACATTCATAATCGAGTTTAACAGATTGGTTTTTAACAGATTGGTGCCACCGAGTTTCCTAATCGGTGCCACCGAGATGAGTCAAAAGTGTGTAATGGTTGGATTCTGTGTGGAGGCTATATATACCCCTCCACCCCCTTCTCCATTTGTGAGAGAGCCATCAGAACTTGCCTACACTTCCACCATTCATTTTCTGAGAAAGAACCACCTACTCATGTGTTGAGATCAAGTTCCATTCCAACCTTGAACCTTGATTTGTAGCCTTCCCCAAGTTGCTTTCCACTCAAATCCTTCTTCCACCATAGCCAAATCTATGAGAGAGAGTCGAGTGTTGAGGAGACTATCATTTGAAGCACAAGAACAAGGAGTTCATCATCAACACACCGTCCATTACCTTTTGGAGAGTGGTGTCTCCTAGATTGGTTAGGTGTCGATTGGGAGCCTCCGGCAAGATGTGGAGTTGAACCAAGAAGTTTGTAAGGGCAAGGAGATCGCCTACTTCGTGAAGATCTACCTGAGTGAGGCAAGTCCTTCGTGGGCGATGGCCATGGTGGGATAGACAAGGTTGCTTCTTCGTGGACCCTTCGTGGTTGGAGCCCTCCGAGGACTCACGCAGCCATTACCCTTCGTGGGTTGAAGTCTCCATCTTACGATAGCACCACCTATCGGAACCACACCAAAAATCTCTGTGTCTCCATTGCATTTGCCTTCTCCAAACCCTTCCCTTTACCTTCATATGCAATGTTTTACATTCCGCTCCTATACTCTTAGAATTTCATGTGTAGGTTGATTGCTTGACTTGTGATAATTGCTAAAATCTGTCCTCAACTAAAATTGCAAAAATGGTAGATTTTTAGTCTAATCACCCCCTCTAGACATACTTTCGATCCTACAAGTGGTATCGGAGCTTTGGCCTCTAGTAGCCTTGATTTCCATAGCTTTGGTGATCATAGCCTTGGTTTCAAAACCTAGGAGAGTATGGCGTCTAGCGAGGGAAACTATCACCGTAGAGGTCCTTATTTTGATGGTACAAATTTTGCTAGTTGGAAGCATAAGATGAAAATGCATATTCTTGGTCATAACCCCGCCGTTTGGGCTGTTGTGCGTGTTGGCTTGCAAGGTGAATTCTTTGAAGATGGTAGAGAACCAGATCGTGAAGCGACCGCGGAAGAATTGAAGATGTTGCAATACAATGCCCGAGCTTGTGATATTCTCTTTAATGGATTATGCCCCGAAGAATTGAACAAAATCAGCCGGCTTGAGAATGCAAAGGAAATTTGGGATACTTTGGTTGATATGCCCGAAGGTACTGAGTCTGCCAAGGAATCCAAGTTGGATGTGCTTCAAAGTCAAATTGACAAGTTCAAGATGAAGGATGGTGAAGTATTCGCTGAAATGTACTCTAGGCTTGCGCTCATCACAAATGAGATTGCCGGCTTAGGAAGTGAAGAGATGACCGACAAATTCATCATTAAGAAGATCCTTAGAGCCTTGGATGGAAAATATGATACCATGTGCACATTGATCCAAATGATGCCCAATTACAAAGATCTCAAGCCCACAGAAGTCATTGGTAGAATTGTTGCTAATGAGATGTCACTCAAGGATAAGGAAGAGCTCCACACAAGTCAAGTGGTGCTTACAAAGCTTCAAGTGATGCTCCTACAACATCAAGTGAAAAGCAAGTCTCCAATGAAGAATTGAGCTTATTGGTGAAGAACTTCAACACATTCTATAAGAGTAGAAGTAAAGAGAGAAGCTCCAAGTCAAGGTCCTACAATGACAAAAGATCTTGTAGTCGTGATCGTAATTGCTACAATTGCGGCAGACCCGGACACTACTCAAATGAGTGTATGACTCCCTACAAGAAAAGAGAAGACTCACCAAAAAGGAGAAGTAGAAGAGACGAATCACCTCCAAGAGAGAGAAGGAGTAGAGATGATCGTTATGAATGAAGACCCTCTTGAAGAAGGAAGGATTCAAAAAGGAAGGACAAGTCATCACAGAGCTACACAATACAAAGACATCAAGCTCATTGGTGAATGGGCTTCCGGTTCCGACTCCGATAACTACTCCGAGAGAAGCTATCACTCCGACTCCGACTATACTCAAGATGAAGGTGTTGCTGGTCTTGCACTAGTGTCATCCAACTCCCACGACATATTTGATTCACCAACTGAAGGAATTGGAAGATGCTTCATGGCTCATGGCCCCAAGGTATCACACCTCGAGTATCTTGATTTCAATAGTGATGAAGATGATTTGCTAGGTGATGATGTTTTACTTATTAACAAAACTAGTGATGAAAACTATGATGAACTTGCTAGTAATCATGCTAATCAAGATGAAACGAATGACAATGATAAGAAGGAGATTGAGCGTATAACTAAAGAACTAAACACTCTTAAGTTAGCTCATGAAACAACTCAAGAGGATCATAGAGAGATCCTAAGAACTCATGAGAAGCTACGCTTCAAGAAGCTAAATTTAGAGCAAGAGCATGAGTTCCTAAAAGCTATCAATGGCGATCTTCTAAAGAAGAGTTCTTCTTACATTGCCAAACGTTTGCTCTTGTCTACTTATATGCCACAAGCCAAATCTAGCAACAAGAGCAAGAAAGATTCTCCTTCTAGTAGTAACAATAACCATGCTAAATCCAATATCGTTGCTTCTAGGAGTTCTCTTGATTCGACTAATCATTCTCTTAGCCAAGTTACACTTGAGCAAGAAAATAGTTTATTGAAGGGAATTATAGAGAAAGGTGTTTATAAGAGCCTTGCCGAGAGTAAGCAATTTGAGGAAATTGTTCGCAAGCAAGGAAGGCATCGGAAGAATCAAGGTGTTGGTTTTGAACGAAAGTTCAATGCCAATGGAGTTGAATGGGAAGAAGATCAATACCCGAAGATGAAGTTTGTTCCTCAACAAGAGAAGTATGACCCCACTTCTTTTGAGGGAACACAAGCTCAAGATGATCTTCCACCAAAAGACCACAAGCTAAAAGGCAAGGACAAGCTTCAAGAAGAGATTGACTCATTTGAAGAAGCTCCCAAGGCCATGGTCAAGTGGGTTCCCAAAACTATGTCAAGCTCTACTTCATCAAGTTCAACTACAACTCCAAGGATTCCCATCAAGTTAATGGGGGGCCCAAAGAATAAGAACTAGAGTGTTCTTGAGGGTGACTCTGCCAACATACTTCACTCACATTCATATTGTCAAGGACTTGTGCAATCAACTTTCATATCGTACACTAGTTCATGGAGTCACAAACCCTCTTGTTGGTAAGAGAAGGACAAGGTAACCTAATGCTTCCATGGACATCATCATATGTGCATTTCACTCTATGTCTATGGATATCCTTGTATGTTCCTTGTGGGACTAACCCATGTAGGTATTGAAAGTGCAACACTCCAAAGGATTTCTCCAAATGATCTACATCAACATTGAGCATCCACATCTTCACTATCTACATGAAATCATCATTGACAAAACACAAGGTTAGTTCATCCCTCTTTGGGCGGGCGGGGGGGGGGGTGTATCACATCTAGGGAGCTTTGCTCTAAAAATTGAGCTAAAGCAACTCTAATGATGTGAGCACATTATTGCTTCATGTAAAAGTGGTGACAGAGGGAGTCCTGGACTAAGGGGTCCTCGGGCGTCCGGCCTGTTATTCATTGGGCCAGACTGATGGGCTGTGAAGACATGAAGACCGAAGATTGTACCTGTGTCCGGATTGGACTCTCCTTGGCGTGGAAGGCAAGCTAGGCGACCGACTATGAAGATTCCCTCTTATGTAACCGACCCCATGTAACCCTAGATCTCTCCGGTGTCTATATAAACCGGAGAGCATAGTCCGGATAGGCGGATACTCATTACCATATTCACATAGGCTAGACTTCTAGGGTTTAGCCATTACGATCTCGTGGTAGATCAACTCTTGTAACACTCATATTCATCAAGATCAATCAAGCAGGAAGTAGGGTATTACCTCCATAGAGAGGGCCCGAACCTGGGTAAACATCGTGTCCCCCGTCTCCTGTTACCATCGATCCTAGACGCACAGTTTAGGACCCCCTACCCGAGATCCGCGGGTTTTGACACCGACATTGGTGCTTTCATTGAGAGTTCCACTGCGCCGTCGACGAAAGGTTTGATGGCCCCTTCAATTGTCAATAATGACGTTGTCCAAGGAAGAACCTTCCTCCCCGGACAGATTTTTGTGTTCGGTGGCTTCGTACTGAGGGCCAACTCGCTTGGCCGTCTGGAGCAGATCGATAGCTACGCCCCTGGCCATCAGGTCAGATTCGGAAGCTTGAACTACGTTGCTGACACCCGTGGATACTCAATCTTCAATGGGTTTGAAACCGCAGCGATCGCTCCCCCTCTCCCCGATGAACATGACTTAAACATGTCGTCGGATTACATCCAGGAGATGGATCCTGTTGCTGCAACGGCGCCAGAACCAAAGCAGATCGTGCCCTCCGAGGTCACAAAGTCCGCGATGTTGGAGCCACACACGGACTCGACATCCTGCAATGTTTGCGTCAATGGAACTCCGGACTCGTCTCCGGCTATACGTTTCGGACCAGGTACGCCTGCGGACACCGAGCTGGATCGGTTATCGATTTTCGAATTTAGCGCCGCAGACATCTTCCAGCATTCACCTTTGGGTGACGTGCTAAACTCTTTAAAGAACTTGTCCTTAGAGAAGGACTCATAGCCGAACTATATTCGATTCGAGCTAGAGGCGCACGACGAGGGATTTTGCTTTCCACCCGCCACCCACTTCATAGCCACCGTCGATGACTTAACCGACGTGCTTGACTATGGCTCCGAAGACATCAGCGATATGGACGATGATGCCGGCAAGGAGCAAGGCCAAGACCCGCCATTTACTAGACGTTGGACGGCCACCTCTTCGTACGACATGTACATGGTTGATACACCTAAAGGATCTGGCGACGACAAAGAAGGGCCAGACGCGAATAAATCCTCTGAGATGCAGTCCAAGCGACGGCGCCCCAAACGCCGCTCTAAGCCTCGTCGCTCAAAAGATAGCAACACCGGCACCGGAGAAAATAGTACTCCGGGCGACGCCGAAAACAATGAAGACCCTGTCGAAGCTACATCCGAACAGGAGGAACATGACAACAGACAAGACAACCCTGATGAACAGGCCATAGAAGATGACTCGGAGGACGATAGTTACCGTCCACCCTCCGAGGAGGAGACAAGCCTCGGCAACGAAGACTTCATCGTGCCTGAGGATCCTCTGGAGCAGGAGCGCTTTAAGCTTCAGCTCATAGCCACTGCAAGGAGCCTGAAAGAGAAGCAGCAGCAGCTTCAAGCTGAACAAGATCTGCTCGTCGACAGATGGACTGATGTCCTGACAGCTGAAGAATACGGCCTCAAGCGCCCAGCCAAGAGCTACCCGAAACGCAGACTGCTACCTCAATTCGACGAGGAGGCACCGGAGCACACATCTCCCTCGTGTAATGCGGAACGACCACCACGTGGTCGAGACAGGGCGGCCGACCGGCCACCCCGCAGTCGGGATAAAGCGGCAACTCAGGCCGAACAGCAGCCTGCCCCAACGCCCCGCAAAAATAGAGACGAAAGAGTTCGGGGTCACACGTATGACCTCCGGCAGACCCTGGACAGTAGAGCAGGACATACAAGATTGATCTAGGGATCGCGAGGACGTGCCTCGAGGCACGACGACGGCTACCTATTCGGACGTGACAAACCTAACCATGCCCGGACCGAATGCCACAGACGGACTCCATTAGAGCTCCGCCACGATGCGGCCCGCTATAGAGGCGCCGCACACCCTCTCTGCTTCACAGACGAGGTGCTGGATCACGAATTCCCCGAGGGGTTCAAGCCTGTCAACATTGAATCATACGACGGCACAACCGTTACTGCAGTATGGATCGAGGATTTTATTCTCCATATCCATATGGCTCGAGGAGATGACCTTCACGCCATCAAATACCTCCCATTAAAGCTCAAAGGACCAGCTCGACACTGGTTAAATAGCCTGCCTGAGAATTCCATCGGCAGCTGGGAGGACTTGGAAGAGGCTTCCCTTGATAACTTCCAAGGAACTTATGTCCAGCCACCAGATGCCGATGACTTAAGCCACATAGTTCAACAACCTGGAGAATCAGCTAGAAAATCTTGGACTAGGTTCCTAACCAAAAAGAACCAGATCGTTGACTGTCCGGACGCAGAGGCCTTAGCAGCCTTCGAACACAACATCCGTGACGAATGGTTAGCACGCCACCTCGGCCAAGAAAAGCCGAAGTCCATGGCAGCCCTCACGGCACTCATGACCCGCTTTTGCGCGGGTGAGGACAGTTGGCTGGCTCGTAGTAACAACACAACCAGCGAGACAGGCCGCTCCGAAGCCAAGAATAGCACTGGCAAGCTTCGGCGCAATAGACACAAACGCCGAAATAATGGCGACAACACCGATGACACCACAGTCAACGCCGGATTCACTGGCTCCAAGTCCGGCCAACGGAAGAAGCCCTACAAAAGAAACAATGAAGGACCTTCCAGCCTGGACCGCATACTCGACCATCCGTGCCAGATACACGGCACCCCGGATAAGCAAGCCAATCATACCAACATGGATTGTTGGGTTTTCAAGCAGGCTGGCAAGTTAAATGCCGAAAACAAAGAAAAGGGATAACAAAGTGAGGATGAGGACGAAGAGCCCCGGCAGCCAAACACTGGGCGGCAGAAGAAATTTCCCCCTCAAGTCAAAACGGTGAACATGACATACGCTACACACATCCCCAAAAGGGAGCGTAAGCGAGCACTTAGGGATGTCTACGCGGTAGAGCCAGTCGCCCCAAAATTCAATCCGTGGTCGTCATTCCTGATCACCTTCGATCGTCGCGACCACCCAACTAGTATCCGCCACGGCGGTTCAGCCGCACTAGTCCCTGACCCAATTATTGACGGGTTTCACCTAACACGAGTCCTGATGGACGGTGGTAGCAGCCTCAACCTGCTCCATCAAGACACAGTGCGGAAGATGGGTATTGACCCCTCACGAATCAAACCAACAAAGACTACCTTTAAAGGAGTCATACCAGGTGTAGTTGCCCGTTGTACGGGCTCAATCACGCTGGAGGTGGTCTTCGGTTGCCCGGACAACTTCCGAAGCGAAGAGTTAATCTTCAATATCGTCCCCTTCCGCAGCGGCTACCACGCACTGCTCGGACGAACCGCATTTGCTGGATTCAATGCAGTGCCACACTATGCTTATCTCAAGCTCAAGATGCCCGGTCCACGCGACGTCATAACAATCAATGGCAATACGGAACGCTCCCTCCGAACAGAGGAGCACACCACCGCCCTAGCAGCAGAGGTACAGAGCGGCCTTCTCAAGCAGCACCATAGTGCGGTTGTCGAGCCCCTGGACATCATTAAGAGATTCCGGACTACACTGCAGCAGGACAGCGCGGCTCGTCAATAGCTCGATTAGCAATTCGGCCTCCGTCCCAGTCCCGATGAAGTAGTGGCATTCGCACCACGCGTACATAATTACGCACTCAAAATCCCATGGACATTGACGGAGGCACAAGCTACCCGGGATCTACAGTTCGGCCAGACCGATCCCGGACACACATACTCTCACCTTTTTCCTATTTGTTTCAGGTTCCTTTTCCCACGGGCTTGATGACTAGTCCCTTTGAAGGATCGGCATATAAAGGATGCAAGCAGCATAGGGGTGTAGAGTAACCTCTACACATCTTCTCGACGGTATTTATATTTATTTCTCAGGACCTGCACGCTGCGCCCTCTTGATCCTGGCATGTTAAATAGCCCGGATGCTTATCGCACTATTTGTACAAGATACGCCTTGACGTATCCATCAAATTAGAATGAAAATGGTTTGTGGCCCAGTTTCTATGGTTTTCGCTTCTTACTCCATTTTATTTCGATCTGCTTATCGGCTGCATCGGTACTCTTTTGTACGTCTCATATTCGCCAGGGGCTACTTATCGCCCCACAATACGGCAGAAAAGTCCGAACACTTCTTATATATAAGTTCGGCACCCCGAATTTAGCATTATATGCAATCATGTCTTTGGTCAATAGTTGCGTTGCCCGGCTCCTGTGCTTGCTACCCTACGTTCCGCTCTATCGGCTAGGGTAGTAAAGGGAGAACTACTGCGATTGTGCCCTGGCCTTGACCGGATGAGCACCTCAGTAGAGAAAGCCGAAAACTGACTGTCATGATACGGCGAGAGCCGGTCAGCTGTTCGAGGGTAACAAAATCGTTGGAGATATTTTCCGCGTCATGCGAAGGATCGGCACTTCCCAATCAGATGCTGACAGCACCCTGGCTTGGACCAGGGGCTGCGCACTTGCTTAATTATAAAACTCCTATGGCTAAGTGAGGGCGTTTAAGCCGTATAGTCTGATTGCCTTGTTTGTTGCGCTAAACAACTCCTCCAAAGGACCATATAATTGGATCAAGATTGTTTAGATCCCATCCCGAACACCTCTGTACTACCTACGCGAGGGCAGAAGCCGACGACTGGCCAACCCTCAGATCACAAACAATAGGCCGCACATGAGGAAACAATTAAAGCATGACAAAATTATATTACAGGCTTTGTTTCCATAATACAATGCAAGGGCAACATGAATACATTTAATTCAAATACAATATCCTGTGAACATTAAGCTACCACAAGTCGAGACCCTTCTATGACATCCGCAAAATATCTCTCGGGTGTGCGGTGCTCCTTGCCCTCCGGCGGCCCGCTGGCAACTTCAACGGCATTCATCTTCGCCCACCACATCTTGCAACGAGCGAAGGCCATACGGGCACCTTCAATACAGGCGGAGCGCTTGACGACGTCCAGCCGCGGACAGGCTTCCACTAGCCGCCTCACGAGTCCGAAGTAGCTGCCGGGCATAGCTTCGGTTGGCCATAGCCGGATCATCAAATCCTTCATGGCTAGTTCGCCCACCCTGTGCAGCTCCACCGGCTGCTTCAACTGATTGGTGAAGGACACGGGATGCTCTGGTGTTGCATACTGCGACCAGAATAACTTCTCCGTAGAACCTCCTCCTTCGGCTCGGTAGAACTCCGCAGCGTCTAATACGCTGCGTGGTAGATCCGCAAAAGCCCCTGGGGAACTCCGAACCCGGGTTAGTAAAAGGTACTGCTTCTCCGCATACTTGCTTTACATCTTAAAAGCCTTACCCGGCGTGATCTTCTTGGCCTCCTGGATCTCATTGAGAGCAGCCTGGGCCTCATTCTGTGCGGTCTCCGCGCTCTGACGAGCCTTGGTGAGTTCGGACCCTCGAGCCGACGCATCATGCTCCAAGGTCTCACATTTTTTCACCACATCCTGGAGCTCCTGCTGGATTTCTTTGACACGGGCCTCGAGCTTCTTACGGGCGGCTTGCTGCTGGACAGACTTTTCCTCAGCCTCACCCAGGGCCTTCCTCAGGGCCTCGACCTCGGTCGCGGCTCCTGCACATATTACGACACTACAGTCAATACACATCGCCTATGCTTTCCGAATACACAGCAAGTCGTTACTCACCTTGCTGCTCCTGAAGCCGAACCTTAACCTCGCCGAGTTCGCTCTCGGTCCGCTCCAGCCTCTGCCTCAGTTCAGAGACTTCGGCAGCATGCGAGGTCGCGGCCAACAGCGACGCCTGCTTATGCATACATATCACGTTAGTCTCCTACGATAAAAGATTGATCCTATGTCCGGTTCTTCTCGCCGAGCACCGGACAGTGTCTCAAGGGCTACTGACTACGTGGGGTTTTTCTCTTTCTATGTCACTTACCTCGAAACCTGTCAATAGGTTGCTGCAGGCTTCATTCAGTCCACTCTTGGCGGACTGAACCTTCTCGATCACCGCGCCCATAAGGACGCGGTGCTCGTCCATAACGGAGGCGCCTCGTAGCGCCTCCATCGGGTTATCCGGCGTCCCTGGATGGACAGGGACCACCGGCGGAAGCGGCACACCCCCCTCCTTCAAAGGGGGCTGCTCGCTTGACTCTGGAGCCATATGGGTCTCCGGAATCGCATTCGGCTGAGGGCCAAACTGGATGCGGCCCTCTTCGACGGTCTCCATGGGGATCGGCTCCCCCATGTGTCCGGCAGTGGAGGTCTTGCCTTGAGGCGCCTCCCGGACAGCGTCCTGGGCTCCTCCCTTCGGAGCGGTCCTCCGGGACAGCACTTCGGTGTCATCCCTGGCCCCGGGGGAGTAAGCAGGCGGTGGCGACATGCTCGCCATCTCCGACAGAGCCAACGAACCTCCGGACGAGGATCATTGGATTAGGTCGCGGGCCGGACTGCAATAGTACAGTTAACTATGTCAAGATAATGGAGAGAAAGGGCCGGATGTGCGCACAAGCGATCCATGTCACTTACGATGCGGCCTGGGGCTTAGCACGGGGGCATCGTTCCGGACTGTTGTCAACGTCCCACGCGGTGTTGACCGCCGGGACGCCCTTCCCCTTCTTGGGCGTTTCCGCCTCTAGATGCGCCGAAGCCGCCCTCTTCTTCTTCCTCTCCTCAGGGGGAGGGTTGTTTTCTTCCTCCTCCTCCTCTTCCTCGTCATTGTCCTCAGGGACAGAGGAATGAGCATCATCGTCTTCGGACGTCACGTCCGAAGTGCCCTTGCGGCGGGGGCCACTCTTGGCCCCCTTTGCCTTCTTCTCCGGCGCCTTATATGGCGCCGGCACCAGCATCTTCGCCAGACGCGGGATGACTGGTTCTTCAGGCAGCGGAGCCGGACACTGGATCCGCTTCGCCCTCTCCATCTAGTCCTGAAAAAGCAACAATAAAAGCTCAGGCGTCATCCTTGAAAACAAACAAGTGGAGAATGCATGGAAAACTACATACCTCGCTAGCGGGGTGTTTAGTGTCGTGTCCGCGATCTGAATCTGCGGCCGGCGGTTTCTCATTGCCCTTGAAGAGCAACTTCCATGCGCCTTCGTGTGTAGTCTCGAAGAGCCTCACCAGGGTCTGGTGCTTCTTCGGATTGAACTCCCACAGCGGGCGACTTCGGTGCTGGCACGGAAGGATCCGGTGAACTAACATCACCTGGATCACATCAATGAGCTTGACGCTCTTGGTTACGATGCTCTGAACATGTGTCTGCAGCGCTATCAGCTCGTCAGGAGAACACCAGTCCGGACTCTTCTCGACCCAGGAGGTGAGTCGCATAGGAGCGCCGGAGCGGAATTCGGCAGCTGCGGCCCTGGTGGTGCCGTGTGGTTCTGTGATGTAGAACCACTGCTTCTGCCACTCCTTTACCGTATCCACAAAAGTGCCTTTGGGCCAGGAGACGTTGGAAAATTTACTCACCATTGCCCCTCTGCACTCCGCGTGCTGGCCATCCACCACCTTCGGCTTCACGTTGAAGACTTTGAGCCACAACCCAAAGTGGGGTTGGATACGGAGGAAGGCCTCACACACGACGATAAACGCCGAGATGTTGAGGAAGGAATTCGGGGACAGATCATGGAAATCTATCCCGTAATAATACATTAGCCCACGGACGAAAGGGTGGAGTGGAAACCCTAGCCCGCGGAAGAAATGAGGGAGGAATACTACCCTCTCGTTGGGCTCCGGCGTGGGGACGATTTGTCCCTTGGCCGGCAAGCGGTGGGCGATTCCCTTCGCCAAATATCCGGCCGCCCGGAGCTCAGTAATGTCCTCCTCCTTGACGGAGGAGACCATCCACTTGCCCTGACCACCGGATCCGGACATGGTTGCTTGAGTGGAAAGGAGATGAGAACTTGGGCGCTGGAGCTCGAGATTGGAAAGGCGGAGACAGAGAGAGAGCGTGAGAAGAGGAAGAGGGAGTCCTTATCCCCTTATAAAGGCAGCATATATTAAACGCCTCCTCACTCACCTTATGATCCGCCTATTCCCAGGGGCTGTATAAACGGCACGGTTGGGTTACCCATGCCCGTATTGACGAGAATCCTGCAATAAGGGGACAAGATCTCTGCTTCGACAAGACGTGCCAATAGCAACCACGTGTTGAAACGTGGGATGGCAGAAGAAAAACGGTTCAAAATTATGATCGGACGGGCATGATGTTACGTTGCAGAAAGCTGTCAGCGGATGGAACTCGTGTAGAAATATATACTCTCTTTGCGGTTGTGCGTGGTGTGTGTAACAGTTCTGATACAATCATCGCATCCGAAGACTATCTTGGAGTTTGGAAAAAGGGGAACCCGCCTTGCAATGTCCAAGACAATCTGCGCGCCGGATTCCTCGTCATTGAATCCAGGTTCAGGGGCTACTGAGGGAGTCCTGGACTAAGGAGTCCTCGGGCGTCCGGCCTGTTATTCATTGGGCCGGACTGATGGGCTGTGAAGACATGAAGACAGAAGATTGTACCCGTGTCCGGATTGGACTCTCCTTGGCGTGGAAGGCAAGCTAGGCGACCGACTATGAAGATTCCCTCTTATGTAACCGACCCCATGTAACCCTAGATCTCTCCGGTGTCTATATAAACCGGAGAGCATAGTCCGGATAGGCGGATACTCATTACCATATTCACATAGGCTAGACTTCTAGGGTTTAGCCATTACGATCTCGTGGTAGATCAACTCTTGTAACACTCATATTCATCAAGATCAATCAAGCAGGAAGTAGGGTATTACCTCCATAGAGAGGGCCCGAACCTGGGTAAACATTGTGTCCCCCGTCTCCTGTTACCATTGATCCTAGACGCACAGTTCGGGACCCCCTACCCGAGATCCGGCGGTTTTGACACCGACAGTGACCCCACTTGTGCTTAAACGATGAGTATGACCTATCATCAAATGTTCTCATTTGACTCCTAAGTCAATATACCCATATATAGATGACCTAGTCATCGCCAATTGCTTAATAGATGCTAGAATTGGTTGTGCATATTTGACACATATTTCATTTGATATTTTATTGTGTGAGCATGTTGGTTTGCATATTTCTCCATTCGAGGACATCCATTTGTTGTTTTAATTTCTTGGTTTTTATTGGCCAAGTTGACGTACAAGAATGGCTAAGAACTTTCTCTAGCTATTTATGCTCTTCTCATCTCAAACTCTATTCATGCTATATCAGAAAAATTGAACAAGTTCTTTTCGGACCCTCCGAGTGAGGAGCACTCGGAGCCACTGATCCGTCAAGGACTACCTTCCAAAACCTTCTATTGTTTTTCGGTCAGACCAAAACACTCATCTCGGTCACACCGAAAGCATTAGACTGATCTAGGTTTTCATCTCGGTGCTACTGATTAGACCAACTAGGTTGCACTGATTTGCGGTAACTGCACGCAGTTGCACATCTCGGTGCCACCGATTTGTTCCACTCGGTGCCATCGACAGCACATGGGTATATATACTTCGCGACCGTACGTTGAAAGTTACTTCAAACACTACGACCCCCGCACCCCGTTGTTGCCGCGCCTTGGTCTCCGGATCGTCGCCGTCATCTCCTGTGCGTCATCGCCGCAGGAGTTCGCCGCCGTCAACGGCATTCTTCCCCGCTATTGCCGCCGTAGAAGATCTCCACCGAGTTTATTCGATCTCCTCGTGCTTCTGTTTATTCGATTCAATGCACAAGGACAATGCCATGTATCTTGCCATGACAGCAATACTTCTATCCACTAGATAAATCCATTAGAATATATCCGAGCAAAAATCTTACGGTTAGGTTTCCGCCGAACTCATCTCGGACCGATTGAATTGAAATTTTCGGTCCCACCGATTGGCCCTGGCCATTGCACAAGTACAACTCGGTTCCTCCAAAACGTACTAATTGGTGAGACCGAAAGTAAAGTCTCAGTGAAACCCTAGCATCTCGGAGCCACCGAACCCCCAACTCAGTCCTGCGGAAATGGTGTGTTTAGGCTTTGTGAGTGCTTCGGTGTCACCGAAATGATCAACTCGGTAGCTCTGAAATTCTTTCTGTGAAAATCTAAAACTAATGTTTGAACTTAAATTTTTGAAAAACTATCTGCTTTTTGTGATAACTCATCTACTCTGCACATACCCCTCTATTCACAGGGTCAGCTTTGCAAGATGTCAAGTGTCAGTGACAGTCAGAATCAGTCAGAGCAGAATGTTGATCTCAGTAATGGTTTGGTTCAAGTCCCAATGAGAGCTATGATGAAGGCAGCAGAAGCACCCCCAACAACTTTCCAAAGGCTGCCATTGGTACAAAGAAGAAGAGAACCTCTGACAGTGAGGATGAAGATTTTGTGGCAAATGAGGCCACTTCCAAGCAAAAGGTTGTGCTAAAGAAAGTATATGGCACAATAGCTAGCATTAGGCCAAGTTTCAAGGAAAGGACTGATGTAAGGAGAGTCCCAATGTCAAAGGCACGCAAATCCTCAGCTCCACAAGAAACAATGACATTCACACTTGAGTAGCCAAGTGATGAAGAGGGTGATGCCAGCAAGAAAAAAAAGAGGGATAGAAAGACCACTGCCACCATTAGTGGCAGACCTTCTATGAGAGAAGATGATCAGGAACAGGAGGAGGAAGAACATGCTGAAGCACCTCCCTCTTCAGCCAGAGTTCGAGGATAATGTGGTGGTGATGGATGCCTCACACCCCACATATGTTGAGGCTCAAGAGGAGATCCAGGCAGCAGCAGCAAAAGAAGCTACAACTCCCAATGCACCCATTGCAAATCTCAAGACAAAGCAGGACCAGATGACATATCTGCTGGAAGCAACACTGAGGATTGAGAGAAGTCTGGCCTACTTAGCCAAGAACCAGGAAAGCTTAGGGAGGATTGTGGAGGAAAAGATGTATAATCTTGATGTTAAGGTCACAGAGATTTAGTATTGTGGAGAAGCTTAGAGATGGTGCTGAGGATGGAGATGACCACCCTACTACTGAGAGGTTTCAGACTGTGCCAAGGGCACCTAGGTCTTCAGCTATGCCAGTTGCAGACACGAGGATCACTCACTCTACACCTGCCACTACTGCCACAGTGCCACCTCCAGTGTCTACACCACCACTCCAGCAGACATCTTCAGAGGCATTTGTAGACGCAACTCTCTCAACGCCATCTACACACACAGTAGCCACAAGCCAGAAGACCTCTTCAGGAGCTCCGGAGGATCATGCCTACAGAGATGCATAGCTCTATAATTTTTCAAGCTTTTTGGTACTTGTTGCCAAAGGGGGGGAAATTGTATAGATCATTAGGCTTCGAGAGAGAGTGTCTTGCTTTTCGCTCTTTGGTTTTATTGAGTTTTTGCTACTATGTTCGTTTGATCCGTGCGACTTGTTTGGTTGATGCTTGTGTGATACTACGTTTGTTCCCATGTGGCTGATCATACTTTGCTTAATGTGCACTTAATTCTTATCCCTACAATTATTTGTGTATGATCATTCACTTATGTCTTTGGTGATGTGTCCATGTTATTTCACTCTTATCATTTTGTGCGCTCCACCAAGATGTATGTGACATGGAAGAGTGACCCATGATCCTGATCGATTGTGCATTTGCATTCAAACGCAAATTTTAACTAATGCACAAATTTAGGGGAAGCTCTTGCTTATGACATACTTCCCAAAGCGATGATGTATTTCATTCATTTAATCATTTGTCGAATCTTGGATTTATATGTTGTCATCAATTACCAAAAATGGGGGATTGAAAGTGCAACTAATCCTTGGGTGGGTAATTCATAACAACATATAGCTCATTGAACTAATATCCACTAAAGATAAACATTTCAGGATGTTCAATGATTGGCATGGTATGGAAAGAGATGTGGACCCCTCAAAGTGCTAAGGACAAAGATTGGCAAAAGCTCAAGACTCTTCATTTTTATTTCTGTGCTCCAAGATCACATTGAGTCCATAGGAAAGCCAATACTATTAAAAGGGGACGAGGTGTTGCATAATGGTCTACGTGCACAAAGTGCTTAGTGATATTGCTCCAAAACCCTCAGCCACTTTCTTCATCAAAATATGTCCAAACCCTAAACTCCAATTCGGCCCCACCGATTCTTCCTACCCGGAGCCACCGAGTTAATTTGACATTGCCACTACCAGAAACCCTAATAGTTCGGTCACACCGATACGGGTCTTGGTCCCACCGAGATGGCGTTGCCAACTCTCTGTGACTTGTTGCATTCACTTCGGTCCCACCAAGTTGTTGCGATCGGTCCCACCGAGTTGGCTTGGCAGATTCTTTGTTGCCCGTTGCACTCACTTCGGTCCCACCGAGATTGATGCAATCGGTGCCACCAAGATGAAGTTTGCCCTAAGCCCTAGCATGTCATTCCCACCGAGTTGTTCCAATCAGTCCCACCGAGATTCCTAACGTTCATATTTTTGAATAGATCGGTGCCACCGAGACGAGTCAAAAGTGTGTAACGGTTGGATTTTGTGTGGAGGCTATATATACCCCTCCACCCGCTTCTCCATTTGTGAGAGAGCCATTAGAACGTGCCTACACTTCCACCATTCATTTTCTAAGAGAGAACCACCTACTCATGTGTTGAGATCAAGAGATTCCATTCCAACCATTTGAACCTTGATTTCTAGCCTTCCCCAAGTTGTTTTCCACTCAAATCCTTCTTCCACCATAGCCAAATCTGTGAGAGAGAGTTGAGTGTTGGGGAGACTATCATTTGAAGCACAAGAGCAAGGAGTTCATCATCAACACATCTTCTATTACCTTTTGGAGAGTGGTGTCTCCTAGATTGGTTAGGTGTCGCTTGGGAGCCTCCTACAAGATGTGGAGTTGAACCAAGAGTTTGTAAGGGCAAGGAGATCGCGTACTTCGTGAAGATCTACCCGAGTGAGGCAAGTCCTTCGTGGGCGATGGCCATGGTGGGATAGACAAGGTTGCTTCTTCATGGACCCTTTGTGGGTGGAGCCCTTCGTGGACTCGCGCAGCCGTTACCCTTCGTGGGTTGAAGTCTCCATCAACGTGGACGTACGATAGCACCACCTATTGGAACCACACACAAAAAATCTTCGTTTCTAAATTGCGTTTGCCTTCTACAAACCCTTCCCTTTACCTTCATATGCAATGTTTTACTTTCCGTTGCTATACTCATAGAATTTCATGTGTAGGTTGATTGCTTGACTTGTGATAATTGCTAAAATCTGCCCTCAACTAAAATTGGGAAAATGATAGATTTTTATTTGCTCAAGTTGTCTAATCACCCTCATCTAGACATACTTTCAATCCTACAGGTTTCTATGGTAATCAGGATGAAGATATTAAAATGTTTAGTGTCTCTCCCGTTGAATCTTTATTTAGCAATATAAAACTTGATGAAAAAGGGACTAAAGATGAGTCAACTTCAGCTAGAAGGCGTCCGAACTGTTCCGAGGGTGACAATCTTAATGAAAAAGTGATAATAGTGGATTTGGAGAGGTCAAAACTTCAACTAGTGATGTTCCCACTACATTGGATTTCAAGCATTTTAATTATGATAGTTGTTATTTAAGTGAATGTATTTCCTTGTTTCAAACCATGATAAATTCACCCAATGCTTATGAACAAAATAAAGCTTTTACTAAACATATTGTAGAAGCTATGATGAAAGCTTTAGAAGAAAATCTAGAATTGGAGGTTTTCAATACCTAAGAAATTATATGATGAATGGGAACCTACTATTAAAATAAAGATTAAAAATTATGATTGCAATGCTTTATGTGATTTGGCTGCTAGCGTTTCCACAATACCAAAATCTTTATGTGATGTGCTAGGCCTTCATGATTTGGATGAATGTTCCCTTAATTTGCACTTAGCGGATTCCACTATTAAGAAACCTTTGAGTAGAATAAATGATGTACTTGCTAATGAAATTATATGCCTATTGATTTCATTGTGCTTGATACTGATTGCAATCCGTCTTGTCCTATAATACTTGGTAGGCCTTTCCTACGAACCATTGGTGCTATTATTGATATGAAAGAAGGTAATATAAGGTTCCAATTTCCATTAAAGAAAGGAACATAACACTTCCCTACAAAGAGAATTAGGCCACCATATGTATCTATTATGAGGGCCACCTTTGGAATTAATTTGAAGGATGATAACACTTGAAACTATGCATTACGCCAGCTAGGGGTGTAAAACAATAGTGCTAGCTGGGAGGCACCCCAATAGTTATCTTTATTTTTCCTTTTTATTGTCTATTTTATGTGTGCACACAAATATGCTACGTTTATGGTTGTGTTTTTGTATTTAAATTAGTGGTTGTGCCAAGTAAAACCTTTGGGATGATTTGGTTGATAGTTGCTTTGATTCTGTGAAAAAAACATAAACTTTTGCGCCCAGTAGCAGAATTTTCTAAATTCTCGGGAACGTGATAAAATTCTGAATTTTTTACACAGGATTGATATACATATTTCCCATGTTGTCCTAATTTTTCAGAATGTTTGGGGTTACAAAAGTATTGCATTTGTCCGGATCATTACAAACTGTTCTGTTTTCGACAGATTTAGTTTTTGTTGCATTGTTTCTTGTTTCAATGAATCTATGGATTGTATCGGGGGGGGGGGGTAAGTCATGGTGAATTTAGAATAGTGTAGGTATTATGCAATAATAAAATATGAATTGGTTCACAATAGTACTTAAAGTTTATGATTGGCTTGTTATACTAACAGATCTCACGAGTGTTCTGTTGAGTTTTGTGTGCTGAAGTTTTCAAGTTTTGAGTGAGATCGCGATGGATGAAGGAATAAGGAGTGGCAAGACCATACGCTTGGGGATGCCCAAGGCACCCCAAGGTAATATTCAAGGACACCCAAGACTCTAAGCTTGGGGATGCCCTGGATGGCATCTCCTCTTTCTTCTACCCACCATCGGTAATTACTTGCACTACAAAAAAAAAGACACATCCGTGACATTTTGGGCCGAACGGAATTTTTTTCTGTCATACTTATGACACTTCTATGACGATAATTGTGACAAAACCCGGTATCATCATAGATGTGGTGGGCTCCTACTTCTATGACAAAAAATCATGGCAAAAAATGGGCTTTCGTCCTGGGTGGGCCGGAGACGCAGCTGCATGACATTCTTTGGGCCGTCCATGACGGAAAAACCGTGGTAGAAGCGAGGGCTAGGAAAATATCGGGGTGTTCCCGGTTACGGTGGGTGGTCGGGCCGAGCGATGCGCGTTTCTCTCGTACACGCACGCGCGTGTGTGCAAGGCATTGGGCTCTAACTGAACCCGAGCGAGGCGTTCGCCTACTGAACCCGAGCGATTGCACTGCAGGCTACGCGTTACTGAACCCGAGCGATCGATTGATGGCTGTTAACTGAACCCGATCGAGCGATTCCTTTGCTACTGCTGCTAACTGAAGCCGATCGATGCTGCCTCTGGATGAACAGTGAGCGTTGTTGGGGGGTTTGGATGAACAGTTCCCGGTGGGGGTGGATGAATAGGACCCCGTGGTGTTGCCTCTGGATGAACAGGACCGCGATCGATCGAGCCGGTTGGGGCTGGATGAACAGGACCCCGTGGAGGGCTGGATGAACAGGACCACCCCGTGGAGGGCTGGATGAACAGTAGACGGTGGAGGGCTGGATGAACAGTAGCCCGTGGAGGGGTGGTTGAATAGGAGCCCGTGGAGAGGGCTGGTTGAACAGTAGCCGATGGAGTAGCGCGCGGTGGAGGCTGGATGAACAGGATCCCGTGGATGAACAGTCGCAGGTGGAGGCAGGAGGAGGTCGACGGTGGATGAATAGTAGCCTGTGGAGGCTGGAGGGGGTCGACGCTGGAGATGAACAGTATCCTGTGGAGTCTCGTTTTGCGGTACGCCACACCCCTCCTGATGAACAGGACCCCCGTTTTGACCGAAGCGCTCCAACACAAGTCCGTTTCCTCCGTTTTGCGGTACGCCACACCCCTCCCGATGAAGAGGACCCCGTTTCGACCGTAGGAGGTCCGTTTCCTCCGTTTTGTGGTACGCCAGACCCCTCCTGATGAACAGGATCCCGTTTCGAACGTGGCCGGTCGAACACAAGGCCGTTTCCTCCGTTGTGCGGTACGCCAGGCCTCGTTTCCTTCGGCTGTTCCGTCCAAGCCGGTTGGCTCCCACGCGTTCCGTTGCCTCCCGATGAACACGACGCATTCCGTTGCCTCCCCATGAACACGACGATGACGCAGTTTCTCCGTTCCGACCCAGCCATGTACACGAGCCCTGGCCGTACGTACGCGCGAGTAGGCGTTCGAGACCCTGCTCGTATGTACGTATGTGGCCGTATTTTCTTTTGCACACTGCCGTTGTACGTACGTGTACATGCTACATGCGCGCCTCTACTACCATACGTGCACGCCTCTACATAGACCAGTATGTACGTAGACGTTCGCGACCAGAATGACAACGCTACGTACGCTTCGACCAGGTGGGTCCCGACTGTCAGGCACTTCCTTGCGTGCGAAGATATAGCTGGTGGGTCCCAGCAGTCAGGGGGGCGAATCGTTTTTTTTGCCCGGACGTGCTTCCTTGCGTGCGAAGATGTAGCTGGTGGGTTGATACGTCTCCGTCGTATCTATAACTTTTGATTGTTCCATGCCAATATTATACAACATCCATATACTTTTGGCAACTTTATATACTATTTTTGGGACTAACATATTGATCCAGTGCCCAGTGCCAGTTCCTGTTTGTTGCATGTTTTATGTTTCGTAGAAACCCCATATCAAACGGAGTCCAAACGGGATAAAAACGGATGGAGAATATTTTTGGAATATTTGGAGAATATGGGAAGAAGAATCAACGCGAAATGGTGCCCGAGGTGGCCACGAGGCAGGGGGGCGCGCCCCTGACCCTCGTGGGCCACCCGTAAGGCGGATGATGCCCTTCTTCGGCCGCAAGAAAGCTAATTTTTGGGGAAAAATCACGGTGAAGATTTCAGTCCAATCGGAGTTATGGATCTCCATATATATACGAAACGGTGAAAGGGCAGTAGACGAGAACGCAGAAACAGAGAGAGACAGAGAGACAGATCCAATCTCGGAGGGGCTCTCGCCCCTCCCACGCCATGGAGGCCAAGGACCAGAGGGGAAACGCTTCTCCCATCTAGGGAGGAGGTCAAGGAAGAAGAAGACGAAGGCCCCCCTCCCCTTCTCTTTCGGTGGCGCCAGAACGCTGCCGTGGCCATCATCATCACCGCAATCTTCACCAACAACTTCACCGCCATCATCACCAACTCTTCCCCATGCAGCGGTGTAACCTCTCTCTTACCCGTTGTAATCTCTACTTAAACATGGTGTTCAACGCTATATATTATTTCCCAATGATGTATGGCTATCCTATGATGTTTGAGTAGATCCGTTTTGTCCTATGGGTTATTTGATGATCAAGATTGGTTTGAGTTGCATGTTTTATTATTGGTGCTGTCCTATGGTGCTCTCCGTGTCGCGCAAGCGTGAGGGATCCCTGCTATAGAGTGTTGCAATAGGTTCATGATTCGCTTATAGTGGGTTGCGTGAGTGACTGAAACACGAACCCGAGTAAGGGGGTTGTTGCGTATGGGATAAAGAGGACTTGATACTTTAATGCTATGGTTGGGTTTTACCTTAATGATCTTTAGTAGTTGCGGATGCTTGCTAGAGTTCCAATCATAAGTGCATATGATCCAAGTAGAGAAAGTATGTTAGCTTATGCCTCTCCCTCAAATAAAATTGCAATAATGATTACCGGTCTAGTTATCGATTGCCTAGGGACAAATAACTTTCTCGTGATAAAAAGCTCTTTACTAAAATTAATTTAGTCGTGTCTTTATCTAAACAGCCCCTACTTTTTATTTACGCTCTCTTTATTATCTTGCAAACCTATCCAAAAACACCTACAAAGTACTTCTAGTTTCATACTTGTTCTAGGTAAAGCGAACGTTAAGCGTGCGTAGAGTTGTATCGGTGGTCGATAGAACTTGAGGGAATATTTGTTCTACCTTTAGCTCCTCGTTGGGTTCGACACTCTTACTTATCGAAAGAGGCTACAATTGATCCCCTATACTTGTGGGTTATCAAGACCTTTTACTGGCGCCGTTGCCGGGGAGCAATAGCGTGGGGTGAATATTCTTGTGTGTGCTTGTTTGCTTTATCACTAAGTAATTTTTATTTGCTGTTCTTAGTTGTTTTCTATCTTTAGTTATGGGTAGGAAACGCAAAATACCAAAAAAAATTAGTTGTACCTACTGAACCAATGGTTGAAGAACAACTCAAAATCTATCACACTCCTAAAGCTTATTACTTGGATCATCTTCAATCCCTATGTGCTCGTGCTGAAACCCCAACTAGCTTAGTTGAGGGAAAATCCTTAGATGAGCATGCTTGTTATGTGCGACACCGTATATCTGACAAAGGGAAACTTTTACTGGGTCAAATTGATCATTTGCAATGCTATGCTTGGAATTTATGTGAAATATATGATTTTACTTGTTGTTCTGAAAACCCTAAGAAACACCTTCCCTACCAATGTGAGTTTAGCGATAATGGAATCGTATCTTCGTATGCTAAGGGTGTTTATAATTACTATGATATTCAACAAATTGAAGAATTTGTTGCTTTTAAGGGTGCTTATGAAATTGCTTCTTTGATTGAAAAGTATGATGCTACTCTTTACAAATCTGAAAATTTGCCATACTTAAATATTGTTATGATAATTATGCTTCTAATGACTATGTTAAACCATATATTGAGGACTCCTCCGCTGTCCAAGAAGAGACTAATATTTTACAGGAGTCTATGGAAGAAGAAATTGATGAAACTGTGAGCTCATTGGATGAAAAAGATGAGGAGGAGAGCGAAGAACAAAAGGAGGAAGAGCGGATTAGCTACCCGTGCCCACCTTCTAATGAGAGTAACTCTTCAACTCATACATTGTTTAATTTCCCTTCGTGCTTACCGAAGGATGATTGCTATGATGACTATTATGATCCCGTTGATTCTCTTGAAATATCCCTTTTTGATGATGCTTGCTATGCTTGTGGCCAAGATGCCAATATGAATTATGCTTATGGAGATGAACTTGCTATAGTTCCTTATGTTAAACATGAAATTGTTGCTATTGCACCCACGCATGATAGTCCTATTGTCTTTTTGAATTCTCCCGACTACACTACATTGGAGAAGTTTGTGCTTATTAAGGATTATATTGATGGGTTGCCTTTTACTACTACACATGATGATTTTGATGAGTATAATATGCATGTGCTTGCTGCTCCTACTTGCAATTATTATGAGAGAGGAACTATATCTCCACCTCTCTATGTTTCCAATAAGATAAAATTGCAAGAAACTGTTTATACTATGCATTGGCCTTTACTATGTGTACATGAATTGTTCTTTTATGACATGCCGATGCATAGGAAGAGAGTTAGACTTCGTTGTTGTATGATATATGTTGCTTTGTGCTCACTACTTAATTACAAATCATTGCTAATTAAAATTGGCTTTGATATACCTTGGGATCCGGGTGGATTCACTACTTGAGCACTATATGCCTAGCTTAATGGCTTTAAAGAAAGCGCTGCCAGGGAGACAACCCGGAAGTTTTAGAGAGTCATTAATTTCTGTTGAGTGCTTTTATATAGTTTAAAAACAAAAAAATAAATAAAGAGGGGAACCTAAAACTGTTTCAAAAAGGAAAGTGAAAGTGAGAAAGACAAGCATTGTTGAAGTGGGAGCTAACCTTGAACTTTGTTCATGCTCACGGAAACTTTATGAATCTTGATTGCAGAAACTTTTCAATAAAAATAATTATCCCCTTGTACAATTCCATTGTATTATAAAAATAATGTGCCAAGGTTTGCCTTTAGGATGTTTACAATGCTTGTTGGTTTGTACGGTGCACGACAGAAACTTTGGATGTAGTGCGTGATTTTTGGTTTTTTACTGGAATGTCAAATGGTTCTGATTCTTTTTGCACTGTCTTTATAAACAAATTTTTTATTTTTCCTAATTTTTGTAGAATTTTTCAATTATCCGAAGTATGGTGAATGTTCTGATTATTACAGACTGTTCTGTTTTAGACAGATTCTGTTTTTGATGCATAGTTTGCTTGTTTTGATGAAACTATCGATTTATATCAGTGGATTAAGCCATGAAAAAGTTATACTACAGTAGACACAATGCCAAAACAAAATATGAATTAGTTTGCAACAGTACTAGAGTAGTGATTTGCTTTATTATACTAACGGACCTTACCAAGTTTTTTGTAGAAGTTTTGTGTGGATGAAGTGTTCGATGATCGAGAAGGTCTCGATGTGAGAAGAAGGAAGAGAGGCAAGAGCTCAAGCTTGGGGATGCCCAAGGCACCCCAAGTAAATATTCAAGGAGACTCAAGCGTCTAAGCTTGGGTATGCCCCGGAAGGCATCCCCTCTTTCTTCAACAAGTATCGGTATGTTTTCGGATTCGTTTCGTTCATGCGATATGTGCAAATCTTGGAGCGTCTTTTGCGTTAGTTTTAATTTTTTTTTATGCACCATGCTGGTATGAGATGGTCCTTGGTTGATTTATAGAATTCTCTTTGCACTTCACTTATATCTTTTGAGTACGGCTTTATAGAATGCTTCATGTGCTTCACTTATATCATTCGAAGTTTGGATTGCCTATTTCTCTTCACATAAAAAACCGCCATTTGTAGAATGCTCTTTTGCTTCACTTATATTTGTTAGAGTGTGTGTGACGCCCGGGTAATTGAGCTACAGTAACCCCCCTCGTAATGATGCCACGTCACCCCAGTTACTGTTGACAAATCTCGCGAGGGTTCAAAACGATTCGAATTCAAATTTGAATTAGAGGCAAACAACAAAAGTTTTTCAAAATATTAAACTAAAATGTTCGGAGTGTGCAAATAAATGCTTACGTATTTATGGTGAGGGAACCATGCTTTTATAAAAACCTAAATACATAAAATGAATTAAAACAAAAAAAGGAAAAACTAAAAGAAAAGGAAAAGCAGAGGAGACAGAGAGAAAGCCCCTGCCTCACCTGGGCTTCGGCCCACCCGGCCAGCCGACCCAACTAGGCCGGCCTGCTCCCCCTCCTCGGTCATCCCTCTCCTCTCTGTTCACGCGACCGAGCCCCCCCAGCTCGTTCCCACCGGACCCGGCGCAGTGCCCCGCGCTGCCATGTCGCCGGCGAGGGGATAAGGGCAGCCCCGACGCCTCGGGCTCCCTCCCCACTCGCCCACTTGCCCTCTCTCTCCCTCGTCGCCTCTCCCTCTCCCCACCAGACCCCCTCTCGAGCTCTCTCCCTCTCCTCCGAGCGCCATCGCCGCCGCGTCTTCATGATCTCCGCGGCCACCGTGCCTTCGACGCGGCATGGCCGTGCTCGTCGGCATCGCCGTGGACTCCCGCATCTTCTGGAGCCGCTGGAAGGAGTCGAGGAGCTCTGCATCGCCGACCACGTCGTCGTCTTCCGCGGGTCGCCGGCAATCCCCTTCTTCCCCGACGACGTTCTGCTGCTCCTAAGCATCCACGGAGCCACCGTGTGCCCGATAGGTGAGCCTCCGCGTCGCTCCCTTCCCTCTCTTTCACGCTCTAGTGCGCTCCGTCGCCGTCCCCGCGGAGGTGAACTCCGCCGCCCGCGCGTCGTGCGCGCTCCCGAGCCCCAGCGCAAGTCATTGGCGTGCTCCAGGACGCGCGCAGCACCCAGTCGCAGCCCCAACCGCACCCCTAGGCCGCTCCTGCCACGTTTCGAACGAGGCCCGAACACCGCCGCCGCCACGGCTTGTCGCCGGCGCCACTCCGGCCATCCCCGCCCCTGCTGCTTGCTCCATCGGACGCGCCGCATCGCCAGCTAGTTGTAGCCGCAAACCGCGCATGTTTTGGTGCCCCGTAGCGCCAAACCCGAAAGTGGCCGAACTCCAGCGACCGCCCCGCCTCTCGCCGTCGTCGTTCCAGCCTATTACGGGCCGCGCCACCACCGTAGGTGGATGCGGCGTCGAACGCCCGATAGAACGCGCCTAGCCGCACCTACCCCCGTGCCCCGTAGCGTTTTTCCGGCCGTCTCCGGCGATGAGCCACCGCGGTAGAGGCTCGCCGGAGCTCTCTCTGGTGCCCCGCCTACGTGGACGGCCTGGGGCCACCACCTGGGTCGCTGACCCGTGGGCCCCAGGGGCCCAGCCTGCCTGTTGACCCGGTCCACCATGCTGGTTGGACCGGCCCATGCAACTGACAGATGGGGCCCACACCCCCCTAATTAACAAAGTTAATTAAGCAAATTTAATTAACCTAATTAGACAGTGACAGGTAGGCCCCTTCTAATTAATTAACTTAGTTAGTTTAAGTTAACCTCTGTTAGCCCTACTGTCTATGACAGATGGGACTCACTGGTCAGTTTGACCAGTCAGCGGGTCTGTTGACCTGCTGATGTCATGCTGACACTCTGCTGACGTCATATTTCCCTTTTCTGTTATTTTAAATAATTTCAGAATATGCTTTAATCTTTGAAAATTCATAGAAAATAAACCGTACCTCGGATGAAAATGTTTTCTATATGAAAGTTGCTTAGAAAAATCCAACGAATCCGAATACGCGGTCCGTTCATCTGTCACATGCCCCTAGCATGCTGAACATGGAACATTCCCCCTCCGGTCATCTGTCTGACACTGGTCCGGAACCGGGAACACCTTCCTGGTTGAATTCCCCCTTCACCTATATCGTGTAGCCATACGTTAGGT
Organism: Aegilops tauschii subsp. strangulata; assembly: GCF_002575655.3. Classification (NCBI taxonomy): domain Eukaryota; kingdom Viridiplantae; phylum Streptophyta; class Magnoliopsida; order Poales; family Poaceae; genus Aegilops; species Aegilops tauschii. Next base: position 310,157,608 of record NC_053036.3, read on the forward strand.
CACACCCGGCACAACATATTGCCACGTTATGCTTTGTGATGCTATGTTTGCTTTATATTTACTGTTCCTTCCCCCTCTTCTCTCCGGTAGACCCCGAGACCGATGCTCCCCCTGTGATCGACTACGTCGACGACGACCCCTCCTTGTCAGAGCAACCAGGCAAGGCCCCCCCCCCTTGATCACCAGATATCGCCTATTCTTCTCTATACTGCTTGCATTAGAAGAGTGTAGCATGTTACTGCTTTCGGTCATTGTTGCTACAGTTGTTACCCTTACCTGCTATCCTACTGCTTAGTATAGGATGCTAGTGTTCCATCAGTGGCCCTACACTCTTGTCCGTCTGGGCCGTGATCACTAGGGAGGTGATCACGGGTATATACTATATACTTTATATACATGACACATGTGGTGACTAAAGTCGGGTCAGCTCGTTGAGTACCCGCAAGTGATTCTGATGAGGGGGCTGAAAGGATAGGTGGCTCCGTCCCGGTACAGGTGGGCCTGGGTTCCTGACGGCCCCCGACTATTACTTTGTGGCGGAGCGACAGGGCAGGTTGAGACCACCTAGGAGAGAGGTGGAACTGGCCCTGGTCGGCGTTCGCGGATACTTAACACGCTTAATGAGATCTTGGTATTTGATCTGAGTCTGGCCATTTGGTCTATACGCACTAACCAACTACGCGGGAACAGTTATGGGCACTCGGCGTCGTGGTATCAGCCGAAGCTCTTTTTGACGTCAGCGACTGAGTGGCGCGCGCCGCATTGGACCGGAAGCTCGCGCTTGTATTAAGGGGGCTAGGTCTGCTTCCGGCCGCGTACGCAACGTGCAGGTGTGCAATGGGCAATGGGCCCAGACCCCTGCGCGCATAGGATTTAAACCGGCGTGCTGACCTCTCTGTTGAGCCTAGGTGGGGCTGCGACGTGTTGATCTTCTGAGGCCGGGCATGACCCAGGAAAGTGTGTCCGGCCAAATGGGATCGAGCGTGTTGGGTTATGTGGTGCACCCCTGCAGGGAAGTTTATCTATTCGAATAGCCGTGTCCCTTGGTAAAAGGACGACCCGGAGTTGTACCTTGACCTTATGACAACTAGAACCGGATATTTAATAAAACACACCCTTCCAAGTGCTAGATATAACCCGGTGATCGCTCTCTAACAGGGTGACGAGGAGGGGATCGCCGGGTAGGTTTATGCTATGCGATGCTACTTGGTGAACTTACCATCTACTCTCTTCTACATGCCGCAAGATGGAGGTGGCCTGAAGCGTAGTCTTCGACAGGATTAGCTATCCCCCTCTTATTCTGGCATTCTGCAGTTCAGTCCACCGATATGGCCCTTTACACATATACCCATGCATATGTAGTGTAGCTCCTTGCTTGCGAGTACTTTGGATGAGTACTCACGGTTGCTTTTCTCCCTCTTTTCCCCCTTTCCTTTCTACCTGGTTGTCGCAACCAGATGCTGGAGCCCAGGAGCCAGACGCCACCGCCGACGATGACTCCTACTACACCGGAGGTGCCTACTACTACGTGCAGCCCGCTGACGACGACCAGGAGTAGTTTAGGAGGATCCCAGGCAGGAGGCCTGCGCCTCTTTCGATCTGTATCCCAGTTTGTGCTAGCCTTCTTAAGGCAAACTTGTTTAACTTATGTCTATACTCAAATATTGTTGCTTCCGCTGACTCGTCTATGATCGAGCACTTGCATTCGAGCCCTCGAGGCCCCTAGCTTGTATTATGATGCTTGTATGACTTATTTATGTTTTAGAGTTGTGTTGTGATATCTTCCCGTGAGTCCCTGATCTTGATCGTACACGTTTGCGTGCATGATTAGTGTACGATTGAATCGGGGGTGTCATAGTGTGGGCATATCTTTCGTAGAAAGAATTAAACTCTCTTGCTTCACTTATATCTATTTAGAGAGTTGACAGGAATTGGTCATTCACATGGTTAGTCATAAAACCCTACATAAAACTTGTAGATCACTGAATATGATATGTTTGATTCCTTGCAATAGTTTTGCGATATAAAGATGGTGATATTAGAGTCATGCTAGTGGGTAGTTGTGGATTAGTAGAAATGCTTGTGTTGAGGTTTGTGATTCCCGTAGCATGCACGTATGGTGAACCGTTATGTGGTGAAGTCGGAGCATGATTTTTTTATTGATTGTCCTCCTTATGAGTGGCGGTCGGGGACGAGCGATGGTCTTTTCCTACCAATCTATCCCCCTAGGAGCATGCGCGTAGTACTTTGTTTCGATGAATAGATTTTTGTAATAAATATGTGAGTTCTTTATGACTAATGTTGAGTCCATGGATTATATGCACTCTCACCCTTCCATCATTGCTAGCCTCTTCGGTACCGTGCATTGCCCTTTCTCACCTCGAGAGTTGGTGCAAACTTCGCCGGTGCATCCAAACCCCGTGATACGATACGCTCTATCACACATAAGCCTCATTATATCTTCCTCAAAACAGCCACCATACCTACCTATCATGGCATTTCCATAGCCATTCCGAGATATATTGCCATACAACTTCCATCATCATCATATACATGAATTGAGCATTTATTGTCATATTGCTTTGCATGATCGTAAGATAGCTAGCATGATGTTTTCATGGCTTGTCCGTTTTTTGATGTCATTGCTATGCTAGATCATTGCACATCTCGGTACACCGCCGGAGGCATCCATATAGAGTCATATCTTTGTTCCAGATATCAAGTTGTAATATTGAGTTGTAAGTAAATAAAAGTGTGATGATCATCATTATTAGAGCATTGCCCCTGTGAGGAAAGGATGATGGGGACTATGATTCCCCCACAAGTCGGGATGAGACTCTGGAGTTTACAAAAAAATAAAAGAGGCCAAAGAAGCCGAAATAAAAAAGAGGCTAAAGAAGCCCACCAAAAAATATTAAAAAAAATAAAAAAAATGAGAGAAAAAGAGAGAAGGGGCAATGTTACTATCCTTTTACCAAACTTGTGCTTCAGAGTAGCACCATGATCCTTCATATACACAGTCTCTTGAGTTATCACTTTCATATACTAGTGGGAATTTTCATTATAGAACTTGGCTTGTATATTCCGATGATGGGCTTCCTCAAATGCCCGAGGTCTTCATGAGCAAGCAAGTTGGATGCACACCCACTTAGTTTCCAGTCTGAGCTTTCATACACTTATAGCTCTTAGTGCATCCGTTGCATGGCAATCCCTACTCACTCACATTGATATCTATTGATGGGCATCTCCATAGCCCGTTGATACGCCTAGTTGATGTGAGACAATCTTCTCCTTTTTGTCTTCTCCACAGCCACCATTCTATTCCACCTATAGTGCTATGTCCATGGCTCACGCTCATGTATTGCGTGAAAGTTGAAAAGGTTTAAGAATGTCAAAAGTATGAAACAATTGCTTGGCTTGTCATCGGGGTTGTGCATCATTTGAATATTTTGTGTGGTGAAGATGGAGCATAGCCAGACTATATGTTTTTGTAGGGATAACTTTCTTTGGCCATGTTATTTTGAAAAGACATGATTTCTTTATTAGTAGGCCTGAAGTATTATTGTTTTTATGTCAAATGATAGACTATTGCTTTGAATCACTCGTGTCTTAATATTCATGCCATGATTAGATACATGATCAAGATTATGCTAGGTAGCATTCCACATCTAAAATTATCTTTTTTATTATTTACCTACTCGAGGACGAGCAGGAATTAAGCTTGGGGATGCTGATACGTCTCTGTTGTATCTATAATTTTTGATTGTTCCATGCCAATATTATACAACTTCCATATACTTTTGGCAACTTTTTATACTATTTTTGGGACTAACATATTGATCCAGTGCCCATTGCCAGTTCCTGTTTGTTGCATGTTTTATGTTTCGCAGAAACCCCATATCAAACGGAGTCCAAACGGGATAAAACGGACGGAGAATATTTTTGGAATATTTGGAGAATATGGGAAGAAGAATCAACGCGAAACGGTGCCCGAGGTGGCCACGAGACAGGGGGGCGCGCCTGCCCCCCCCCCCCCCCCCGGGCGCGCCCCTGACCCTCGTGGGTCACTCGTAAGGCGGTTGATGCCCTTCTTCGGCCACAAGAAAGCTAATTTTTGGGAAAAAATCACGGCGAAGATTTCAGTCCAACCGGAGTTACGGATCTCCATATATATACGAAACGGTGAAAGGGCAGCAGACGAGAACGCAGAAACAGAGAGAGACAGAGAGACAGATCCAATCTCGGAGGGGCTCTCGCCCCTCCCACGCCATGGAGGCCAAGGACCAGAGGGGAAAACCTTCTCCATCTTGGGAGGAGGTCAATGAAGAAGAAGACGAAGGGGCCCCCTCTCCCCTTATCTTCCGGTGGCGCCAGAACGCTGCCGTGGCCATCATCATCACCGCAATATTCACCAACAACTTCACCGCCATCATCACCAACTCTTCCCCCCTCTATGTAGCGGTGTAACCTCTCTCTTACCCGTTGTAATCTCTACTTAAACATGGTGTTCAACGCTATATATTATTTCCCAATGATGTATGGCTATCGTATGATGTTTGAGTAGATCCGTTTTGTCCTATGGGTTATTTGATGATCAAGATTGGTTTGAGTTGCATGTTTTATTATTGGTGCTGTCCTATGGTGCTCTCCGTGTCGCGCAAGCGTGAGGGATCCGCGCTGTAGGGTGTTGCAATACGTTCATGATTCACTTATAGTGGGTTGCGTGAGTGACTGAAACACAAACCCGAGTAAGGGGGTTGTTGCGTATGGGATAAAGAGGACTTGATAATTTAATGCTATGGTTGGGTTTTACCTTAATGATCTTTAGTAGTTGCGGATGCTTGCTAGAGTTCCAATCATAAGTGCATATGATCCAAGTAGAGAAAGTATGTTAGCTTATGCCTCTCCCTCAAACAAAATTGCAATAATGATTACCGGTCTAGTTATCGATTGCCTAGGGACAAATAACTTTCTCGGGAGAAAAAGCTCTTTACTAAAACTAATTTAGTCGTGTCTTTATCTAAACAGCCCCTACTTTTTATTTACGCTCTCTTTATTATCTTGCAAACCTATCCAAAAACACCTACAAAGTACTTCTAGTTTCATACTTGTTTTAGGTAAAGCGAACGCTAAGCGTGCGTAGAGTTGTATCGGTGGTCGATAGAACTTGAGGGAATATTTGTTCTACCTTTAGCTCCTGGTTGGGTTCGACACTCTTACTTATCGAAAGAGGCTACAATTGATCCCCTATACTTGTGGGTTATCATGGGTCCCAGCAGTCAGGGGGGAAACGTTTTTTTTGTGAAATATGGTGGCCCGTCCGGTGGGTCCCTGCTGTCAGGTGCAGGAATAATTATTTTGCGCGTAATAAGGAGGCACTTCCTTTCGGCCGCCGTGGACCCAGCTGTCAGCCTCTCCACGTACAGTACTCTTCCGATGGAAGTCGTTCCTTGACCACGTTGACCACGCCGCGCCGAGAGCACCAGGGTGGTGGACGACGGCGAGGCCTAGGAAGGGGACGACGCGAAGCCGGGGAAGACGCGGCAGTGGAAGCCCGCACGGAGAGGAGTACGAGGGTTCACTGGTTCGGCTGCGGTGTGAGGCTGCTCGCCACAGAATAACAGGGGGTGTGGATGAGTGGAGGGATGGCCTGGCCAGCGGTGGGAATAGTAGGGGGCGGTGAGGCCTCCGCGGCAGCACAGCCGGCTACGGGAGGAAGGAGCAGGCGGCACGACCTGTTGGAAATATGCCCTAGAGGCAATAATAAAATGGTTATTATTGTATTTCCTTGTTCATGATAATTGTCTATTGTTCATGCTATAATTGTATTAACTGGAAACCGTAATACATGTGTGAATACATAGACCACAACATGTCCCTAGTAAGCCTCTAGTTGACTAGCTCGTTGATTAATAGATGGTTACCTGACCATGGACATTGGATGTCATTGATAACGGGATCACATCATTAGGAGAATGATGTGATGGACCACACCCAATCCTAAGCATAGCACAAAATCGTGTAGTTTGTTTGCTAAGAGCTTTTCTAATGTCAAGTATCGTTTCCTTAGACCATGAGATTGTGCAACTCCCGGATACCGTAGGAATGCTTTGGGTGTACCAAACGTCACAACGTAACTGGGTGGCTATAAAGGTGCACTACAGGTATCTCCGAAAGTGTCTGTTGGGTTGGCACGAATCGAGACTAGGATTTGTCACTCCGTATGACGGAGAGGTATCTCTGGGCCCACTCGGTAATGCATCATCATAATGAGCTCAATGTGACTAATGAGTTAGCCACGGGATCATGCATTATGGAACGAGTAAAGAGACTTGCCGGTAACGAGATTGAACAAGGTATAGGGATACCGACGATCGAATCTCGGGCAAGTAACATACCGATAGACAAAGGGAATTGTATACGGGATTGATTGAATCCCCGACATCGTGGTTCATCCGATGATATCATCGTGGAACATGTGGGAGCCAACATGGGTATCCAGATCCCGCTGTTGGTTATTGGCTGGAGAACGTCTCGGTCATGTCTTCATGGTTCCCGAACCCGTAGGGTCTACACACTTAAGGTTCAGTGACGCTAGAGTTGTTATGGGAAATAGTATGTGGTTACCGAAGGTTTTTCGGAGTCCCGGATGAGATCCCGGACATGACGAGGAGCTCTGGAATGGTCCGGAGGTGAAGATCGGTATATTGGACGAAGGGTATTGGAGTCCGGAATTGTTCCGGGGGTACCAGGCTATGGCCAGCATGTCCGAAAGGTGTTTCGGAGGCCCCGGCAAGCGTTGGGGGGCCTTACGGGCCAAGGGGAAGGGGCAAACCAGCCCACTAAGGGGCTGTGCGCCCCTCCCAACCCCTCTCACGTAACCAGGAGAGGTGGGGGCGCCACCCCTAGGGCAGCCGCCCCTCCCGGCTTGGGGGGCAAGTTTCCTAGGGGGTGGGGGCGCCCAAACCCATCTAGGGTTTCCCCTGGCCGCCGCCTACTCCTCTAGATCCATCTAGAGGGGCCGGCCCCCTCTCCCCTTCCCCCTATATATAGTGAGGGGGTGGGAGGGCAGCCACACCCTTCCCTTGGCGCAGCCCCTTCCTCCTCATACATCTCCTCCTCCTCCGTAGTGCTTGGCGAAGCCCTGCCGGAGAACCACGAGCTCCATTGCCACCACGCCGTCGTGCTGCTGGAGTTCTCCCTCAACTTCTCCTCTCCCCTTGCTGGATCAAGAAGGAGGAGACGTCCCCGGGCTGTACGTGTGTTGAACGCGGAGGCGCTGTCCATTCGGTGCTAGATCGGATCTTCCGCGATTTGAATCGCCGCGAGTACGACTCCATCAACCACGTTCTTGTAACGCTTCCGCTTAGCGATCTTCAAGGGTATGAAGATGCACTCCCTCTCTCTCATTGCTAGCATCTCCTAGATTGATCTTGGTGACACGTAGGAATTTTTTTAATTATTGCTACGTTCCCCAACACGACCGGCGCTGCTTTGGGCGGCTGGAGCAAGAAGACCAGAGGTTGAAGAAGCACTACGGACGTTGGATGGACATCGTACGGTCACTGCAGCTAGAATCATTTATATTGACTAAGTTCACAAAGCCCTTGGTACGCATCAACTTAGTAGGCCCACAGGTCAGCTTCCGAAACGGTGCGCCGCAGATGTCAGGGGGAGGAATCATTTTTTGGGCGGGTGAAGCTAGAATATCCGAGATTGAAGAAGAAGCACGGCATCCGTTGGATGGACATCCAATGGCCACTGCTGCTAGAACCGTGTGTTGACTATAATAAGTTGACAAAGCCTTGCATACGCGTCAACTTCTTTTTTTGGGGGACGCGTCAACTTAGTAGGCCCACAAGTGTGTGGCAGAGAACTTATAGCCCATTTGCGATTGTAAGAATGTACAGCCCATTTTTGAATTCTAATGGAATTTACTACAACCCATTTACAGTTTGTTAAAAGTACAACCCATTTTCTAGCTAGGACAACGATTAATAATTTCAACCAACCGTTCAAGACATAATTCAATAAAATTTCCCACATTTTGATAGGATCCGAAATATTTTTATCCCGAAATTTCTAGTTAGATTAAATATAAATTTGTATTACGTAAAAATCTAACGAAACATTGCACGCGCAACAATTAAAAGTTGAGATTTTCAAAATCCATAAATAATATATTATAAACTAATTTCGTGTTTGGCGCATTTTTTATAGTTACTGCCCAGTTTTTATAATTACATCCCATTTATTATTTTTTTAAAGCCCATTTTCCTGTTAAGCCTAATGCATCCCTCCTAGGAAAGATTTGCAGCCCAGCAGGGTGGAGAATAACAAGTTGACCTTGCCTGGGTATTCCTCAAAAAAATGTATAGCTGGGCTAGCCATTTTCATCTTGAAAAAATTAATATCTGGGCTGGATATCTGTCCTGGGTTAGACGGGCCACAGCCCGCCCAGTTAATACCCTGCTCTCCTCTGAACAACAACGAAAACATCGCCAAGAAAAACTCTGCAGTGCTCACGCCTCAAAAACACAAATACTGCTCGAGCTGCTTGGTCCGAGCTGTCGGCCGCACCTTGTGCAATTCTCTTGTTTATATTGACTACATAAGTTGATTATGGTGTGGGACCGTGATGTCAGGAAACTAGGAGGAAGCAAAAAATATAGTTGTACATAATAAGGAGGCACTTGCGTACGTACGGCTATGGCCCTAGTGGGTCCCAACTATCATCCAGTCAAAATAAAGTCATCTCCTGAATCCTCATGTTCATTGACCATGTTAATAATGCTCGGCGCCACGGTGAGTGCAACAACTCGAAGGACGACGGAGAGGGCCTCACGGGCCCTACGGATGGTCTGATACAGCGCCCGCTACTCATTCAGGAAGCCAGGATCATCGGACACCTATGAGCACCTTCGAGAGACTGAGACGGCATGAAACGGTAAGGTCGCGCTTGGGAGCTCTGGTTTATTTCACACCTGTATTAAGATACAAGTGTAATTTACTCGTCATCGGAAACAACGCATAAAATACAGGCGTAATGAAACCAAGGGCCCGAGGTCTGTAAATAAAACTAGCGGGTTACGCGTGTAATTTGAGAGACCAGTGTATATTTTACTAGTCGAAATCGACCAACCAAGCGCTTCGCCCGAGACCATCTGCTTTTATTTACAAGTGTCAATTTTACAAGCGGTTTTGGTTGGAAAACGACGATCCAATCACGGCCTAAGATGATGAGTTGGTCGGAAGATCATATCGTTTCACGTCTAACCTACCCGACTTGTCGGATAGGCTATGAATGAAACATAAGACGATGAACTTCTTAAGCACGGAAACAACAAAAGAGGATGATCTTCCTAACAAGCAAATCACTAGCATTAGATCGACATGCAAAACAATACGAAGCATTATTCTCAAGAGGCACGGTGAACAGCTCGTGATGCCGCATGCCACAACATTCCAAGCTCAACTTTGCAATCAAACACAAGGCCTGGCATTACATAGACAATATTCAGAACAAACTCTTAAAATATCTTACATAAGTCAACATTCATGTGACTATGCATCTCAGCAGAGTAAATATTTACTTCTGAACTGAAGACAGGAATAGGAAAAAACGACCGACGTTGCTCACAGCAAAGGGCGTCCCACTCAAAAATATCAAATGCATGTCTTCTAGCTAACATCAATGAGCAAAAATTGTCAAGGTTTTCCAATTCCAATATATTAAACTAATGTCAACTTTGACAAGCTTTTCCCATTCAAAATATGCAATGCCTATGATTGTGGAACAGGCAGGATTTGTCATCAGTTTGTCATCTGATAGTCCGGTGGCTCAAGGTGACGACGAATGATTAGAGAACCATTCGATGTATTGTGCATGACGAAGTATTATGGAGGACACGAACCATCTGAAAATTTTGTGCAGTTCCACTAAAATCAAGCTGAGCATCCCTGTGGATTTCGTATTTATATGCAGCCAGAAAACAAAGACACATCAGCACACACATGAATATTGGCCCCAGTGGCAACCCACCAATCGGTGGACTAACAAACTGAAAGTACGGTAAACATATTACCATACCCAGATGCCCCATCATTGCTGCTTAGAGTGACATTGACAGACTTGGAGTCCTGTCCTGGCTTCTTGGTACTTGTTTGGGCACTTGTTTGCCCAGTGTTCCTCCGAACCACAAGTAAAGCAGCCATCTCTCTTTTTGTCTTTCTTCTTACCCTTCTTAATGGCCGACGCTGGCAGCACCATTCAAACATATAGTCCGGTGGCTCAAGGTGATGACGAATGATTAGAGAACCATTCGATGTATTGTGCACGATGAAGTATTATGGAGGACACAAACCATCTGGACATTTTGTGCAGTACCACTAAAATCAAGCTGAGCATCCCCCTGGATATCGTATTTATATGCTGCAAGAAAACAAAGACACAGCAGCACACACATGAATATTGCCCCAGTATCAACCCACCAATTGGTGGACTAACAAACTGAAAGTATGGTAAACAGATTACCATACCCAGATGCCCCATCATTGTTGCTTAGAATGACATTGACAGATTTGGAGTCCTGTCCTGGCTTCCTGTACTTGTTTGGGCACTTTTTGCCCAGTGCACTCCACGTGTTGTAGAGTTTCCTATGCTCTCTGCAGACTAGTCATGTCACCAGCGTCTACCAATACTCTGTAAAGCTTCTCGATCATTCCTTGTGTAATGTAGCGCAAACAGTGACTGCTTCTTTCTGCAAAGTGGTAAGACCAACTGGACCCACTAATGCAGCAGTTTGCCTTAGACACATTGGCTCCTTTTGTGCAGTTCAACTAAAATCAAAGTCAGAATAAAATCGAGCTTTAATTTTGATATCCCTGTAAGCAACAATAGGTATAAGGGAAACAATTACTGAGAAATAACGGTTGATGACTTGTACTCCCAGAAGAAAAACATCTACTGATCTACCTTATCTTAATGGGAAACAAAGCAGGAGAGTAGCAATTCTCAATCAGTGTGATTCATTCATATTAACTGAGACATTATCTTAACAATTCCTTGTTTCAACATGTATAAAGAACGACAAATCATAAAAGTATCATTCCTAAAACAATGCGACTGATTCATTTTAACATAGACATTATCTTAACAATACCTTGGTTAAACATGTAGAAAGAACTACAAAGCAGGATAGTACCATTTGTAAAACACTGTAACTGATATATAATAACAGAGACATTATCTGAACAATACATTTCTTAAACATGTACTCCGGCCGATCCCTAAAAGAAATGGTACACTCGCCGATCCCTAACAAGTGTTGCAGTTTGAACTAAGATTCAATAGTTAATTCTAAGGAAAGTAGGTATTGACCTTTCAAGACCAAGATTTGAAACAACTCCTGAGGAAGATCTAAAAGAGATCTCAACACATATATGGAAATCCGGTCTCATTTTGTGCAGTTCCACCAAAATTAAGCGAAGCAAAATGTCGCAATAGCAACAAGTTGAATAGATATCCCTGTTTTAACAGAGGCAAAAAAGGAATCAATTACTGGCCAATAAAGGAGGATGAAACATGCGGCCACAAAAATGGTAATCCCGCCAATCCCTAACAAGTGTTACAGGTTTGAAATAAGATTCAGTAGTTAATTCTGAGAGTGGCATTGCTTAATTTTACTAGCGGCATTAGATTAACAAAAAGCATAAACAGTTCCAGGGGAGAGTGGGCGCAACAACAACATGTTCTTCCATCTACTTATAAAGGGGGTGATGCAGAGTTTGTTGTAACAAAGCAACAAGCATAATGTCTGGGTTGGTCCCATTTTTGTTCACTACTTAATGGGAAAGATAGCAATACAATAGCTTCAATTCAACATTTATTTAAAACAGTACCAATACAAGTAGCACATCATCTCAAAACGCACTGCACGATCTGTGGATGAAGGCAAGTACCAATCTGTCATGACGCACACAAGATCACGTACGAATCTGCCAACACGAATAGGAAATCCAATCTCGTTTTGTGCAGTTGCACTGAAATCAAGTAAAGTCGCCGGTGTGACATTTAAGTTTGCTATAGCAACAAGTTGAACAGATATCCCTGATTTAACAGAGGAAAAAAGGAAACAATTGCCAATAAAGGAGGATGAAACATGCGGCCACAAAAAGAAGCATCTACCTTATCTTGATGGAAAACAAAGTATAGGACAGTAGCATTTCTAAAACGGTTGCATTGATTCATATTAATAGAGAAATTCTCTTAAAATAGTTCAGTAGTTAATTCTGAGAGTGGCATTGCTTAATTTTACCATCAGCATTAGATTAAGAAAAAGCATAAATAGTTCCAGGGGCGAGTGGGCGCAACAACACTATGTGCTTCCATCTACTTATAAAGGGGGTGATGCAGAGTTTGTTGTAACAAAGCAACAAGCATCATGTCTGGGTTGGTCCATTTTTGTTCCCTACTTAATGGGAAAAGAGAGCAATACAATAGCTTCTTTCAACATTTATTTAAAACAGTACCAATACAAGTAGCACAACATCTCAAAACACACTGCACGATCATGTGGATGGGACATGGGACATGCCAGCACCATGTGCGTCCACATGTATAAATGGGTGATGCAGTGTATGTAGCCAAGCAGCATATCTGCGTTGGTCCCATATTTCTTCTCTTTGAAACTTTTTCCTATGTGAGGGCAGCAAATCTAGTCCTGCACAAACTACCCGACCCCCCAATTTCTTTCCCTTTTCAACAAAGAGTTCGGTTCCTTACAGATGTGTGTACTGGGTTACCCCCTTTTTCCCTTTTCAACCAACAAAGCGGCTGGTAGCTAGTCTATACTACTTTCCCTCCCTCCTTTCCTCATTGAACCACATCCTAGATTCATGATCCACCCCACCGCACCCTTCTTTCCTCTTTGAACCAAGACCTAGATTCGACTACAGAATCGAAAAAGATCCGCATGCAGCTAGACCAATGACGGTTTCAAAGAAACTTATACCTTAGGGTCGTCGGGATGTGGCAAGGCGTGCGGCGGGAGGTCGGATCTGCCACACTACGTACGGCAGCGAGGAAGAAGGGGTCGGTGGCCCTCCCGCACAGGCGCTGGGTGAAAGAGAAAAGCGCAGCCGGCAGTGGATTGCCTCCCTCGCCGAAGGCGATAGAGTGAACGCTGCACCTCCTCCCCTTCCCGGTGCGACGGGATCCGGTCACCTCCTTCGCCAGCTGTGAGGGGGTTGAGAGAGACAGAGGCCGCAACGCAGTCTTGTTTAGATCTAGTGAAGAGGGTGAGAGACTGTGAATATAGCAAACCCTAGCAAAGGAACGCTGAGCCTCCAGCGTGTATATATATGTAGTGCGGCGAGAGTGTGGAGAGTACAAACCCTAGCGAACAAGCGCTGAGGCTCCAGCTTATATATATACTGTAGTACGGACTGAGCTCCGGTGCCTTAACTGCACCTGCTTTTGGCTGTATGACAGGTGGGCCAGCCACATTTTGGGCCCACCTGTCATAAACCCAAAGGCAGGTGCACTAAAGTCAATGAAGCTGCGTCCAAATAGTACTCGTGTATACGACTAATATATAGTGGAGTGGTTTTCTTATTCTCTCCATAACAATTGTTTTAAATTGTGTAAGTATGAAACGAAACTCTTTATTTAACGTACCAGTGAAGAAAACTACTACTCCCTCTATTCCTAAATATTTGTCTTTCTAGAGATTTCAACAAATGACTACATACGGAGCAAAATGAGTGAATCTACACTGTAAAAAATGTCTATATACATCCGTATGTGGTAGTCCATTTCAAACCACTTGAAAGACAAATATTTAGGAACGGAGGGAGTACTTCCGATGAACTAACGATCCAAGCGTCCTGGTTGGACTTCCTGTCCTTCACGTGTGGTACACTACCCTCCCTTAAGTGAACAACCACACATGCGCCAAATTATCGGAAACGTGTGAGAGTGTGTACAAATAAAGAATTTTAATTTCAATTATCGGAAAGGTTTGAGAGTATGTACAGTTTGCCCTCTCTAATAATTATGGTTTGTTGTGTTCGGCCTAAACTTGGTCAAACTTTACAAAGTTTGACTTCAGTCAAATCTAATATGCGGAGTAAATAAAAATGGAGGGCTACTACATCCATCCGGGTTTTTAGTCCACACCATTTTTTTAATCAAAGTTAATAGCTGGACAAATAAAATTACAGGGGAGCTGGAGACAAAGTTGTGAGAAGGCTTAGAAATCAATACAAAACTTATGCTCTTAGTACCAACGTCAATCCTTCTTCGAGGAAACATTTGGTTCATAGCCAATTGTGTGATAAAATTGCACCAACGTGAAAGACGACTACGTCTCCAACGCAACCAAGGTGAACTGACGAAGGATATCATCTTTGTGGGTAACAAGGAAAGAGCACTAATGGAAGACAACTTGTTTTTCATTGAAAATCGATCAGCTTCACCAGCCGACGCAACCATGAGGCATAACCATGAGCATCGATAGGTCATCGTGGTGATGCATCATCCATTTGGCATCAAGTTTGGGTGAGGCACCTATGAAGTTCGACAAATCCTCACTGTGGTCTGTTCTTCTCAGTAATCAAGCTCGAGGAAGGAGGAACCACGTGGCAGAGGACAGTGAGGCGGAACAACAATGGCCATCCAATTTTGTGCAGTTCCACTAATATTGAGGAAGACATGCCCGGGTATGGATATACGCATCGCTGTTTCCAAAAATATAAAAAAGGGGTATAGTGTTGTTACTTTGTTTTACAAGATTAACAACGACATCTCAATTGTCAATAAGAATTATGAAAAGTACACCAACAAACAGAAGCATCATGATTATCTTGATGGGAACTAAACCAGGATACCCGAGAAAAAAAGCATTTCTTCATTTAGCCAGTGATAGTATTAGATTAGCAGCAGCAATAGGAGCATATGGACAATGACCGCACAACCACCATGTACTTTTTGTCGAAACAACATGTATACCTCCACCAAGGCATAAATCAGGACAGCTTTTCGAGTGGCATTTCCTCTATAATAGTAGGTGATGTTGGACCAGCCGACGAACCCTAGCTACTATAAATGGGGAGCTAGGGAGTAGTCGCATCGAAGAAAACCCGCATGCAGCAACCTGGGGAGCTGGACCAGTACAATAAGTTATACCTCAGGTGAGCGAGATGTCGCTTAGGCGGGCGGGCGGGATCTTCCCACACGACGGCAGCGAACAAGGGCGCAGAGGACCTTCATCCGCGCCAGCGCCGGCTCCGAGAGGACGGTGCGCATCGGCTTCCTCCATCGCCGACGGCGACAACGTCAACGCTGCACCTCCTCACCTCCCGCAACGGACGGGATTCGGCCGGATCTGTGACCACCGGTGAGGAGAGAGATAGTGTGGACACTGTCATCTTGTTTTGATATGGAGAGTGTGAGAGAGTGAGACGCGAGAAACTCTATCAAACAAGAGGCTATAATGGAGTAAAACAATCTCTCCATAGCAGTGGTTTTAAATAGAATACGCACGTTCCCGGAAAAAAGAAACAAAAACTGGCGGACAATTTTTTAACGTACCAAGAAAGAAAACTTGATCAAAAACACGCCCCCGCTTCCAGGTCGCAAGAGTCATCGCGCACACACACACATAGAAATAGACATGCATATCTGTGTTTACGTAAAATTCCATTTCCATCTCCATCTCCAATCATATTTGTCCAACTGGCACATTATTTACGTTGTTAATTATATACGCAGCAATATTAACATACAACATCTCTTGTTTGCGGGCGTCCGGTCCGCTGCCACGGCCGCTCTTGACCAACCCAAACCCTCTTCATCACCCGCGCGTGCTTCCCGCCCGAAACAGTCAGTGCCGCATTCATGCCCGTCCAGAGCGGACGCGACTGCGCCGGTATTGAAGCGGCGCGACTGCTCCGCGTTCAAAGGTCGCAATAGCTGGCCACAACATGCATGTAAAAAGTTCTTGGGAGTCCGTGCTACAGCTAGCTGTCCTCCCCCAACTCGTCAATCTCTTCCAGTAGTACTAGTACTCCATGGCGCGATCCATCGACAAGCAGGCGAGAAAGTTATCGTATACTCGGTTTGCGGTGAGTGGCATGCCGAGCGACCGTGTGGGGTCGAGCCGTGGAGGAGGGTGAGACACGAACGCGACAAACGTGATTTAAACGTTAGTTTTGCTCGATGGCGCCATCCAACGGAACGAAACGTTGGTTTCTCTCCGTTTCCATTTTTTCTCCGAAAAAACGGAAACTTTCCACTCCATTTTCATTCCTACTCCAAGGTTGCCCTGTTACAACATTCCATCAAATACAAAGGAAAACTAACACGCATGCTGATGCATCTCAATGATTCATAGATCATAGCCAATATTTACTTCACAAATAAAGACAAAAGTTGTGAGAGCATGTACGAAAGAAAAACTACTGATGGGGTCACTATGACTTAAACCCTAAACCCTAAACAGGAATTAATTTCCTGGCCAGGTAGAACCTGTCGAAGGAAAGACGGCTGGCACCCTCGGATCATACGATGCTTTTGTGCAGTTCCACTAAAATTGAGCTGAGCATCCCTGATGGCAAAGATATTGAAGAAGTGTGATTAGAATAATAGTACTGGCACTAGTTCATGAGACATAAACTCATCACAAGTAGAAGCCGGTAGAAGTAGAGAAAGATCGACATGGAGATGGAGCTACGTGGGGAGCTGCGGCAGTGGAGCAAGCCGGCTCCAAAAGGAAGATGGACTACCTGGGAAGTCGGGCTGTAGCTAGAAGGGCGGTTGGGACGCGGCATCGGCCCATACCGCGGTGACCCCCGGTTGGGACGCACTGACTGTGGATTTTCTCCCTCGCCGATGTCGACCGCGTCTACACAGAACATTGTTCCCTTCCCCCAGCCGCGGGATCAGGCCGGATATGTGACCAACGGTGTGGCCACCGTCGTTCTATGCTTGTGAAGAGAGCAACCCAAGCAAGCAGGCTTGTAGCTTAGGCTCCTGGTAGTGTATATATAATGGTTTTCTTTTTCTCTCTATATCAACCATTTTATATTGCGTACGTGTCATTGAAGAGTGAAATGATGGTTGCTTCTTCCGACTAACTTACTGTGTGATTTGACTGCTCCTTTAGTGGCCCCTACACGTACTCCCCCTACGTGTATGCAACAGTCACACGTACACATGGACGCAAAAACGCGCGCGACGCCCTAATGCATGCATGTCCGAGCACTCGACGGTACACACACGGTCACGCTCAAGTGCTCAACCTACACGTGCATGCACACACATACTCAGCCAGGGTGAGCTAGTGACCGTATAAACACCGGAAAATGTATATATTGAGCGCAATGAGCGTATTATGAAGTTCACTGACCGTATTTTTACAAATATACAGTGACAGACAGTGTATTTATCTCATTTGAAATTAAGCCATATTAACCGAAGAGGAGGCAGTATGGACTAGCATTACTTTGCTGTGTCCCGTCAACTTGCCAAACGAGGAGAAGCTTGCAGGACGGGAGAAGCTTGCGCGCGGTGGCTCGCAGGATAAGGAGAAACTTTTGACTAATGCAAGCTCTCCCTCGCTCAGGCGGTGGACGTGCAACAGTTAATTCGGTGTCAGATTGCCAGAAGCATACACTATACTAGCACTATTATTGTTCGACTTCCCGAAGAGGCGAACAGCCAAGCGCAAAGTTTACTAGTACTAGTACTACTACTATAGTCTATAGAGGTATGTACTATACTAGTACTAGGAACCGGATGGAGGAGCATCTGCACTCTTATTATATTTTTAAAATGTGATAAAGCAATCTTCAACACATTTGGTTCTCTTCGAGGGTTCTCGCATGTGATAATGGAAGTTGATTGCATGGAACACTCACCACAATTCTCGCTTAATTCTGGCTCATATCATGTTACAAATAGGAGCGCTCGGTAATATTTCCTCTTTTTTTTGTTATTCAGCATGTAAACAGGTCAGCAAACCTTGCGGCGCATCTTTGTGCGAACCGTGCTTGCTGCACTTTGAATGTGGCCGAGAGCTGGCTTGATGAAACACCTCGCTTCCTACTTCTTTTTTGTGGGGTACCTCGCTTCCTAGTGACCAGTGTCTTGGCTGATCGTCCTAAGAATGCTTATATATGAATAAAGCTCTCTCATTTACCCGCAAAAAAGATTAAGCCATATTAACCGGAAAGGAGGGAGTATGGACTAGCACTACTTTTTGGTGTGTCCCGCAACTCGCAGAACGAGGAGAAGCTTGCAGGAAAAGGTGAAGCTCGCTTACTCCTTTTGACTAATGCAACGTACCCTCGCCCTGGCGGTGGACATGCATCAGTTCATTCGGTGTCAGATTGCCAGAGGCATACACTGTAGTACCGAACATGCGGAGTACCATCATTGTTCGACTTCACGAAGAGGCGAAGAGCCAAGCGCAAGGTTTAGTAGTATGAGTAGTACTACTACTAGAACCGCATGGTGGAGCCTCTGTACTCTTTTTTTTAATCTCTGATAAAGTACACATTTATTCCGGAGAAGGGCGGAAAACGGCAGCCCAACATGTAATGATGATATCGATCAACCATGCTCGAATATATCTTGGCCTTCGTGCGAGCCCGTATGTGTGTTCTCGCTCCTCGTCTCTCTCAAGGAACGGTGGGTTGGCCATTTTGCCGTCAATTGAGATCGGTTTGCTCACACTCCGGTCCCACATGTCAGTGATATGCCAAGTGGAGGTGCGTTGACCGACTGGCCATACACATACTTGGTTTTGCACCTTCATACTACTCCTCCCTCCGTCACAGTTTATAGGGCACGCTTCATTATGATGCATTTCTCTCAATGCATTTCCACCACCAGAGAGACTTTAGACGTGTTTGGTTCAATGCTCAATTAATTAGGGCGTGGTAACCGCAATCAAGTCCACAATTTTCTCTCGATGTACTACGGAGTGGAGTAAGTGCATGCATGTGTGTACCCGGGGTGGAAACACTGCATGCATGTGTGTACGCATTATTTGCTCTAGTAATAGATGTTGTGCTATAACTACCAATGCTATTTTTCAGGCCGATCGCTAGTCGCCTTGGTCCCAGAGATTTTCTCTTTTTCTGAAGCGCGCTCTATAAACAGTGATGGATGGAGTAGTATGAGCGGATTCAAAGAAGAGCGTATTGATGGTTGCTTCTTCCGAGCAACTTACAGTGGGAAAGGTGGGGCTTATGATTTGACTGCTCATTACTCACTATTAATGCGGCGCAACGACCGGGCTGAGTCTCCCATGCGGCTGTGCACTACCCCCTCGGTTCTTAAATATACTCCGGAGTATTTGTCTTTCTAGAGATTTCAACGAGTGACTACTCAAATATTTGTCTTTTTAGAGATTCAAATGGACTACTACATACAGATGTATATAGACATATTTTAGAGTGTAGATTCACTCATTTTGCTCCGTATGTAGTCACTTGTTGAAATCTCTAGAAATACAAATATTTAGGAACGGAGGGAGTACACATACGAAGCAAAATGAGTGAATCTACACTCTAAAATATGCCCATTTGAAATTTGTAAAAAGACAAATATTTAGGAACGAAGGAGTATAATTTTGTGCATGGCACATGGACCCAGATGCCGAAGAGGCTTCTGGCAATGCTATCAAGCTTCCAGCATTTGTTTACATAATTGACGTACTATATAAATAATTTTCCAGCGACATGAAATTGTACAATGGTTTGAGCTTTCAGCTTTTGTTTCGTGTGTCTTGCCATCGATGCTCTTTCGGAAATAATAAAAAACTAACTTCCTTGCTAATGCATCTCAATTATTAGCAGATCAGAGCTAATATTTACATCACAACTGAAGACAAAGTTGTGAGAAGGTGTTAAATTAAAATTGATCCGTGCTTTCATTGGCAGCAAGGTCCCCCCAGCTCTGTCTAAATCAACAAGGCATGTTGGGAAAAAAAGTAGCTGTCTGGAGCATGCAACATTCCGATCATTTTGTGCAGTTCCACTAAAATAGAGCTGAGTGTCCCTGTTCCAAAGATATTAAGTGTGATTACGATAATAGAGGACTGCTGATGAAACAATAAACACGCAAATAGAAGCCGGTCACCTTTGTAGTCTCTCTTAGGACTAACTAGTTGGAGAAGATTAGGCTCGGAGTTGGATGAGGAGGATAGTGCAAAACCAATCTCCCTTTGTGCAGTCGCACTGAAATGTAGAGACGTTGCCCGTGTGACATTTTGGTAGAATTGCACAAAACACTCTTAAGAAAAAAGTGATTTGTGCAGTTCACTAAAAGGTCGCAATAGCAACGAGGTGAAATGGATAGCCCTGTTTGCAAAAAAGAGGTAGAAAGGAAACAATTACTGGCCAATAACAGTTGATGACACATGCGACGACAAAAAAGAAGCATATTCCTTGTCCTAAGGGAAGATAACAACACGGTTGTGTTTGTCTAAAACAGTGTGAGGACGAGATTGCAATATGGAAAGTATGCCGGACGAGCTACGTTTTGGGAAAAGAACTATGGAAGATCCACATGCAGCGACGTGGGAAGACGGGCAGTGGAGCAAGGCCGGAGGGGATACCTGGAGGTCGTCGGGATGTAACTAAGTGAGCGGTGGTGGGCGGAATCTGCCCATACTGCAGCAGCGAGCAGGTGGCGTAGGCCCTACCGCGCCGGAGCTTGGTCAGAGAGAACGACGTGTAGCGCAGATCGGGACGTGCTGCCTCGGCGCCGTCGAACAGAGAAACGATGCACATCCTCCCTTTCCGTCGGCGGATGGGATGCGGCCGGATCAGTGACCAACGGTGAGAGAGAGAGGCCACCGCAGCCTTGTGTGAGATACTCTGAAGAGAGACAAACCAGGCAGGCAGGCTCCATTGTATATAGTGGAGCAGACTACCTTTCTCTCCATAAAAATCGTTTTATATTCTGTGTACATGCCATTGAGCGATATAACTTTATTTAAAAATAACGCGCCAACGCATCAAGTCGAACTTTGTTTCGTGCACGCGTGGTACACGACCTCCGTAGGTAAACAACCGCTACACGCGTTCGAATTAGCACGTGGGCTGCCATTTCGTACAGAAATGAGCTCCACCATGTACCCGCGCGGGTGTGGTTGGGCACGAAGCGTGAGTACATGCATGGTGCACCTATTCTCTTCTTGTATACGTACACCACCTACGTGGGGTTGCGTGAGAGATATACAAACATGGAGAGATATGGTGTGTGGTTCGTGAGAGTTTTGGGGGGGTCAATAAAAAATGAAACATATGCAATGTGTGTGAAAAAGAGTCCTGGATATATCATATATAGAGAGAGGGCAATCCACGAGAAGAGAGTGGAGGTATCATCGGCTTGAGGTGTCCATAGAATCGAAGAGAGGGATGATGTGTGTGTGCGCGCGCGATCGATAAAGAGTGCCATCGAATTTGTGTGTGCCCACGTTAAAGATATATAGTGGCTGGCCTACTGGAACGTGAGAGGGGACAGGTGCAGTTTGTCTCTGTGGCATGGATACCTACCTACAGCGCTCGACTATCGGTGTGTGGTGGGGGGAGGGCTAATTAACTATAGAGGTACAATGGCTGGTATATGTGTGGAGGAGGAGAGAGGCCTACCTCATGTATTAAGGGAGATCGATCTACCTCATGTATTAAGGGAGATCGATCGGCATCCATGCATATGTGTAGGAGAGGAATAAGGTTGGGAGAGAGACAGAGCTAGAGTGTTGGAGGGGGTGGTAGTGTAGTTGCTTCTAACAAATGGTGGGATAGGCTTGCTAGACAACCGGAGGGCACGCCTGCAATATCAATAAGAGAGGGGATGGCTGCCTGTCTGTGCACGTGCGTATGAGAGACGGGTCAGGAGGCATGCACGAATGATGAGGGGGGACGATATGGCTGTGGTAAGCAGACATAACTACATAGGAAGATCAATCGACCTTTGTCAAAGAAAGGATAGACATAACTTGTGAGGTACGTCGATCGATGGGGGGGAATAGTTAAAGTCGACCTAGGTATATGTTGGGAGATTGATCGGTATACATGCATGTGTGTGTTAGAAGCAAATGAGGCACGGGGAGAAGGATAGAGAGAGAGGGATGCATCTAGGAGGTGGTGCGAGAGTCATACTATATCGAGGGGGAAGGAGTGTGCGAGTACGAGATCGATGAAAAGAGTGGTGGGAGTGAGGCATGGACGGTGATAAGAGAAGAGGGGAAGCTTGTGTTTGTGCTAGGCACACTTGGCTAGAGAGGCATATCGATCGATGTGTGCCGTAAAGAAGGAGCTGGGGGGCCTACACACACCGTGGGTGAACGACCTAAAGTGAAAAGATGAATTTGCACGATGGAGCTAGAGAATGCTGAGGGAGGGCGAGAGGGATGCGGGCGTGTGCATGCACGAGAGGAAGTTAGCGCTAGCTACAAAGATAAGAGGATTGTGTGGGTGTACAAGACGAATAGAGATCATACTTCATTATAAAAAGCGAATTCGGATATTTGAAGAATTTATCATAGTGTTTTAAACCGACACATGTGTGAATATATATAACGGTGATACACATGGTGTGGTTATGAACATGTTATACTACATATAATATATTTTATCTCTACTCTTATAAAAAATGGAGTTGTTGATGATGGTGTGCCTACCATCCTGCAATATAGGCCGTCTGATTTATATCTGACGGATAGGAAGGAAACTATGGCAATTTTGAAAAAAGATACCCACACCCCTCTCCATATTTGCAAATTAGGCATCCCGTTGATCATGTTGATGTTCTGTGGAACGCATGGGCACCTTGCTAGTACTACGTATAATATATAGAACATTGATCATAATTTGGGCTAATGTGTGGCTTTTGCAGCTCAGGTCTAACTACTTGTCATAATGTAGGGGGCGGGGCACTATACTATGTGTGATAAACACGGTGTACGTATGGAACATGGTTTAGATTATGAATATATAGTACATCAAATGTACTATTATTTGGAATCAACATCAAGTGTATTCAAAAAATAGAATTCGAGTTCATGTAGTACACATAGTTCATATCTATCTCTATAGTAATCATGTGGTGTGTTATTAAGGTAATACACGAATGATGGTTGAAGTTGGCAACAATCATGATTGTAGATTCTTATTGAAACAGAGAAACGAATTCAAATTCAGTTTGAATTGCAGCGGTAGTATAGACATTTGGAATGCACTAAAATGTCGGTAGGAGTAGGTTACATGCATCATACAGCAAGCGAAATTTTTTAATTGGACATAACATGGATTCATACTCCCTCCTTCATCCATCTATATAGGGCGTAATGCGTTTTTTAAGACCGCCTTTGACTATTGACAAGATTAATAGTACATGACATACACAATGTGAAAATTATATCATTGAAAGAACCTTTCACATACGAATTTAACGGTGTGCTTCGTGTAAGTTGCATGTCATATATTATTGCTCTAATATTTGGTCGAAGTTAGCATTGAAAAACACATTAGGCCCTATATAGATGGAAGAAGGGAGTAGCTTTGAATATCATTTTTATAGTAAAACGGGGCAAGACTCTCTCTTTGTGTGGTGTGAATAGTTTTATTTTTTTCGTTTTTGTTTTGGTTGAGGGAAGTGCGAATTGATTTGGTACGTACAAGTACAATATTACACGTTAGGCTTGTCCCAAAAATTCAACGCGCACCTTGTTATATCCCGAAAATTCAGATATCGTGCTCCCAAAACTGGCGCCTTCACAACCCGCGCCTTGCTATCTCGAAATTACAACACGCGCGAAAACTCCCTCTAGCTGCCAAATCCCGACACGCGAAATCCCCCTTCTAACCCTGAGCCGAAAGGGCCGCTAGTTCAAATCGGTGGGGGGTACTTTTGTAACACACCCTACATTTTGGACAAGCGCGTCTAAGTCATGGTTCACCCCCTCCCATCGCCTCCTTTTTGCCATTCGAAATCCCAGGCCGCCATAACCTCTCCGCTCCAGCCGCGAAACCCCACCCTCCTCTGTCCGCCACCTCACCGCTGCCCTGCCGGAGCCTCTTCCCCGACGACGTCGTCCACCGCAACAGCTCGACGTCCCTCGTCCACCTCCCCGGATGTGGATCCGTCGTCCATCTCGTCGTCCCGCCGGTTCAGCCGCCCCGTCCTCCACCTCCAAGGAGCTTCTCCGATGATCACCTAGTCTATCGCGGCTGCTCCATCCCCACAGCGCCGCCTTAACCTGCTCCACCGGAACCGCAGCATCCTCACCGAGTCCTCGGGCGAAGCTGAGGCCTACTCGGCGCCACCAAAGAGGTTGTACACTCATTGCATCACACCTTCTCCTTAACTCGACCTCCCGGCGCCGACGGTGCTCCATCCCGCACCCCCATGGAGCGGCTACCTTGAAGCCGGCGCCACGGGCGACATCTCCACGGCGGCTCTCCCCCAGTGCGAGGCCCCTTCGGCGGTGGCGTCCATACTAGTCGGATCTGCTGCTGCTCCTCCGGCTCTCACTCGCGCTGCTGCTGCTGCTGCTCCGGCTCTCGCACGATCGCTCGCTTGGCCAGCTGCTGCTGCTCCGGCTCTCGCTCGCTCGCCCTGCTGCTGCTCCCCCCTCGCTTGTGCTGCTGCTCTGCTCTGATTTAGCTACGCTTCAGTCGACTGAATCAACTTTTGGATCAGTCGATTTTTAGGGGGTGGGGGGGCTCGCCGGAGTTAAGGAAGAACCACCCGCAGCGGGGACGGGGCTCGCCGGAGTGGTACCCCACTATCTATCTTAGGGTTCAGGGTGGGGGCGGGGGGCCTAGAGGGCTGGCCGGGGCGGCGGCGGACCGGCGGTGGGGAGTTGTTTCGGGGCGGCGAGGCGGCGCTGGGGCCGGAGGTTCGGCCGGTGGTGGCTGGCGGCTCAGGGGGTACAGGTTGAAGATGAACTGCAGGCCCTCCCTAAACTACATGTCAAGTGCCTCTCTGCTACCATTGCGTTCAGTTTCAACAGTAACATTCAGATTCCACAGTAAATTTCAGTTTCTACAGTTAAGTTCAGAGTCAACAGTTTTTACCTCATCTGTTGTAGTCAGGTGGTTTTTGGTGACGTAAATTTGACATCTATTTTACATCATCTATTGGAGATGCTATTAGAATCCCACTTGAGATTGACGATGTATGTCTTGTGCTGCTTCAGCCTTGACGTCTTACGGCTCACCGGAGCTGCTCCAACGACAGAACGATCCATCACAACAGAGCAGTGCCCTGGACGCCGTCTACAGATTCCTCAGATCTTCCTCCACACCTCCGACATCCACCTCTGCCTCAACTGCTTTAGCGACCAACCCAATGATGCTGAGGTCGACACGGCTACTGTCGGTGTCAAAACCGGCAGATCTCGGGTAAGGGGTCCCGAACTGTGCGTCTAAGACGGATGGTAACAGGAGGCGGGGGACACAATGTTTACCCAGGTTCGGGCCCTCTCGATGGAGGTAATACCCTACTTCCTGCTTGATTGATCTTGATGATATGAGTATTACAAGAGTTGATCTACCACGAGCTCATAGAGGCTAAACCCTAGAAGCTA
Organism: Aegilops tauschii subsp. strangulata; assembly: GCF_002575655.3. Classification (NCBI taxonomy): domain Eukaryota; kingdom Viridiplantae; phylum Streptophyta; class Magnoliopsida; order Poales; family Poaceae; genus Aegilops; species Aegilops tauschii. Next base: position 310,183,215 of record NC_053036.3, read on the forward strand.
GCCTATGATTATGATTGTTGTTGTCCTACAGACTAAACCCTCCGGTTTATATAGACACCGGAGGGGGCTAGTGCTACACAGAGTCGGTTACAAGGGAGGAGATCTACATATCCGAATTGCCAAGCTTGCCTTCCACGCAAAGGAGAGTCCCACCCAGACACGGGACGAAGTCTTCAATCTTGTATCTTCATGGTCCAACAGTCCGGCTGTCCGAGGACCCCCTAATCCAGGACTCCCTCAGTAGCCCCTGAACCAGGCTTCAATGACGATGAGTCCGGCGCGTAGATTGTCTTCGGCATTGCAAGGCGGGTTCTTCTCCCAATTCCGAGTACCTGTCGAGTAGTGTCCGGCTTCCCATGAATGTTGCACTCCTTGGCTTCTGTGCCCAATAATGGCTATCTTCCATGTGTCGAGCAAATGCGAGAAGTCGGGGCATTTTTACACTTGCCACCCTAACCATGTGAGTAAATCGCCCATTTAAAGAGCCGGGGATCCTCAGATCTAGATCACACCATCCTCCCACAGCGAGTATCCATCGGAGCGCGCCCGGAAAAGTCCATCCCATCATGGCCGGCCATCGCAGCTCCTCCTCTCGCTCCCGTAGCACTAAGCCGGGCAATTGGAAGAAGTGTTCCGTCCCCCACAGCCAATTAGTAGAGTTACAGACCCAGGGGTTTCTCCCCCTGCGTATATGGTCCCTGTCCGAGCCGGACTAGCCACTTACAACAGCGGGGAGCAAGCGGAGAGCTTTCCCAACCCATCCATGGGGGAGCGGGTATGCCTTGTCCCTTACTTATTAAGGGGACTTGGATTTCCAATCCATCCGTTCCTCCGCGGGCTCCTGGAGTTGTACGGCCTCCAACTGCATAACGTTACTCCCGCCTCCATATTACACATCGCTGGCTACGTCGCCCTTTGCGAGCTGTTTCTGGGCTGCGAGGCTCATTTCGAGCTATGGCAGAGGCTATTCTGCCTCGTGCCCCGTACACAGGAGGGGTCAATATATCAAGTGGGCGGAGCCGAAATATGGCGCATCGCCGGGACCGGATACCTGTCCGGTACTCCAAAGAAGACATCCGAAGACTGGCCTTCGGAGTGGTTTTATATGGAGGACGTCCCCCTTCCAGACCCTATTCGGATGGGCCTTCCTGAGTTCAATAACGCCCCTTTGAAGAAACGCCGCAGCTGGCGCCCTCGGAGCCCCCAGGAGGAAGATAACAGAGAGGTCCTTTACCTGATGGGCCGGATAAAAACGCTGGCCAAATCAGGACTGACAATAATCGAGGTTATGTCAATATGTATAATGCGGGGGGTGCAACCACTTCAATATCGGGGACAACCCATGTGGCACTTCAATGGAGAAGACGATGCCACTCGCTGCGGCCGTAAAGGTCCGGACTCCGCCGCTGCTCTAGCGAAAATACTGTACGATTTATATAAAGGAGAGGAAGAGGAGTTCATCCGCATTAAGCCACGGGATGGATTCTCCATGTACAACCCCCCAAACTGGGTGAGCTGCTACTTTTTACTCCAGACCTTCCCGCATTCTTCGTCATAAATATTTACCTTGCTATTTCATAGCAGGAACTGCGAAAAGCTGTGAGGGAGGTCCACAGCCCGTCTCCACAGCCAGAGGACCCTGACCGGGCCCTCGACCCCGGACTCGAAGAAGATCCGGACATATTTGTGGAGCTCATCGACAGGACGTTCTATCAGTTAAGCTGCGACGGTGCCTTGGTGGCCATCATAGCCGATTATCCTGGACTGCTCCCTGCATCGCATGTAAGTAAAACCGGAGTCCCAACTTCCGAGAAGGATCCCTTTTTTGCACTTCACCCACCGCACACATATGGTGTCTTACAGGGAAGGCCCTCGGGATGCCATGCCGAACCCGCAGTGACTCACCAACAAGGGGCACCGAAACCGGGTAGGCTTAAAAGGAAGGTGGTCAGGACTGAGACGTCGTCGCAGAGGTATGAAAAAGAACCCTGCTCCGTGGTTGTCATTTTTAAAATATAATAACGTCCATGGTACCTGGCAGAAAAAACGCTCGCCGGACCATATCCGGAGAGCCTACCGGCCACGCCTCCACCAGCCGGGCTCCAGAGCCGGACTCAGAGGCAGATGCTAACATGGGGACAACGCCGAATGTTCCTCCTACAGAGGATGCGGATAGGCTATCCGCTACAAATTCCGAAGTGGAGAGTGCCATGAATCACAGGCGTCGCCGGGCCGTACTCCGCGACCCTAGTTTCTCTGAAGAGGCGTTTGATGCCTTCAACTCAGGGGACGCATACATCCGAGCTGCTCAAAATGGTCTTGCCAGAGCCACGGACCAGTATGTAAAGGATATACGGGTAAGAAAATATGATAATTATGTATATCAGTAGCCCCTGAGACTTGAAACAGTTGGCACAACTGATTTAAGGATCATTATTTGCGTAGGTTCTTACGGAGAAGAATACCCAGTTGTCTCAAGAGCTGGAGGAGTGCAAAGCCCAGCTACGGGCCGCAGTTGCCGCAATGAAGGAGTCCAAGAAGGCCCCATCTGGTAACACTTGTTCCTATCGAAAAGAATGACATAACCAGTTAGTATTAGGCATGCATGCAAATCTAACAATAGATTCTGCAGATGACCCTGGAGTGAATCCGGAGGTCATGCGAGGGGATGAGCAACATGCTCAACGACAGCTAGAGGCTGGCGAGCGCGTGCTTACGCAGGTTAGGCGGGAGAAAAACGATCTCCAAGATGCCAATACCCGGCTGAGCGTTGAACTGAAAGATGTTCGGGCCCAGCTTGCTGACTCCGTAAAGGAGAATAAGAGGCTTCGACGTGGCATTTTTAGTAAGTGCTTGAACGAACTTTTATAGAGTTCGGCGAAGAAACCGGCTAACAGAGTTATATCTGTAGGTATGCTGACGGGTCGTCCCGCAGAGGAGATGCCCGGGTCTGCGGGTGATCTTCTCGCAGAGCTCTCACAACTGCACGAACAAGTTCGGCATGTGATGCAGGGCATTGCCCAGGCCTTGTGGCCATCCGCCTCCCTGCCAGGAGGCATGGGGGAGCTTGTAGAGATGCTCAAGGGAGCGCAACGGCGCTTCCGATTATGGAAGATATCTGCATGCCGACAAGGTGCAAGGGAAGCCTGGGCCATGGTGAAAACTCGATATACCAAGGCTGACCCGAACCACATGGCCGAGGTCGGACCTGTGGGGTCTGATGGGAAAGAGATCCCCGTCAGTTTGGTGTATGACCAGGTGAAATTAGCCGCAAAGTATTCCCAACAGGATTGTAGGCTAGACAACCTGTTGGATGGTATAGAAGAAGAATTTAGTCAGTCTAAGTGACTGTGTACTTCAAGTGACATATATTGTCCCTAGCCGGATTGTAAATCATTTGTCATGGCGGACCTTTTCGCTTCGACCTCCTGACCCGACAGTCCGGAGTGTATCCGAATACCCGCTCAGTTATGTAAAAACTGGGGTACGCGTGGAAACCGGGCGTAGGGGTCATAAGTGCTTGAACAGACAAGTACCCAATAAGCTATGTTATATTACATGGATAGTAAGAAACATCTTCAGGGAGAATAGTTCCGTTAAGGGTTCCTTTCCCTGGGTACGCATGCATTAATGTGCATGTCCGAACTGCGAAAAGAGATGCATGATATAAGCATCTGGGGGCATGTATTACAATAAGTAAAAGTCATCTTTTGTTCACCGACCGAATATTCCCTTAAGAACGCTAGCTTTCGGCTTCACCCAGTCTGAGGTACACATCCGGCTGACCAGGCAGTAACAATCGCAGAGGTGCTCCCCTTATGCCCTAGCCGAATTAACGGGAACGTAGGGCATAAACACAAGAGCCAGGCAACCCAGGTTGGCCAAAACTTAAGTCATATCGATGCATATAATGGCGAAGAAAAGGTACATGTGGAAAAGTAACACATGTGCAGGGGGCATAGAGCCCGGAACATAGTTATATTAAGCTTCTGTATAAGAAGCCCCCAGGTATAATGAGCACGCCTGGCGCGTCAAGATTGTGTAGTCAAGACACATTTTAACCTTTTAAGGCCGTGAAGAAAAAGGGAAGAAAGAAAGAAAGACAGGTAGCGAATATATATATATAAAAATTGACGGAGGTAAGGAGACGAACACAGAGTCCGGCACTAGGCGTAGAACCTTCGGAGTCTGGCCGCGTTCCATGGGTTTGGCTCGAGTCGATTGTCCGATGCATCCCGCAGACAGTACGCTCCACCAGTTAGAACTTTGTCAATAACGAAGGGACCTTCCCATTTGGGCTTGAGCTTGTCCTTTTTCTTCTCTGGTAGGCGTAGAACGAGTTCGCCAACGTTATAAGTTTTGGGCCGTACTTCTCTGCTTTGATACCGTCGAGCCTGTTGCTGATAGAATGTGGAGCGGGCTTTTTCCATGTCACGCTCCTCCTCCAGGGCGTCCAAACTGTCCTGCCGATCAAGCTCGGCTTCTTTCTCTTCGTACATGTGCACTCGAGGTGAGTCATGAATGATGTTGCAGGGCAGTACCGCCTCTGCGCCGTACACCATAAAAACGGTGTGTATCCGGTAGTGCGATTCGGCATGGTCCGCAGCCCCCATAGTATGGAGTCGAGCTCCTCGACCCAGTGCGTATCTGATTCCTTCAAGGATCGCACTAATCTGGGTTTAATGCCGCTCATAATAAGACCATTTGCTCGCTCGACTTGACCGTTTGTTTGGGGGGTGATAGACGGAGGCATAATCGAGCTTAATGCCATGTTGCCGCACCAAGTTTTTACCTCGTCGGCTGTAAAGTTCGAGCCGTTATCGATGATGATGCTGTGGGGGACTCCGTAACGGTGTACAACCCCGAATATGAAGTCTATCACTGGTCCGGACTCGGCCGTTTTAACTGGTTTGGCTTCTATCCATTTGGTGAATTTATCCACCATGACCAATAGGTACTTTTTCTTATGGCTCCCTCCTTTAAGGGGTCCGACCATATCGAGCCCCCAGACCACAAAGGGCCAAGTAATGGGGATTGTTTGGAGAGCGGTAGGTGCATATGGCTTTGGTTTGCAAAAAGCTGGCAACCGACGCAATGCTGGACGAGGTCATGTGCGTCTGCTCGGGCTGTCAGCCAGTAAAAACCTGTACGGAAGGCCTTGCTTACAAGGGCCCGAGCTGCGGCGTGGTGGCCGCCGAGTCCAGCATGAATTTCTGCCAAAAGTTGCCGTCCTTCCTCTTTGGAGATGCACCTTTGAAGTACTCCGGTAGCGCTTTTCTTATAAAGCTCTCCCTCGTAGACCTTGTAGGCTTTAGACTGCCGCACAATGCAACGTGCCTCGTTTGGGTCCTCAGGGAGTTCTTGCCTAGTTAGGTAAGCCAAGAAGGGTTCTGTCCACAGGGCGATGACCGCCATAATCTCGTGGGCCGAAGGTGTTATTTCGGTGGCAGAGCCTCCGATTATGTCATAGTGTTCGGGATCTGGCGTTGTGGCCGGATCCGGACTGTTGTTGCCGGTCTCCCCTTCCCACACCACGAATGGCTTAAACAGCCTTTCCAAGAAGATATTAGGTCGGACAGGTGAGGGAGTCCTGGATTAGGGGGTCCTCGGACAGCCGGACTATATACTCTTGCCAGACTGTTGGACTATGAAGATACAAGACTCAAGACTTCGTCCCGTGTCCGGATGGGACTCTCCTTTGCGTGGAAGGAAAGCTTGGCAATACGGATATGTAGATCTCCTCCCTTGTAACCGACTCTGTGTAACCCTAGCACCCTCCGGTGTCCATATAAACCGGAGGGTTTAGTCCGTAGGACAACAACAATCATAATCATAGGCTAGCTTCTAGGGTTTAGCCTCTACGATCTCGTGGTAGATCAACTCTTGTAATACTCATATCATCAAGATCAATCAAGCAGGAAGTAAGGTATTACCTCCATCGAGAGGGCCCGAACCTGGGTAAACATTGTGTCCCCCGCCTCCTGTTACCATCCGCCTTAGACGCACAGTTCGGGACCCCCTACCCGAGATCCGCCGGTTTTGACACCGACATTGGTGCTTTCATTGAGAGTTCCACTATGCCGTCGCGATAAAGGCTTGATGGCTCCTTCGATCATCGACAACGATGCGATCCAGGGCGAGGCTTTCCTCCCCGGACAGATCTTCGTATTCGGCGGCTTCGTACTGCGGGCCAACTCGCTTGGTCATCTGGAGCAGATCGAGAGCTACGCCCCTGGCCATCAGGTCAGGTTTGGAAACTTGAACTATACTGCCGACATCCGCGGAGACTTGATCTTCGACGGATTCGAGCCCATGTCAGGTGTGCCGCACAGTCACGACGAGCATGACTTAGCTCCGCCGTCGGACAGTGTTCGGGAAATCACACCTGCAACTACTCCGGCCCTCCATCCGGAATAGATTACGCCGGCCGAGGACGGGGGGATGGACCCCGCCACGCAGGCCGCACACTCAGCGGCGATAGAGCCGAATGCTGACTTCACTTCCTATGAGACCCGCGTTGCCGGACACTTGGATTCGTCCCCGGCCATGGGCTCCGAACCGCCTACGTCCGTGCCTATCGAATCTGATTGGGCACCGATTATGGAGTTTTCCTCCGTGGATATCTTTCACCACTCACCACTGGGCGACGTGCTAAACTCATTGAGGTCTCTCCTTGTCAGGAGACCCTTGGCCGAACTATGTCCGGCTAGAGTGGGATGCGGACGACGACGAAATTCGCTCCCCACCCACCACCCACTTAGTAGCCACTGTCGACAATTTAACCGACATGCTCGATTTCGGCTCCGAAGACATCGACGGTATGGACGACGATGCAGGAGATGAACAGGAACCACCACCCACAGGGCGCTGGACTGCCACCTCATCATATGATATATATACATGGTGGACACCCCCAAAGAAGGCGATGGTGATAAGGCAACGGAGGATAATCCCTCCAAGAAGCAATCCAAGCATCGGCGTCAGCGGTGCCGCTCTAAGTCCCATAATAGCAAAAGCAGTGATACCGGCACAAGAGACAATAACGCTCCAGATAGTGCCGAAGACGAAGACAATCCCCTCCAGCCAGGCCTCGAGCAGGAGGACGAACAAGCTAGCCCTCAAGAACAGGCAGCAGACGGAGAATCAGAGGATGACAATTACATGCCTCTCTCCGAAGACAAGGTGAGCCTCGGCGACGAAGAATTTATCGTGCCTGAGGATCCCGTCGAGCAGGAGCGCTTCAAGCGCCGGCTTATAGCCACAGCAAATAGCCTGAAGAAAAAGCAACAACAGCTTCGAGCTGATCAAGATCTGCTAGCGGATAGATGGACTAAGGTCCTGGCGGCCGAGGAATACGAACTCGAGCGCCCAACCAAGAGTTACCCAAAGCGCAGGTTGCTACCCCAACTCGACGAGGAAGCATTAAAACCTGCATTACCAGCGTATGATGCGGCTGATCGGCCACCTCGTGGCCGAGACAGAGGGGCATATCAGCCCGAAGTCCAGCCCGCACCCCGTCGCCAGACAAACAAAAACACCAAGGCCCGGGGCAACATGCAGGACCTGCAAGACATATTGGAAAACAAAGCAGGACATACAAGATCGATCTATGGATCACGGAGGCGCGCCCTAAGGCGTGTTCGCGCCGGATACACTAAAAGCAAATCCGGCCGGGCCGAATACAGCAGACAAGACTCGTATGAACTACGCCGTGACATAGCCTGACACAGAGGCGCCACACACCCCCTATGCTTCACTGATGAAGTAATGGATCACGAATTCCCAGAAGGATTTAAACCCGTGAACATTGAGTCATATGATGGTACTACAGACCCCGCGGTATGGATAGAAGACTTATTCCTCCACATTCACATGGCCTGTGGGGATGATCTACACGCCATCAAGTATCTCCCGCTAAAACTCAAAGGGCCGGCTCGGCAATGGCTGAATAGCTTGCCGGCAAACTCCATTGGAAGTTGGGAGAACCTGGCAGACGCATTCCTGGACAATTTCCAAGGCACTTATGTGCGACCACCGGATGCTCACGATTTGAGTCACATAACACAACAGCCCGGAGAGTCAGCCAGGAAATTCTGGACTCGTTTCCTAACTAAAAAGAACCAAATTGTCGACTGTCCGGATGCCGAGGCCCTAGCAGCCTTTAAACATAACATCTGTGACGAGTGGCTCGCCCGACATCTCGGCCAAGAGAAGCCAAAATCCATGGCAGCCCTCACGACACTTATGACCCGCTTTTGCGCGGGCGAAGATAGCTGGTTGGCTCGTAGCAACAACACAGCAAGCAAACCTGGCACATAAGAGGCCAGGGATAGCAACGGCAAACCACGACGCAACAAACACAAACGCCGCAAATATGGTGAAAACTCCGAAGATATGGCAGTTAATGCCGGGTTTAGTGGCTCAAAGTCCGGTCAGCGGAAAGGGCCACTCAAAAATAACAATTCGGGTCCATCCAGTCTGGACCGCATACTCGATCGCCAATGCCAAATTCATGGCACCCCAGGAACGCCAGCCACCCATACCAACAGAGAATGCTGGGTCTTCAAACAAGCCGGCAGGGCAGGCGCCAAAAACAGAGAAGGGGAGTCTCAAAGCGATGATGGCGACGAAGAGCCCAGATCACCGAACACAGGATGGCAAAAGAAATTTCCCCCGCAAATCCAAACGGTGAACGTGCTAAACATCACCCAAATTCCCAACCCGGACCAGATACGCACCCTTAGGGATGCCGACTTAACGGAACTAGTCGTCCCACAATATAAACTAGGGCCGGTCACCTTCAACCGCACGGATCGTCCGGTTAACGCCAATCAGCAATCCAGCCGCACTAGTCCTCGACCCAATAATTGACGGGTTCCACCTCACACGAGTCCTTATGGACGAAGGCAGCAGTCTAAACCTGCTTTACCAGGACACAGTGCGCAAGATGGGCATCGATCATTCGGTGATCAAACCCACTAAAGCCACTTTTAGAGGCATTATACCAGGTGTGGAAGCCAGCTGTACACGCTCCATCGCCCTTGAGGTAGTCTTCGGATCACCAGACAATTACCGTACCGAAGAGTTAATCTTCGAAATCGTCCCTTTCTGCAGTGATTATCAGGCACTGCTCGGACGAACCGCGTTCGCTCGATTCAACGTGGTGCCACATTATGCCTACCGTAAGCTCAAAATGCCCGGTCCACGCGGCGTCATCACGGTTAATGGCAAGGACGAACTTACTTCGGCACCAACGAGTACACCGCTGCCTTAACATCAGAAGCAATGAGCAGCACCTTGCAGCCGAACCACGAGTCGACGGCCAGGTTCCCGGACACCGTCAAAGGACTCCGAACTACTTCACGGCAGGATAGCCCGGCTCGTCCAGAGCTCAATTAAACACTCCGGCGAAGGCCAGGACAGGCCGCACTCAGCGGCTCAACCGCTCTCCGGCACGTAAACATTTCTTACATTTCCTTCGCAGGTTCACCTTTGCGCCAACCAGGACGAGCGATATGGAGGCAGCTCGAATGCGTAAGGGAATCCATAGATATTCCCCGCGATGACTATCCGACTATACTCCGGATCCGCACACAGCTTCTTCCCCCCTGGTCTCAGCAGGTTCCACAGTCATATCTCCTTTTTATCACATTACCTGTACTTATACGCATCGACGTATTATTCAAATACAACATATGGATTCATATGACGCTTATCTGCTGTTATTTCTTACTAAAATTCTTTTGTCAAGTGGCATCCGTACACCACGATATGCCTTCAAAGATGCCAGGGGCTTCATTTTACCCATAATACGACAATAAAGTCCGAACACCTGCACGGAAGTTTGGCACCCCGAACCTATAGCATTATATGCATCAGCTCCGAATCATGTCTTGGGTCAATAGTTGGGTTTGCCCGGCTCCCACGTTTTGGTACCTTATGTTCCGCTATATCGGCTAAGGTAGCACTGGGAGAACTACTGCGATTGTGTCCCGGTTCTTCCGGACGAGCACCTCAGTAGAGAAAGCCAAAAACTGACTGTCATGATACGGCGAGAGCTGGTCAGCTGTTCGAGAGGTTGTAAAATCTTTAAGGATTTCTCCCGCATAATGCCATAACCAATTCAGCGTGCGATGGATCATTTTTTTTTTATCAGGTGCTTATAGAGCCCCTCGTGCGGTCTTCCGAACACCAGGGGCTGCACCTACCTTCCTAAAGCTCCTATGGCTAAGTGAGAGCGATAAAGCCCTATAGTCCGATTGTCTGGTTCGTTGTGCTGAACACCTCCTTCGAAGGACCCAAAACTGGGATAAAGAGTGATCAGGTCTATCCCGAACACCCCCGTACTTCTTACGTGGGGGCAGAAGCCGTCGACTTGCCAACTCTCAGCATTAATATATAAAACGGCCGTGCAGGAGGATAAACTTTTATATAACAGGCAATAAATAATATGAATGACCTTGTTCAAACATTACAAAGGACAACATGATTTGCATTCATGGAAATATAATGTCCTTGGTACATAGCTCCGCTGCAAGGTAGGATCCTTTCAGGACACTCTCATAATATAATTCGGGCTTGCGGTGCTCCTTCCCCTCAGGCGGTCCTTCGGTCACCAGCTTTTCAGCATCCATCTTCCCCCAGTGCACCTTTGCGCGGGCGAAGGCCATTCGCGCACCCTCTATACAGACCGACCGCTTGATGACATCAAGTCGAGGGCAGGCACTCACAAGCCGCTTCACGAGCCCGAAGTAGCTGCTTGGAATCGGCTCGGCGGGCCATAGCTGGATAATCAGATCCTTCATAGCTAGTTCCGCCGCCTTATGCAGTTCGATCTGCTGTTTCAGTTGACCGACAAAAGGCACCGGATAATTCGGTGCCAAATACTGCGACCAGAAGAGCTTATCCGCAGTGTTCCTTTCTTCGGCTCGGTAGAATTGGGCGGCATCCGATATGCTGCGAGGCAGCTCGGCAAATACCCCTGAGAAATCCAAATTCAAAATTATAAACATGATTTTCTACTCAAATACTTGCTTTACATGGAAAAAGCCTTACCCGCCGCGATCTTCCTCGCCTCTTGGATCCCCTACAGGGCGCTTTGGGTTTCCCCCCGGGCATCGCTCATGGCCTGATGCACCTTGGTGAGTTCGGATTCTTTCTCCGTTAAACTCTGCTCCAAAGTCTCGCATTTCTTCACGGCCTCTTGCAACTCCTAGCTTCAATAACCCTGGCCTCGTGCTTCTCACGAAGAGCCTGCTCTGTGGTTGCCTTTTTCTCGGCCTCGGCCACAGCCTTCTTAAGAGCCTCGACTTCGGTCATCAGCCCTGGCGCAAATCATGAAACATATTTTATCATACTGAAAATTCATTCGCAATAAACGTGAACAAGACTTGCGCATACCTTGTTTATCTCCCAACTGCATTTTCAACTGGCCAAGTTCTTCTTTGGCCTGCTCCAGACTTTGATTCAGTCCGGAGACCTCCGCAGTATGAGAGGTAGCAGCCGCTACAGACACCTGCTTATAACAGAAGAGAAATAGATGTCATCCAATGAGTCTTCCTGTGAACATAAATTTGATCCTTTGTCCGGTTCTTTCTTTCACCGAACAGTGTATCAGGGGCTACTATCCATACCATGACACTCTTCGAAACCTCATAAAACATACCTCAAAACCTTTTATAAGGCCGATACAGGCTTCATTCAGTCCGCTCTCAGCAGACTGAATCTTCTCAATCACCGCACCCATAAGGGCACGGTTTTCATCGACGATGGAGGCGCTCTTCAGCGCCACCAACAAAGCATCTGACACCTCTGGTTGGACAGAGATCGCCGGTGGAACAGGCATGCCCCCTCCAGCTGAGAGAGGCTACTTGCTTGATTCTGGAGCCGTATTGGTCTCCGAAATTGCATCCGGCTGGGAGCCGAATTCAAGATGGCCCCCGCCGTCAGCTCCCATGGGAATTCTCTCCCCCCTGTGTCCGGCCCCTGAAGTTTGACCTCCAGGAGCCGCCTTCACGGTCTTTCCCTCTCCTCCTTGGCCGGGGTCCCTCTGGGACGAAGCCTCGGTGTTATTCACCTGTTTGGAGGAAGGGGCCTTCGGGGGCGTCCCGCTCTCCATAGCATCCGAGCTCAGCGAATCCTCTGATGAGGATTGTTTGGTACGGGACCTCGCCGGACTACAAAAAATATGGCTCAGGTTAAAATATTATGCCATGATGAGTCTAGACGCATAAACGTACTCGGATTCAGTATACTCACGAATTCACAGGGGCTGGGCCCTGGGATCCCATGCCGGGCCGCTGTCGGCGGCGGCAGTAGACTCCTCCAGAAGAGGAGCTTTTCCCCTATTAGGCGACTCGGCCTTCAAGTGTGCGGAGGCCGTCCTCTTCTTTCTTCCCCCGCAGGGGATTCATCTTCCTCCTCCTCCTCGTCCTCTTCGGAGGCGGAACGGGCATCAGAGCCTTCGGATACTGTGTTCAAAGTGCCGCGGCGACGAAGGCCGCCCAAGGTCTTTTTGGCCTCCTTCTCAGTCGTCTTCTTCGGCACCTTGTAAGGCGCCGGGACCAGCATCTTCGTCGGAAGTGGGACGGCCGGTTCTTCGGGCAGCGGAGACGGACAATGGATCCGCTCGCCTTCTTCGTCCAGCCCTAGGAGGGTTGTAGAAAACACATTAAGCGCTTCCTTTGGGTTATGCGGATAAAAAGTATGATGACTTACCGAACTTGCAGGGCGGGACAGTTGGTACCCGCGGTCTTCGGCGGAGTCCGGCCATGATTTGCTGGACTTGAAAAGCATCTTCCAGATGTCTTTGTACGAAGAGCCGAAAAGCTCTCGCAGGGTTTGGTGCTTGTCCGGATCGAATTCCCATAGATTGCAAGTCCGGTGTTGACAAGGCAGGATCCGGCGAACTAACATCACCTGGACTACATTGACAAGTTCAATGTTCTTGTCTCCCATATCTTTAACGCGCGTCTGGAGCACCGACAATTCATCGGACGAAGACCAGTTCAGGCCCTTCTTGACCCAGGATGTAAGCCGCAGAGGGGCCCCGGATCGAAACTCGGGAGTAGCGGCCCATTCCGTGCCGCCCGGCTCGGTGATGTAAAACCACTGTTGTTGCCACTCCTTGACGGAATCGTTAAAGGTGCCCGTTGGCCATGTGACGTTGGGCATCTTGCTCACCATAGCGCCCCGGCACTCGGCGTGCTCGCCGCCCACTACCTTGGGCTTCACATTAAAAATCTTCAGCCATAAGCCGAAGTGTGGCGAGATGCGGAGAAAAGCCTCGCACACGACAATGAATGTCGAGATGTTGAGGAAGGAATTAGGGGACAGATCGTGAAGATCGATCCCATAATAATACATGATGCCACGAACGAACGGGTGGAGGGGAAACCCAAGCCCGCAGACGAAGTGAGGGAGGAATACAACTCTCTCATGGGGTTCCGGAGTAGGGACGATCTGTCCCGCCGTCGGGAGACGGTGGCTGATTTTCTTGGCCAGATACCCGGCCTCCCGAAGCTTTTTGATATCCTTCTCCCGGACGGTAGAGGCCATCCACTTACCTCCTGCTCCGGATCCGGGCATTTTCGGAAGGCCTTTGTGGGCAGAGAAGATGAACGCTTGGGCGCTAGAGCTCGAGCGAAGGGGAAAGGATCGGGAAGAAGAAAGTGTGGGTGCGAAACGGAGTCCTTATCCCCTTATAAAGGCAGCAGGGATTCTGCGCCTCCCCACTTGCCTGGTAAACCCGCTTATTCCCCAAGCGTCGTAATTGATGGCGCGATTGGGTTACCCACACCCGTATTGATGAGAATCCCGTGATAAGAGGGACATGATCTCTGCTTCGACAAGACGTGCCAATAAAACCGCCTCGCAACACGTGCAGTGGCAGGCTGGGAAAAACGGTTCGTCATGACCAAACCACGGCAGAACATCACGCTATGAAAAGTTGTCAGCAGATTAAGATTTTTGAAAATATTATACTCTCTACGGTGGTATGTCGAATTCATTTTACAGAGCCGGACACAATCCTTGTGTTCAAAATCTTCTATGGAGTATTCGGAGGAGGAACCCGCCTTGCAATGCCGAAGACAATCTGCGCGCCGGACTCATCGTCATTGAAGCCTGGTTCAGGGGCTACTGAGGGAGTCCTGGATTAGGGGGTCCTCGGACAGCCGGACTATATACTTTAGCCGGACTGTTGGACTATGAAGATACAAGACTCAAGACTTCGTCCGGTGTCCGGATGGGACTCTCCTTTGCATGGAAGGCAAGCTTGGCAATACGGATATGTAGATCTCCTCCCTTGGAACCGACTCTGTGTAACCCTAGCCCCCTCCGGTGTCTATATAAACCGGAGGGTTTAGTCCGTAGGACAACAACAGTCATAATCATAGGCTAGCTTCTAGGGTTTAGCCTCTACGATCACGTGGTAGATCACCTCTTGTAATACTCATATCATCAAGATCAATCAAGCAGGAAGTAGGGTATTACCTCCATCGAGAGGGCCGACCTGGGTAAACATTGTGTCCCCCGCCTCCTGTTACCATCCGCCTTAGACGCACAGTTCGGGACCCCCTACCCGAGATCCGCCGGTTTTGACACCGACAACAGGGTCGCGCTTAGCACTGATGCGGGCGAGGATATCCGCTGCTTGATTGTTTTCTCGGACCACATGGTGGAATTCGAGCCCCTCGAACCGAGCTGACATTTTGAGGACGGCGTTGCGGTAAGCCGTCATTTTTGGGTCCTTGGCGTCAAAGTCTCCATTTATTTGAGATATTGCGAGGTTCGAATCCCCATGCACCTCTAGGCATTGAATGCCCATGGAGACTGCCATCCGGAGACCATGCAACAGGGCCTCATATTCTGCTACATTGTTGGAGTCTGTGTATAATATTTGGAGTACGTATTGGACTGTGTCTCCGGTGGGGGATGTTAGGACAACGCCTGCCCCCAGACCAGCCAGCATCTTAGAGCCGTCAAAGTGCATGATCCAATTGGAGTACGGGCCATACTCTTTAGGGAGTTCGGCTTCTGTCCATTCGGCGACGAAATCAGCCAGTACTTGTGACTTAATGGCTCGCCGTGGTTTGTATGTTATGTCGAACGGGAGGAGCCCAATAGCCCATTTCGCAATCCGGCCCGTGGCATCGCGGTTATTTATTATGTCGTTGAGTGGTACTTCAGAGGCCACCGTAACTGAACACACTTGAAAGTGGTGTCGTAGTTTCCGGGATGCCATGAAGACCGCGTATGCTATCTTTTGATAATGTGGGTACCGTGATTTGCATGGAGTGAGGACAGTGGATATGTAGTATACCGGCTTTTGAAGCAGGAACTTATGTCCGTCTGTCTCTCGTTCGACGACGAGCACTACGCTTACAACTTGGTGTGTTGCCGCTATATATAACAGCATTGGTTCACCGATATTTGGCGCGGCCAAGATTGGGTTGCTGGCCAAGACGGCTTTTATTTCTTCCAATCCGGCCGTGGCCGCATCCGTCCACTCGAAGTGTTCGGTGCGTCGAAGAAGGCGATAAAGAGGTAGTGCCTTTTCTCCCAATCGGGAGATAAAGCGGCTTAAGGCAGCCACGCATCTAGTTAATTTCTATATTTTCTTGAGGTCTGTTGGGATAGCCAACTGTGACAGAGCTCGGATTTTGGCCGGATTTGCTTCAATTCCTCTATTGGAAACGATGAAGCCCAAGAGCTTACCGGCGGGCACGCCGAAAACGCATTTTTCCGGATTGAGCTTGATGTCATATGTTCGGAGATTGTCGAACGTGAGCCTCAAGTCGTCTTTTAAGGATTCGACGTGTCTTGTTTTAATGACCACATCGTCTACGTATGCCTCCCCTGTTTTGCCAATTTGTGTTTCCAGGCATGTCTGAATCATGCATTGATAGGTTGCACCGGCATTTTTGAGCCCGAAAGGCATGGTGTTAAAACAGAAGGGGCCGTATGGAGTGATGAATGCCGTTGCGGGTTGATCAGACTCCGCCATCTTAATTTGATGGTATCCGGAGTATGCGTCGAGGAAACACAATGAGTCGTGTCCTGCGGTAGCGTCGATAATTTGATCGATGCGGGGGAGGGGGAAGGGATCTTTGGGGCAAGCCTTGTTAAGGTCCTTGAAATCGACACATAGGCGCCAGGATTTGTCCTTCTTTGGTACCATTACCAGGTTTGCCAGCCAGTCCGGATGTTTTATTTCTCTAATTAATCCGGCCTCGAGTAACTTGGCTAGCTCCTCTCCCATGGCTTGTCGCTTAGGCTCTGAGAAACACTGAAGAGTCTGCTTGACCGGCTTGTATCCTTTTAGAATGTTTAGGCTATGCTCGGCCAGCCTGCGTGGGATTCCTGGCATGTCTGAAGGATGCCAGGCGAAGATGTCCCAATTCTCGCGCAAGAACTCCCACAGTGCGGCATCTGTTGTGGGGTTCAGCTGTGCCCCGATGGATGCTGTTTTTGTAGGGTCCGTTGGATGGACTTGGAATTTGACTATTTCATCCGCTGGTTTAAAAGAGATGGACTTGGGTCTTTTGTCGAGTATCACGTCGTCCCTGTCCACTGTGGAGCGCAGCGCAGTTAGTTCTTCGGCCGCAAGGGCTTCGAATAACGCCTCGAGGGCCAGTGCGGCGGTTTTATTTTCAGCGCGCAGTGCTATGTCTGGATCACTAGCTAGAGTGATGATTCCATTGGGCCCGGGCATTTTGAGCTTCATGTACCCGTAATGGGGTATAGCTTGGAAGATCGTGAATGCCTCCCGCCATAAAAGGGCGTGGTATCCGCTACTGAACGGGGCCACATGGAATGTGATTTCTTCGGACCTATAATTCTCCGGCGTGCCGAATACCACATCTAGTGTGATTTTTCCCGCACATCGTGCCTCCCGACTAGGGATGATTCCTCTGAAGGTCGTGCTGCTTTGCTCAATGCAGCTCTTGTCTATTTCCATTTTGTTAAGAGTCTCCTCGTAGATGAGGTTTAATCCGCTGCCACCGTCCATGAGCACTTTAGTAAGCCGGAAGCCGTCTACAATTGGACTAAGGACCAAAGCGGCTGGTGCTCGGGCTGTTCGGAATTGAGGTTCGTCACTGGCATTGAAGGTTATGGCCGCGTCGTTCCATGGATTTATTGCTGCAACGTGGTAGACTTCGGCAAAGGCTGCGGAGTGCTCCTTGCGCCTATTATTTGAGGCGAAGGTCTCGAAGACTGTCAATACTGTATTGTTATTTTCCACGGGATGGTGCTCTGTGGTATTGTTGATGAGGAGATCCTCGCCGCTCTTGACCACCTGCCGGAGTATCCAACATGCTCTAAGGCTGTGTGTTGGCATGGTATCCGGTGTACTGTGAATTTTGCATGGCCCATTGAGCCATCCCTCCAATACAGTTCCACGCCCTGTAGTGGGCTTTGGTTTCTTTGTAATTGGATCGGGTGACTTACGAGAGTACACCCTTTTAGTTCGGACGGGGGGTTTAGTGAGAGCCGGAGGATCCCAGAATTTTGTTTGGGTTTTCCAGGCGCTTTCCATCGCACAGTACTTCTGTACTATGGCCGCCAAGTCAGCGAAGTGTGCCATGTCACAGCGACTTATGGCGTTGAGGATTCCCTTGTCCATGCAATTTTTGCAAAAGAATGAAATTGCGTCTTCCTTGCGACAGTCCTTGACCTTGCTCATTACAAGGAGGAATCTGGCCCAATAGTGATGTACTGTCTCTTGGGGCTCTTGTCTAATGTGGGAAAGATCACTTATGTCTGGGTGGATGGGTAGATTTAGGTCCAAACCCTGACCCGATCTGAGTCCCAGGGGCGGAGGAGTTTCCGAGCTTGACAGTTCGGGCTCCGGGATGTTGCCCAATAGTTCTGGCCCGCTGTCTGATTTTAGGTTCGAAGCTTGGGCCATGTCCTCCCGTAGACGGGTATCCGGCTCGGAGAGCTCAGGAATCCGGACTAGTTTGTCCTCAAAATAGAGGAAGAATCACTACATTGCTCCTCCACCACCGCTATCTGATGGGTGACCGACGGAGAGTTAATCTCCCTTTGGTCGGGTTTAAGCCCGATCCGATCATAGTCCGTAGCGACTCCCAGGGCGGCGATGCGATCCAAGAGCTCGTTCAAGGAAGAGAGCTCCATTGGATCCATCTGCTCGACGAATCCCGAGCCGACGTGGAGGCTGTTTTGGATGACCCGAGAAGTCATCATCGGCGCGATGGCCGAACGGGCGGTCATGATGAAGCCGCCTAGTCGGAGAGTTTGGCCTACAGCCAGGGCTCCCCCAGAGGTAATGTTATCCTTGACAACAAGACGAGCCATCATGTCTTATCATGACGGCACAGTGGAACTCTCAATGAAACCACCAATGTCGGTGTCAAAACCGGCGGATCTCGGGTAGGGGGTCCCGAACTGTGCGTCTAAGGCGGATGGTAACAGGAGGCGGGGGACACAATGTTTACCCAGGTTCGGGCCCTCTCGATGGAGGTAATACCCTACTTCCTGCTTGATTGATCTTGATGATATGACTATTACAAGAGTTTATCTACCACGAGATCATAGAGGCTAAACCCTAGAAGCTAGCCTATGATTATGATTGTTGTTGTCCTACGGACTAAACCCTCCGGTTTATATAGACGCCGGAGGGGGCTAGGGCTACACAGAGTCGGTTACAAGGGAGGAGATCTACATATCCAAATTGCCAAGCTTGCCTTCCACGAAAAGGAGAGTCCCACCCGGACACGGGACGAAGTCTTCAATCTTGTATCTTCATGGTCCAACAGTCCGGCCAAAGTATATAGTCCGGCTGTCCGAGGACCCCCTAATCCAGGACTCCCTCAGCTACGGCAAAGAGGTTGTACACTTGTTGCATCACTTATTACTATACATTCATGTCCATCCATTAGGGCTATTTTGGTTCAACGGAAAAACATAGCAATAGGGAATTTTCCAATGGCACTCTACTATTCAATTATTCATGCATTTTGTTGAAAGGAATGAAGCAAAACATCCACCTGGACCTACTTTTCAAAATCCTATGCATGAAAACAAGACCAAGTGCATTAGTGGCGGAATAACATTCTAACTGTACACGCTTTCATATGGTTTCACTTTATTTTGGCCATGTTTCTTTGCATTCCTTGTTGGGGAACGTAGTAATTTCAAAAAAATTCCTACGCACACGCAAGATCATGGTGATGCATAGCAACGAGAGGGGAGAGTGTTGTCCAAGTACCCTCGTAGACCGATAGCGGAAGCGTTTAACACAACGCGGTTGATGTAGTCGTACGTCTTCACGATCCGACCGATCAAGTACCGAACGCACGGCACCTCCGAGTTCAACACACGTTCAGCTCGATGACGTCCCTCGAACTCCGATCCAGCCGAGTGTTGAGGGAGAGTTTCGTCAGCACGACGGTATTATCGAGGTGTAATATGGTGGAGGGGGGCACCGCACACGGCTAAAAGATCGTTGATCAATTGTGTGTTGAGAAGTGCCCCCCTGCCCCCGTATATAAAGGAGCAAGGGGGAGGCCGCCGGCCAAGGGAGGAGAGGCGCGCCAGGAGGAGTCCTACTCCTACCGGGAGTAGGACTCCCCCCCTTTTCCATGTTGGACTAGGAGAGGAAGGGGGAAAAGGTGGAGGGGAGGAAGGAAGGGGGGGCGGCGCCCCCCTCTCCTTGTCCTATTCGGACTGGGGGAGGGGCGCGCAGCCCTGCCCTGGCCTTCTCTCCTCTCTTCCACCTAGGCCCAATAAGGCCCATTAAGTTACCGGGGGGTTCCGGTAACCTCCCGGTACTCCGGAAAAATCCCGATTTCACCCGGAACACTTCCGATGTCCAAACATAGGCTTCCAATAAATCAATCTTTATGTCTCGACCATTTCGAGACTCCTCGTCATGTCCGTGATCACATCCGGGACTCCGAACAACCTTCGGTACATCAAAACATATAAACTCATAATATAACTGTCATCGTAACGTTAAGCGTGCGGACCCTACGGGTTCGAGAACTATGTAGACATGACCGAGACACCTCTCCGGTCAATAACCAATAATGGAACCTGGATGCTCATATTGGTTCCCACATATTCTACGAAGATCTTTATCGGTCAGACCGCATAACAACATACGTTGTTCCCTTTGTCATCAGTACGTTACTTGCCCAAGATTCGATCGTCGGTATCTCGATACCTAGTTCAATCTCGTTACCGGCAAGTCTCTTTACTCGTTCCGTAATACATCATCCCGCAACTAACTCATTAGTCACAATGCTTGCAAGGCTTATAGTGATGTGTATTACTGAGTGGGCCCAGAGATACCTCTCCGACAATCGGAGTGACAAATCCTAATCTCGAAATACGCCAACACAACAAGTACCTTTGGAGACACCTGTAGAGCACCTTTATAATCACCCAGTTACGTTGTGACGTTTGGTAGCACACAAAGTGTTCCTCCGGTAAACGGGAGTTGCATAATCTCATAGTCATAGGAACATGTATAAGTCATGAAGAAAGCAATAGCAACATACTAAACGATCGAGTGCTAAGCTAACGGAATGGGTCAAGTCAATCACATCATTCTCCTAATGATGTGATCCCGTTAATCAAATGACACCTCATGTCTATGGCTAGGAAACATAACCATCTTTGATCAATGAGCTAGTCAACTAGAGGCATACTAGTGACACTCTGTTTGTCTATGTATTCACACATGTATTATGTTTCCGGTTAATACAATTCTAGCATGAATAATAAAGATTTATCATGATATAAGGAAGTAAATAATAACTTTATTATTGCCTCTAGGGCATATTTCCTTCAGTCTCCCACTTGCACTAGAGTCAATAATCTAGATTACACAGTAATGATTCTTACACCCATGGAGTCTTGGTGCTGATCATGTTTTGCTCGTGGAAGAGGCTTAGTCAACGGGTCTGCAACATTCAGATCCGTATGTATCTTGCAAATTTCTATGTCTCCCACCTGGACTAAATCCCGAATGGAATTGAAGCGTCTTTTGATGTGCTTGGTTCTCTTGTGAAATCTGGATTCCTTTGCTAAGGCAATTGCACTAGTATTGTCACAAAAGATTTTCATTGGTCCCGATGCACTACGTATGACACCTAGATCGGATATGAACTCCTTCATCCAGACTCCTTCATTTGCTGCTTCCGAAGCAGCTATGTACTCTGCTTCACACGTAGATCCCGCCACGACACTTTGCTTAGAACTGCATCAACTGACAGCTCCACCGTTCAATGTAAACACGTATCCGGTTTGCGATTTAGAATCGTCTGGATCAGTGTCAAAGCTTGCATCAACGTAACCATTTACGATGAGCTCTTTGTCACCTCCATAAACGAGAAACATATCCTTAGTCCTTTTCAGGTATTTCAGGATGTTCTTGACCGCTGTCCAGTGATCCACTCCTGGATTACTTTGGTACCTCCTTGCTAAACTTATAGCAAGGCACACATCAGGTCTGGTACACAGCATTGCATACATGATAGAGCGTATGGCTGAAGCATAGGGAACATCTTTCATCTTCTCTCTATCTTCTGCAGTGGTCGGGCATTGAGTCTTACTCAATCTCACACCTTGTAGTACAGGCAAGAATCCTTTCTTTGCTTGATCCATTTTGAACTTCTTCAAAACTTTGTCAAGGTATGTGCTTTGTGAAAGTCCAATTAAGCGTCTTGATCTATCTCTATAGATCTTGATGCCCAATATATATGCAGCTTCACCGAGGTCTTTCATTGAAAAACTCGTATTCAAGTATCCCTTCATGCTATCCAGAAATTCTATATCATTTCCAATCAACAATATGTCATCCACATATAATATCAGAAATGCTACGGCGCTCCCACTCAGTTTCTTGTAAATACAGGCTTCTCCAAAAGTCTGTATAAAACCAAATGCTTTGATCACACTATCAAAGCGTTATTCCAACTCCGAGAGGTTTGCACCAGTCCATAAATGGATCGCTGGAGCTTGCACACTTTGTTAGCTCCCTTTGGATCGACAAAACCTTCCGATTGCATCATATACAACTCTTCTTCCAGAAATCCATTCAGGAATGCAGTTTTGACATCCATTTGCCAAATTTCATAATCATAAAATGCGGCAATTGCTAACATGATTCGGACAGACTTAAGCATCGCTACGGGTGAGAAAGTCTCGTCGTAGTCAAT
Source organism: Aegilops tauschii subsp. strangulata (assembly GCF_002575655.3). Taxonomy (NCBI): domain Eukaryota; kingdom Viridiplantae; phylum Streptophyta; class Magnoliopsida; order Poales; family Poaceae; genus Aegilops; species Aegilops tauschii. The sequence continues at coordinate 310,205,405 of NC_053036.3, forward strand.
CCCTTGAACTTGTCAAAAACCTTTCGCAACAAGTCGAGCTTTATAGATAGTAACATTACCGTCAGCGTCAGTCTTCTTCTTGAAGATCCATTTATTTTCAATGGCTTGCCGATCATCGGGCAAGTCAACCAAAGTCCATACTTTGTTCTCATACATGGATCCCATCTCGGATTTCATGGCCTCAAGCCATTTTGCGGAATCTGGGCTCACCATCACTTCTTCATAGTTCATAGGTTCGTCATGGTCTAGTAACATAACCTCCAGAACAGGATTACCGTACCACTCTGGTGCGGATCTTAATCTGGTTGACCTACGAGGTTCAGTAATAACTTGATCTGATGTTTCATGATCATTATCATTAACTTCCCCACTAATTGGTGTAGGTGACGCAGAAACTGATTTCTGTGATGATCTACTTTCCAATAAGGGAGCAGGTACAGTTACCTCATCAAGTTCTACTTTCCTCCCACTCACTTCTTTCGAGAGAAACTCCTTCTCTAGAAAGGATCCATTCTTAGCAACGAATGTCTTGCCTTCGGATCTGTGATAGAAGGTGTACCCAACAGTCTCCTTTGGGTATCCTATGAAGACACATTTCTCCGATTTAGGTTCGAGCTTATCAGGTTGAAGTTTCTTCACATAAGCATCGCAACCCCAAACTTTAAGATACGACAACTTTGGTTTCTTGCCAAACCATAGTTCATAAGGTGTCGTTTCAACGGATTTTGATGGTGCCCTATTTAGAGTGAATGCAGCCGTCTCTAAAGCATAACCCCAAAACGATAGCGGTAAATCAGTAAGAGACATCATAGATCGCACCATATCTAGTAAAGTACGATTACGATGTTCGGACACACCATTACGTTGTGGTGTTCCGGGTGGCGTGAGTTGCGAAACTATTCCGCATTGTTTCAAATGTAGGCCAAACTCGTAACTCAAATATTCTCCTCCACGATCTGATCGTAGAAACTTTATTTTCTTGTTACGATGATTTTCAACTTCGCTCTGAAATTCTTTGAACTTTTCAAATGTTTCAGACTTATGTTTCATTAAGTAGATATACCCATATCTGCTCAAATCATCTGTGAAGGTGAGAAAATAACGATATCCGCCACGAGCCTCAATATTCATCGGACCACATACATCTGTATGTATGATTTCCAACAAATTAGTTGCTCTCTCCATAGTACCAGAGAACGGTGTTTTAGTCATCTTGCCCATGAGACACGGTTCGCAAGTACCAAGTGATTCATAATCAAGTGATTCCAAAAGTCCATCATTATGGAGTTTCTTCATGCGCTTTACACCGATATGACCTAAACGGCAGTGCCACAAATAAGTTGCACTATCATTATCAACTCTGCATCTTTTGGCTTCGACATTATGAATATGTGTGTTACTACTATCGAGATTCATTAAAAATAGACCACTCTTCAAGGGTGCATGACCATAAAAGATATTACTCATATAAATAGAACAACCATTATTCTCTGATTTAAATGAATAACCGTCTCGCATCAAACAAGATCCAGATATAATGTTCATGCTCAACGCTGGCACCAAATAACAATTATTTAGGTCTAATACTAATCCCGAAGGTAGATGTAGAGGTAGCGTGCCGACGGCGATCACATCGACTTTGGAACCATTTCCCACGCGCATCGTCACCTCGTCCTTAACCAATCTTCGCTTAATCCGTAGCCCCTGTTTCGAGTTGCAAATATTAGCAACAGAACCAGTATCAAATACCCAGGTGCTACAGCGAGCATTAGTAAGGTACACATCAATAACATGTATATCACATGTACCTTTGTTCACCTTGCCATCCTTCTTATCCGCCAAATACTTGGGGCAGTTCCGCTTCCAGTGACCAGTCTGCTTGCAGTAGAAGCACTCAGGCTCAGGCTTAGGTCCAGACTTGGGTTTCTTCTCCTAAACAGCAACTCGCTTGCTGTTCTTCTTGAAGTTCCCCTTTTTCTTCCCTTTGCCCTTTTTCTTGAAACTAGTGGTCTTATTGACCATCAACACTTGATGCTCCTTTTTGATTTCTACCTCCGCTGCCTTTAGCATTGCGAAAAGCTCGGGAATTGTCTTATTCATCCCTTGCATGTTATAGTTCATCATGAAGCTCTTGTAGCTTGGTGGCAGTGATTGAAGAATTCTGTCAATGACGCTATCAACCGGAAGATTAACTCCCAGTTGAATCAAGTGATTATTATACCCAGACATTTTGAGTATATGCTCACTGACAGAACTATTCTCTTCCATCTTGCAGCTGTAGAACTTATTGGAGACTTCATATCTCTCAATCCGGGCATTTGCTTGAAATATTAACTTCAACTCCTGGAACATCTCATATGCTCCATGACGTTCAAAACGTCGTTGAAGACCCGGTTCTAAGCCGTAAAGCATGGCACACTGAACTATCGAGTAGTCATCAGCTTTGCTCTGCCAGACGTTCATAACTTCTGGTGTTGCTCTTGCAGCAGGCCTGGCACCCAGCGGTGCTTCCAGGACGTAAATCTTCTGTGCAGCAATGAGGATAATCCTCAAGTTACGGACCCAGTCCGTGTAATTGCTACCATCATCTTTCAACTTTGCTTTCTCAAGGAACACATTAAAATTCAACGGAACAATAGCACGGGCCATTTATCTACAATTAACATAGACAAGCAAGATACTATCAGGTACTAAGTTCATGATAAATTCAAGTTCAATTAATCATATTACTTAAGAACTCCCACTTAGATAGACATCCCTCTAATCCTCTAAGTGATCACGTGAACCATATCAACTAAACCATGTCCGATCATCACGTGAGATGGAGTAGTTTCAATGGTGAACATCACTATGTTGATCATATCTACTATATGATTCACGCTCGACCTTTCGGTCTCCGTGTTCCGAGGCCATATCTGCATATGCTAGGCTCGTCAAGTTTAACCTGAGTATTCCGCGTGTGCAACTGTTTTGCACCCGTTGTATTTGAACGTAGAGCCTATCACACCCGATCATCACGTGGTGTCTCAGCACGAAGAACTTTCGCAACGGTGCATACTCAGGGAGAACACTTTTATCTTGAAATTTCAGTGAGAGATCATCTTATAATGCTACCGTCAATCAAAGCAAGATAAGATGCATAAAAGATAAACATCACATGCAATCAATATAAGTGATATGATATGGCCATCATCATCTTGTGCTTGTGATCTCCATCTCCGAAGCACCGTCATGATCACCATCGTCACCGGCGCGACACCTTGATCTCCATCGTAGCAACGTTGTCGTCTCGCCAACTATTGCTTTTACGACTATCGCTACCGCTTAGTGATAAAGTAAAACAATTACATGGCGATTGCATTGCATACAATAAAGCGACAACCATATGGCTCCTGCCAGTTGCCGATAACTCGGTTACAAAACATGATCATCTCATACAATAAAATATAGCATCATGTCTTGACCATATCACATCACAACATGCCCTGCAAAAACAAGTTAGATGTCCTCTACTTTGTTGTTGCAAGTTTTACGTGGCTGCTACAGGCTTAGCAAGAACCGTTCTTACCTACGCATCAAAACCACAACGATAGTTTGTCAAGTTAGTGCTGTTTTAACCTTCGCAAGGACCGGGCGTAGCCACACTCGGTTCAACTAAAGTGAGAGAGACAGACACCCGCCAGTCACCTTTAAGCAACGAGTGCTCGCAACGGTGAAACCAGTCTCGCCTAAGCGTACGCATAATGTCGGTCCGGGCCGCTTCATCTCACAATACCGCCGAACCAAAGTATGACATGCTGGTAAGCAGTATGACTTATATCGCCCACAACTCACTTGTGTTCTATTCGTGCATAACATCAACGCATAAAACCAGGCTCGGATGCCACTGTTGGGGAACGTAGTAATTTCAAAAAAATTCCTACGCACACGCAAGATCATGGTGATGCATAGCAACGAGAGGGGAGAGTGTTGTCCACGTACCCTCGTAGACCGATAGCGGAAGCGTTTAACACAACGCGGTTGATGTAGTCGTACGTCTTCACGATCCGACTGATCAAGTACCGAACGCACGGCACCTCCGAGTTCAGCACACGTTCAGCTCGATGACGTCCCTCGAACTCCGATCCAGCCGAGTGTTGAGGGAGAGTTTCGTCAGCACGACGGCGTGGTGACGATGATGATGTTCTACCGACGCAGGGCTTCGCCTAAGCACCGCTACGATATTATCGAGGTGTAATATGGTGGAGGGGGGCACCGCACACGGCTAAAAGATCGTTGATCAATTGTGTGTCGAGAAGTGCCCCCCTGCCCCCGTATATAAAGGAGCAAGGGGGAGGCCGCCGGCCAAGGGAGGAGAGGCGCGCCAGGAGGAGTCCTACTCCTACCGGGAGTAGGACTCCCCCCCTTTTCCATGTTGGACTAGGAGAGGAAGGGGAAAAGGTGGAGGGGAGGAAGGAAGGGGGGCATCGCCCCCCTCTCCTTGTCCTATTCGGACTGGGGGAGCGGCGCGCAGCCCTGCCCTGGCCTTCTCTCCTCTCTTCCACCTAGGCCCAATAAGGCCCATTAAGTTACCGAGGGGTTCCGGTAACCTCCCGGTACTCCGAAAAAATCCCGATTTCACCGGGAACACTTCCGATGTCCAAACATAGGCTTCCAATATATCAATATTTATGTCTCGACCATTTCGAGACTCCTCGTCATGTCCGTGATCACATCCGGGACTCCGAACAACCTTCGGTACATCAAAACATATAAACTCATAATATAACTGCCATCGTAACGTTAAGCGTGCGGACCCTACGGGTTCAAGAACTATGTAGACATGACCGAGACACCTCTCCGGTCAATAACCAATAGCGGAACCTGGATGCTCATATTGGTTCCCACATATTCTACGAAGATCTTTATCGGTCAGACCGCATAACAACATACGTTGTTCCCTTTGTCATCGGTACGTTACTTGCCCAAGATTCGATCGTCGGTATCTCGATACCTAGTTCAATCTCGTTACCGGCAAGTCTCTTTACTCGTTCCGTAATACATCATCCCGCAACTAACTCATTAGTCACAATGCTTGCAAGGCTTATAGTGATGTGTATTACTGAGTGGGCCCAGAGATACCTCTCCGACAATCGGAGTGACAAATCCTAATCTCGAAATACGCCAACCCAACAAGTACCTTTGGAGACACCTGTAGAGCACTTATATAATCACCCAGTTACGTTGTGACGTTTGGTAGCACACAAAGTGTTCCTCCGGTAAACGGGAGTTGCATAATCTCATAGTCATAGGAACATGTATAAGTCATGAAGAAAGCAATAGCAACATACTAAACGATCGAGTGCTAAGCTAACGGAATGGGTCAAGTCAATCACATCATTCTCCTAATGATGTGATCCCGTTAATCAAATGACAACTCATGTCTATGGCTAGGAAACATAACCATCTTTGATCAACGAGCTAGTCAAGTAGAGGTATACTAGTGACACTCTGTTTGTCTATGTATTCACACATGTATTATGTTTTCGGTTAATATTATTCTAGCATGAATAATAAACATTTATCATGATATAAGGAAATAGATAATAACTTTATTATTGCCTCTAGGGCATATTTCCTTCATTCCTCTCCTCTTCCAATTCCTGTAAACCAAACACCCAAGTTGACAGAAATCCTGTGTTTACAAATGCTCTGTTTACCATGTGTATTCCTATCCTATTCCTGTGTTTTTCCTATCCCTGCGTTTTTAAAATCATGCAAGCCAAATGAGCCCTTACAGAATTACTTCATTACAGGTAGGTGTCGAAGGGAACTTTGTGTGGTTTGTCCTGCTCCTGCCACGACGTCGTCCACCTCACCTGAGCTGCCCCATCGACAGAAACATCCACCAAACCAGACATCACGACTCCTGACCGTCTTTCGCCGCCTCAGATCTCCTTCCCTGCCGCCGGCACCCACCGCAACGGCATCACCATCATCGACTCAACAGATGAACCTGAGGAGTACACGGGTCCACAAGAGAGGTCGCACTCTTTTGTTTCTGCTTATGTTATGCATTGCTTAAAATTACCTGCTACTTTATCGTCCTGTTCACCTCTTGGACTCCAAGTCAGGTCCAAATTAATGTTCAAACTTGAGTTCTAAATTAGTTGTGGGGCACATATCGAGGAAGCAATGAATAGTATCTCTGTCTAATATCTGGTTCACCTAGGGTATGCCTGTGTTGTTTATCTTGTGTGGGAAACAAATAGTAAAGCAACCAGCATCTGTCTTTTTATTAAATTAAAGCAATCATTAGCCTGCTATCATTATTTTTGGATCCATCCATTGGTTGTTACCATCACTCTAAATTTCTGCATGCTCTCCTTACATAATCTCACCATATTTTTTTCGTATGCATGCCAGATATTGTACACAGTCATGCTGAACATGTAGAGAAAAAGAGAAGAGTTTTGTGCGGCAATACAATGTCATGCAGACATCGCTCCATGGTGGGTTCAATGGCAAACCCTCCCCACCCCTCTCCAGATTGTAATCCAGAGGAAGATATCTGTTCTGAGGCGGATTCAGACACCGCTGACCACTCCTATTAACCCCCCAAGGTGTTTGCTCTACCTTGGCATGATGATGTTAGTCATATCATGCATATGTTGCCTTGCGGTGCCTACTTTTGACATCATATATGTCATCTGCTTAGTTTAGACATGTTCTGCAATGCCACATGTTTAGTTTCTATATCATATATGGGAATTATGCAGTCTCATGTCTTTTAGCCAGCAAAAATATATGTGAAATGTGCAATGCCATCATGTTTAACCAGGCATCATATATCTAAATGATATCTTGCCCATCCTTTTCTTCATTACATTTCCATTTGTCGACAATGTTTGTACATTAAACTACTCTTCCTGTGAATCAGCCATTTGGGTGGGAGATTGAAAAATCTGGAGTGAAAACAAGGCCTCCAGAGCAGACAGTGCTACCTGTCGAAGTAGATCTCTTGTTGGGTCCCGATAGCTCCTCAGAGATGGATTCAGAGACAGATGACCAGTCCTATTCCCCCACCGAGGTGTATGCTCTAACTTGGCACGGTTATACTGCTCATATCATGCATATGGTGTCTTGCATTGCATAGTTTAGACATCATATACACAATATTCAACACCATGTTCTTAGTTCAGACATCATATCTAATGCCCTCTATTTAGCATATAAATCACATATGTGAATTAAATGATGCAATCCTAATTACTTAGATAACATGTAGGTGAATTATGTCATGCGATCATGTTTAGTTATTCATCATATCTTTGAATTATGTTATGCTATGCTATCCAGTTTAGATAGACATCATATATGTGAAATTATGTCATGCTATCCGTTTAGTTAAACAATAATACAATATACATGTCAACTATTTCATGTCCTCTTTTTTTCACACTATCTATTGCATCTGTCTCTCATACAATGTCTGTACATTCAACTATGTTTCCTGATTATCAGCCATTTGAATTGGAGCGGGTGATGCTAGTATCTAGCGGACTAAAAACACGGTCTTCAAATAAAACAATGCTACCTCTTGGTGGATATAGCACCCCGATTGTACATGCATGAGAACCAGCCCTACCACACATAACCCAAACTCTCGCAGATTGTACCCCTACTGCGATGGATAGAGAACCAGCTTCACCCAATCTAACCCCAACCCCAGCAGATAGTAACCCAGTTCCTGTTGACACAGCACCATCTCCACCACAGACCTCCCAAACAAGAGCAGTTAGTAAGGCAGCTCCAGTGCCCAAAGGGCCAGTACTACCACGGCGAACCACAACTCCACCAGTTAGTACGCCTATTCCTGTGGAGGAAGCACAACCAGCTAGTCGTAGTTTAGCATCTATCGCATTTGATGTTGTTAAATCGTATGTGCGTATCTTCCCATCTTGGAAATATTATACTGAAGATGAAGGAAAATGCCAGTTGCAGGTGTTTGTCCAGGAGTTATGTGTAAGTAATGTTATTCATGGCAATTACTTTGCTTTGTCCCATACATCCTACCTCCATGATGGTTATAATACAGCAAATTTTCCCATTTTTCTCTATAGAGAAGGACCGATTTGGAAACTCAGGACGAGGTAACATGTGCTAATACCTCTGCTATCTTCAAGAATGCTTGGTGGCAGTATCGGAATTACCTGAAGAAAACGTACTTCACCGGCAAAGAAACTCATCAAATTCCCTTACGTTCTCCTGAGACACATTTACTAGACGATGACTGGGAACGCCTTGTTCTGTACTGGTCCCGAACCAAGAATGTGGTAAGGTCTATCAGCTCATTTTCTATTTTTAAGTACTACATTCTTGCATCTTACTGTACTCTGTTCATGTAGAACAAGTGCCTAAACCTGAAGAACAATTGTTCTAATTTAAGATTCCATTGCTATCATAGTTCAAAAAAGCGCTAGGTGTTAATTGTGCGTTTTGCCACCGCCTTGCGCTTTACTGACCAAAGCGCATGCTTATGCGCAGTTATGCACAGATTAGGCGTAGTTATGCGCAATGCGTTTTGCCAACGCCTAGAGCCTAGGCGCGCTTAAGCGCTCGCTTAGGCGCGCCTTTTTTAACTATGATTGCTATCGTGCATACTGCTTTGCTCTTGTATCACTGTATTTACTCATACAAACTTATTTTTAAATTGAAGGATCCACTCGAAACTCCAATGGCACAGCAGGTATGTTCACGCATGTTTCTTTAACAAGCTTTCTCTTATCAATAGCTCTGTTGATTTCAATTTCAATTGTGTATACAGTTGACTTCTCATATCATGCACATTACTAGCATCACAACAGAGCCAATAGTGTTGTTGTACATGTAGACCCGTGGTACCCATCTGAAATCTTGTTGTGCCGTGTAGTTTTCCACGCTTTGTATTCTTTCACTGCTGCTTTGTCTTGAACTGATATGGTTTGAATCGTGTCTCTATTTTGATTTGGCAAGACAATGCAGTGACCATAGGACATAGATATATGTTTGTTTGATGCTTTTATTATGTACTAGTACTTGGCAATAGAAGACTTGGTAGTTTAATCCTATCCACCTTACTAATGAACTGGTTCACCGAAATGAATTTCATATACTAGTACATGCTAAACCTGTTATGTGTCTGCTTGTTTCTTCTTTTAGAATGCTGACAGAATATTAGGGAAGAGTGCCTTGTTAAGCAATGGTAAAGGAAGTAATGCAGATAAGGTTCAGGATAGTGACACATCCTTGTTGGTCTCCAACAAAGCTGATAAAACAACTAAGGAAGACTATCTCGAAGACAGTGAGACAACCTCAAAGTCATGTCTTGGTCTAGTGTTCGAGTTATTGGCCACTACCGCTTGCACAAGCTATTCAAACTCACTGTCTGAATCAGTTCGGTTTGTTGAGTCTCAACTACAAGCTGAAAGACATCGGTCAGCTGTGCTGCGACAAGAAGCGGAAGGACTGCGGAAGTCCCTGGAGCATTCAGATGCATACTTTCTGGTACAACAGCAAGCGTTGGAGGATTTTAGCGCCAAACAGGACAAAGCTAATTAGCTTGCTAAGCTTATTGCCAGCATGGTGGATACCCAGGATAATGTTTCTTGAGCTCTTCTGAAGTTGTTTCAGTTATGCTCATGTTTTGCTGCCGCGTTTATTTGCACTGGTGGACAATTTTGACGGCCAGTGTATGTAAAATGCTGCTTTGTTCCCTATATTTTCACTGGTGGCAAACTTTGATGCCCAGTGGATGTAATATGTGCAATAGCGGTAATAGGCTAGCGTTAATTGCTTACTTATTTATTTCCTTATTGTCTTGTTTAGTTGTTTGCTTGTAGTCACTGCAGTTCTTTTTCTGTGTTTTTCTAGTGGCCACAATAACCTATTTTTGGAAACTAGGCCAAAATAATCATGGCAACACACGGACTGTTGTAACCATGGGCCTCCTGCGGGCCGCATGATCCATGGGCCTTTTACGGCCATAGGATCCATTGGCCTTCTATACGGGCCGTAGCATCCATGGGCCTTCTACGGCCGTACGATCCATGGGCCTTTTACGGGCCGTAGGATCCATGGGCCTTCTACGGGGCGTATCATCATTTCACCAATCATGGGTCGTACTATTCATGGACAATAACGGGCCGTTAATAGGCCATATTTAATAACTCTATGAAAACAGCCCAACGGGTTTTTTTTACATGAAAACGGCCCAACGTATTAACGAGCCACAAACGGGCCGACTGTAACCACGGGCTGAATTTGGCCCACAAGCAGAAAATGACAGTAACGGGCCGTAAGTAACCGAATGCTGGAAATGAGCCCAAGAGTAAATGGGCCCTGAGAAGGCCGAAAGATAACATGGGCTGGAAACGGCCCAATGGAATAAAGGGCCGTTAATGGGTATGAAGTGATACACTGTTCATTACGAGCCAGTTTCACCACGTGCCGTTAATGGGTATAAAGTGATACACTGTTCATGACAGGCCAGTTTTACCACGGGCCGTTAATGGGCCGAGAGTTACAAAGGGCCTCATATGGGCCGAAAGACGTCATGGGCCATACATGGGCCGGAAGTTAAAATGGGCTGGAATTATATTGGACAGCCCAGATGACGCTACTGGGCCGAATTCGGATAGGCCGTAAACGGGCCCTAGGTTAGCGGGCTGTAAATGGGCTATATGCGAACAGGCCGTTAACAGGCTTGCCGTGGGCCAGCCCGCCACCTTTTGACCAAGTCAAACGGGTCGGCCTTTTCACATGAATGGGCCTCTGTTGGGCCGTGCCACGTGTCGACGTATCATAGGCGCTTTGGGTCCAATGAGTGGATGACATCTGTCCCAACGGTGAGCCGACACGTGTTTCCTCCAGCCAATTATGATTTTACACGTGGAAAATCCCCATTGGTCGGGGCTGTTAATGGGTTATAGGATCCAAAACCGGACCCGATAGCTTAACGGTGTTCCGTTACGGTGGATGCCACGTGTCGGTCACCCTTGACGAAAGCACTTCTGTGACGCGCGATTTATCGTCATGGAAGTGGACACTTCCATGATGATAATTTTGGTAATGTCATGGAACACTTCTATGACAGCACAGGTATGACTATCTTGATTCTGTCATAAAATCGTCATGGATGTACATGCATGACAAAAAACGTGACCTACTGTGACAAACACGTATCATCACGGAAGTGTATTTTTTTGTAGTGTTGGAGCTATATTTTTATTCATCACATGATATGAGTTTTGTTTGGAGCATTGTGTATTATATGAGTCTTTGCTTTGTTTGCTTTTTTAGTTTGCCACAATCATCTTTTCTGGATACACCCTTTAAGAGGGACACATAGTTATTAGAATACTCTTTGGGCTTCACTTATATCTTTTGAGCTAGGCAGTTGCTATAGTGCTTCACTTATATCTTCTAGAGCATGGTGGTGGTTATATTTTAAAGAAATAGATATACTCCCATGCTTCACTTATATTATTTTGAGAGTTTGATAATAGTAATGGAAATATGCATGGGTTATGAAATTGGACCTAATATGATAGGTATTCAAGAGGGATATAAGAAAAACTTTCATGTAGATCACTGAATATGATAAGTTTGATTCCTTGCAATAGTTTTGCGATATAAAGATGGTAATATGTGGGAGGTACTAGTGGATGATTGTGGTTTAGTAAGAATATTGGCGTTAAGGTTTGTGATTCTTGAAGATGCACATATAGTCTCTCGTTATGCTAAGAGCATGATTTATTATTGATTGTCTTTCTTATGAGTGGCGGTCGAGGACGAGCGATGGTCTTTTCCTATGAATTTATCCCCCTAGGGGCATGCATAATGCGAGTCCATGGATTATGACTAATGTGAGTCCATGGATTATACGCACTCTCACCTTCCACAATTTGCTAGTCTCTTCGATACCGTGCATTGCCCTTTCTCACCTCGAGATGTGGTGCAAACTTCACCGGTGCATCCAAACCCCGCGATATGATATGCTCTATCAGACATATGCCTCCTTATATCTTCCTCAAAACAGTCACTATACCTACCTATTATGGCATTTCCATAGCCATTCCGAGATATATTGCCATGCAACTTCCACCGTTCCGTTATTATGATACACATCATCATTGTCATATTGCTTTGCATGATCATATAGTTGACATAGTTTTTGTGGCTCAGTCACTGATGACCCACAAGTATAGGGGATAATTCGTAGTCCTTTCGATAAGTAAGAGTGTCGAACCCAACGAGGAGCAGAAGGAAATGACAAGTAGTTTTCAGCAATGTAATATCTGCAAGCACTGAAATTGTCGGTAATAGGTAGTTTGATAGCAAGATAATTTGTAATGAGCTAGTAACGGTAATGGTAAATAAAGTGCACCAAGGTAGGCCAATCCTTTTGTGGCAAAGGACAGGCCAAAACGGTCTCTTATAATAAGCAAAGCGTTCTTGAGGACACACGGGAATTTCATCTAGTCACTTTCATCGTGTTGGTTTGATTCGTGTTCGCTACTTTGATAATTTGATATGTGGGTGGACCGGTGCTTGGGTGTTGTTCTTACTTGAACAAACCTCCCACTTATGATTAACCCCCTCGCAAGCATCTGCAACTACGAGAAAAGTATTAATACAAAATCTAACCATAGCATTAAACATATGGATCCAAATCAGTCCCTTACGAAGTAGCGCATAAACTAGGGTTTAAGCTTCTGTCACTCTAGCAACCCATCATCTAATAACTACACAATACATTCCCTTAGGCCCAAAGATGGTGAAGTGCCATGTAGTCGACGTTCACATGACACCACTAAGGGAATCACAACATACATATCATCAAAACATCGAACACGTCAAATTCACATGATTACTTGCAACAAGACTTCTCCCGTGACCTCAAGAACAAAAGTAACTACTCACAAATGATATTCATGCTCAAGATCAGAGGGGTATTAACTAGCATAATGGATCTGAACATATAATCTTCCACCGGATAAACCATATAGTAATCAACTACAAGATGTAATCAACACTACTAGTCACCCACAGGTATGAAGGAAATATGCCCTAGAGGCAATAATAAAGCTGTTATTTATATTTCCTTATATCATGATAAATGTTTATTATTCATGCTAGAATTGTATTAACTGGAAACTTAGTACATGTGTGAATACATAGCCAAAATAGAGTGTCACTAGTATGCCCTACTTGACTAGCTCGTTAATCAAAGATGGTTAAGTTTCCTAGCCATGGACAAGAGTTGTCATTTGATGAACGGGATCACATCATTAGAGAATGATGTGATTGACTTGACCCATCCGTTAGCTTAGCACTATGATCGTTTAGTTTATTGCCATTGCTTTCTTCATAACTTATACATGTTCCTATGACTATGAGATTATGCAACTCCCGAATACCGGAGGAACACTTAGTGTGCTATCAAACGTCACAGTGTAACTGGGTGATTATAAAGATGCTCTACAGGTGTCTCCGATGGTGTTTGTTGAGTTGGCATAGATCGAGATTAGGATTTGTCACTCCGATTGCCGGAGAGGTATGTCTGGGCCCTCTCGGTAAAGCACATCACTATAAGCCTTGCAAGCAATGTGACTAATGAGTTAGTTACGGGATGATGCATTACGGAACGAGTAAAGAGACTTGCCGGTAACGAGATTGAACTAGGTATGATGATACCGACGATCGAATCTCGGGCAAGTAACATACCGATGACAAAGGGAACAACGTATGTTGTTATGCGGTTTGACCGATAAAGATCTTCGTAGAAAATGTGGGAACCAATATGAGCATCCAGGTTCCGCTATTGGTTATTGACCGGAGATGAGTCTCGGTCATGTCTACATAGTTCTCGAACCCGTATGGTCTGCACGCTTAACGTTCGATGACGATCGGTATTATGAGTTTATGTGTTTTGATGTACCGAAGGTTGTTCGGAGTCCCGGATGTGATCACGGACATGACGAGGAGTATCTAAATGGTCGAGACATAAAGATCGATATATTGGAAGGCTATGTTTGGACATCGGAATGGTTCCGGGTGAGTTCGGGCATTTACCGGAGTACCGGCAGGTTACCGGAACCCCCCAGGGAGTCATTGGGCCTTAATGGGCCTTAGTGTGAGAGAGGAGGAGGCGGCTAGGTGGAGGGTACCCCCAAGCCCAATCCGAATTGGGTGGGGGGGCGGCCCCCCTTTCCTTCTCTCCTTCTCCCTCTTCCTTCTTCTCCTACTCCAACTAGGGAAAGGGGGGGAACCTACTCCCACTGGGAGTAGGACTCCCCCTTGGGCGCGCCATAGAGAGGGCCGGCCCTCCCCTCCTCCACTCCTTTATATACGGGGGAGGGGGGCACCCCATAGACACACAAGTTGACAGTTGTCTTAGCCATGTGCGGTGCTCCCCTCCACAGATTTCCACCTCAGTCATATCGTTGCAGTGCTTAGGCGAAGCCCTACGCCGGTAACTTCATCATCACCGACACCACGCCGTCGTGCTGACGAAACTCTCCCTCGACCTCAGCTGGATCTAGAGTTCGTGGGACGTCACCGAGCTGAACGTGTGCAGATCGCGGAGGTGCCGTACCTTCGGTACTAGGATCGGTCGGATCATGAAGACGTACGACTACATCAACCGCGTTGTCATAACACTTCCGCTTTTTGGTCTACAAGGGTACGTAGACAACACTCTCCCCTCTCGTTGCTATGCATCACCTAGATAGATCTTGCGTGATCATAGGAATTTTTTTGAAATTACTGCGTTCCCCAACAGTGGCATCCGAGCCAGGTCTATGCGTAGATGTTATATGCACGAGTAGAACACAAAGAGTTGTGGGCGATAATAGTCATACTGCTTACCAGCATGTCACACTTTGATTCGGCGTTATTGTTGGATGAAGCGCATCAGACCGACATTACGCGTACGCTTACGCGAGACTGGTTCTACCGACGTGCTTCGCACACAGGTGGCTAGTGGGTGTCTATTCTCCAACTTTAGTTGAATCGAGTGTGACTATGCTCGGTCCTTGTTGAAGGTTAAAACAACAAACTTGATGAAAAATCGTTGTAGTTTTGATGCGTAGGTAAGAATGGTTCTTGCTAAACCCATAGCAGCCACGTAAAGCTTGCAACAACAAAGTAGAGGACGTCTAACTTGTTTTTGCAGGGCATGTTGTGATGTGAAATGGTCAAGATGTGATTATATAAATTGTTGTATGAGATGATCATGTTTTGTAACACAGTTATCGGCAACTGGCAGGAGCCATATGGTTGTCGCTTTATTGTATGAAATGCAATTGCCATGTAATTGCTTTACTTTATCACTAAGCGGTAGCGATAGTCGTAGAAGCAATAGTTGGCGAGACGACAGCGATGCTTCGATGGTGATCAAGGTGTCAAGCCGGTGACGATGGTGATCATGACGGTGCTTTGGAGATGGAGATCAAAGGCACAAGATGATGATGGCCATATCATATCACTTATATTGATTGCATGTGATGTTTATCCTTTATGCATCTTATTTTGCTTAGTTCGACTGTAGCATTATGAGATGATCTCTCACTAAATTTCAAGGTATAAGTGTTCTCCCTGAGTATGCACCGTTGCGACAGTCCGTCGTGCCGAGACACCACATGATGATCGGGTGTGATAAGCTCTACGTTCACATACAACGGGTGCAAGCCAGTTTTGCACATGCAGAATACTCAGGTTAAACTTTACGAGCCTTGCATATGCAGATATGGCCTCGGAACACTGAGACCGAAAGGTCGAGCGTGAATCATATAGTAGATATGATCAACATAGTGATGTTCACCATTGAGAACTACTCCATCTCACGTGATGATCGGACATGGTTTAGTTGATATGGATCACGTGATCACTTAGATGATTAGAGGGATGTCTATCTAAGTGGGAGTTCTTAAGTAATATGATTAACTGAACTTTAATTTATCATGAACTTAGTACCTGATAGTATTTTGCATGTCTATATTGTTGTAGATAAATGGCCCGTGTTGTTGTTCTGTTGAATTTTAATGCGTTCCTAGAGAAAGCTACGTTGAAAGATGATGGTAGCAATTACACGAACTGGCTACGTAACTTGATGATTATCCTCATTGCTGCACAGAAGAATTACGTCCTGCAAGCACCGCTAGGTGCCAAACCCGCTACAGGAGCAACGCCAGATGTTATGAACATCTGGCAGAGCAAAGCTGATGACTACTCGATAGTTCGGTGTGCCATGCTTTACGGCTTAGAATCGGGACTTCAACGACGTTTTGAACGTCATGGAGCATATGAGATGTTCCAGGAGTTGAAGTTAATATTTCAAGCAAATGCCCGGATTGAGAGATATGAAGTCTCCCATAAGTTCTATAACTGCAAAATGGAGTAGAATAGTTCTGTCAGTGAGCATATACTCAGAATGTCTGGGTACCACAATCACTTGACTCAGCTGGGAGTTAATCTTCCAGTTGATAGTGTCATTGACAGAGTTCTTCAATCACTGCCACCAAGCTACAAAAGCTTTGTGATGAACTATGATATGCAAGGGATGGATAAGACGATTCCCGAGCTCTTCGCAATGCTAAAGGCTGCGGAGGTAGAAATCAAAAAGGAGCATCAAGTGTTGATGGTCAACAAGACCACTAGTTTCAAGAAAAAGGGCAAAGGGAAGAAGGGGAACTTCAAGAAGAATGGAAAACAAGTTGCTGCTCAAGTGAAGAAGCCCAAGTCTGGACCTAAGCCTGAGACTGAGTGCTTCTACTACAAAGGGACTGGTCACTGGAATCGGAACTACCCCAAGTATTTGGCGGAGAAGAAGGATGGCAAAGTGAAAGGTATATTTGATATACATGTTATTGATGTGTACTTAACTAATGCTCGCAGTAGCACCTGGGTATTTGATACTGGTTTTGTTGCCAACATTTGCAACTCGAAACAGGGGCTACGGATTAAGTGAAGATTGGCTAAGGGCGAGGTGACGATGCGCGTGGGAAATGGTTCCAAAGTCGATGTGATCGTTGTCGGCATGCTACCTCTACATCTACCTTCAGAATTAGTTTTAGACCTAAATAATTGTTATTTGGTGCTAGCGTTGAGCATGAACATTATATCTAGATCTTGTTTGATGCAAGACGGTTATTCATTTAAATCAGAGAATAATGGTTGTTCTATTATATGAGTAATATCTTTTATGGTCATGCACCCTTGATGAGTGGTCTATTTTTACTAAATCTTGATAGTAGTGATACACATGTTCATAGTATTGAAGCCAAAAGATATAAGTTTAATAAAGATAGTGCAACTTATTTGTGGCACTGCCATTTAGGTCATATTGGTGTAAAGAGCATGAAGAAACTCCATGCTGATGGGGCTTTTGGAATCACTTGATTATTGCGAACCATGCCTCATGGGCAAGATGACTAAGACTCCGTTCTCCGGAACAATGGAGCGAGCAACAGACTTGTTGGAAATAATACATACTGATGTATGCGGTCCGATGAGTGTTGATGCTCACGGCGAGTATCATTATTTTCTGACCTTCACAGATGATTTGAGCAGATATGGGTATATCTACTTGATGAAACATAAGTCTGAAACATTTGAAAAGTTCAAAGAATTTCAGAGTGAAGTGGAAAATCATCGTAACAAGAAAATAAAATTTCTGCGATCTGATCATGGAGGAGAATATTTGAGTTACAAGTTTGGTCTTCATTTGAAACAATGCGGAATAGTTTCGCAACTCACGCCACCCGGAACACCACAGCGTAATGGTGTGTTCGAACGTCGTAATCGTACTTTATTAGATATGGTGCGATCTATGATGTCTCTTACTGATTTACCGCTATCATTTTGGGGTTATGCTTTAGAGACGGCTGCATTCACGTTAAATAGGGCACCATCTAAATCCGTTGAGACGACACCTTATGAACTGTGGTTTGGCAAGAAACCGAAGTTGTCGTTTCTTAAAGTTTGGGGCTGCGATGCTTATATGAAAAAGCTTCAACCTGATAAGCTCGAACCCAAATCGGAGAAATGTGTCTTCATAGGATACCCAAAGGAGACTGTTGGGTACACTAAGGGAGTCCTGGACTAAGGGGTCCTCGGGCGTCCGACCTATTATCTATTGGGCCGGACTGATGGGCTGTGAAGACATGAAGGCCGAAGACTGTACCCGTGTCTGGACTGGACTCTACTTGGCGTGGAAGGCAAGCTTGGCGACCAATTATGAAGATTCCTTCTTATGTCGCCGACTCTATGTAAACCCTAGATCCCTCGGTGTCTATATAAACCGGAGGGGTTAGTCCGGAAAGGATATATTCATTACCATAGTCATATAGGCTAGACTTCTAGGGTTTAGCCATTACGATCTCGTGGTAGATCAACTCTTGTAACACACATATTCATCAAGATCAATCAAGCAGGAAGTAGGGTATTACCTCCATAGAGAGGGCCCGAACCTGGGTAAACATCGTGTCGCCCGTCTCCTGTTACCATCGATCCTAGACGCACAGTTCGGGACCCCCTACCCGAGATCCGCCGGTTTTGACACCGACATTGGTGCTTTCATTGAGAGTTCCACTGTGCCATCGGCAAAGGGCTCGATGGCCCCTCTGATCGTCTATAATGACGTTGTCCAGGGAGAAACCTTCCTCCCCGGACAGATTTTTGTGTTCGGCGGCTTCGTACTGTGGGCCAACTCGCTTGGCCGTATGGAGCAAATCGACAGCTACGCCCCTGGCCATCAGGTCAGATTTGGAAGCTTGAACTACATCGTGGATACCCGTGGAGACTTGATCTTCAATGGGTTTGAGACCGCAGCGATCGCTCCCCCTCGCCCCGATGAACATGACTTAAATCTGTCATTGGATCACATCCAGGAGATGGTTGCTTTTGCTGCAACGGCCTTAGAACCGAAGCAGATCGTGCCATCCGAGGCCACAGAGTCTGCGGCGTTGGAGCCACACACGGACTCGACATCCTGCAATACTTGCGTCAATGGAACTCCGGACTCGTCTCCGTCTATAAGTTCCGGACCATGTACGCCTGCGGACACCGAGTTGGATCAGTTATAGATTTTCGAATTCAGCGCCGCAGACGTCTTCCAGCATTCACCTTTGGGTGACGTGCTAAACTCTTTTAGGAATTTGTCCTTGGAGAAGGACTCACAGCCGAACTATGTTCGGTTCGAGCTAGAGGCGGATGACGAGGAATTTTGCTTCCCACCCGCCACCCACTTCATAGCCACTGTCGATGACTTAACCGACGTGCTTGACTATGGCTCCGATGACATCGATGGTATGGACGACGATGCCGACTAGGAGCAAGGCCAAGACCCGCCATTCACTGGACGTTGGACGGCCACCTCTTCGTACGACGTGTACATGGTTGATATACCTAAAGGATCTGGCGACAACAAAGAAGAGCCAGATGCGAATAAACCCTCCGAGTCGCAGCCCAAGCGCCGGCGCCCCAAACGCTGTTCTAAGCCTCGCCGCTCAAAAG
The DNA here is from genome assembly GCF_002575655.3 of Aegilops tauschii subsp. strangulata. Classification (NCBI taxonomy): domain Eukaryota; kingdom Viridiplantae; phylum Streptophyta; class Magnoliopsida; order Poales; family Poaceae; genus Aegilops; species Aegilops tauschii. Next base: position 310,224,941 of record NC_053036.3, read on the forward strand.
ATGGCAACACTGGCACCGGAGAAAATAGCACTCCGGGCGACGCCGAAAACAATGAAGACCCTATCGGAGCTGCATCCAAACAGGAGGAACATGACAACGAGCAAGATAACCCTGATAAACAAGCCACACCCAATGACTCGGAAGACAATAGTTACCGTCCACCCTCCGAGGAGGAGACGAGCCTCGGCAACGAAGACTTCATCGTGCCTGAGGATCCTCTGGAGCAGGAGCGCTTTAAGCTTCAGCTCATAGCCACTGCGAGGAGCCTGAAAAAGAAACAGCAGCAGCTTCAAGCTGAACAAGATTTGCTCGTCGACAGATGGACTAATGTCCTGATAGCCGAAGAATACGGCCTCAAGCACCCAGCCAAGAGCAACCCGAAACACAGACTGCTACCTCAATTCTATGAGGAGGCGCCGGAACACATATCTCCCATGCGTAATGCGGAACGACCACCACGTGGTCGAGACAGGGCGGTCGACCGGCCACCTCGCGGTCGGGATAAAGCGGCAACTCAAGCCGAACAGCAGCCTGCCCCATCGCCCCGAAAAAATAAAGACGGAAGAGTTCGGGGTCACACATACGACCTCCGGTGGACCCTGGACAGTAGAGCAGGACATACAAGATCGATCTACGGATCGCGAGGATGTGCCTCGAGGCACAACGACAGTTACCTATCCGGATGTGACAAACCTAACCACGCCCAGGCCGAATGCCGCAGACGGACTCCATCAGAGCTACACCACGATACGGCCCGATATAGAGGCGCCGCACACCCTCTCTGCTTCATAGACGAAGTACTGGATCATGAATTCCCCGAGGGATTCAAGCCCGTCAATATCAAATCATACGATGGCACAACCGATCCTACAGTATGGACCGAGGACTTTATTCTCCATATCCATATGGCTCGAGGAGATGACCTCCAGGCCATTAAATACCTCCCACTAAAGCTCAAAGGGCCAGCTCGGCACTGGCTTAACAGTCTGCCTGAAAATTCTATCGGCAGCTGGGAGGACTTGGAAGAAGCCCTCCTGGACAACTTCCAAGGAACTTATGTACGGCCACCAGACGCCGATGACTTAAGTCATATAGTTCAACAACCTGGAGAATCAGCCAGAAAATTCTGGACTAGGTTTCTGACCAAAAAGAACCAGATCGTCGACTGTCCGGATGCCGAAGCCCTAGCGGCCTTCAAGCATAGCATCCGCGACGAATGGCTCGCCCGCCACCTCGGCCAAGAAAAGCCGAGGTCCATGGCAGCCCTCACGGCACTCATGACCCGCTTTTGCACGGGAGAGGATAGTTGGCTGGCTCGCAGTACAAACACAGCCAACGAAACGGGCCCCTCCGAGGCCAAAAACAGCACCGGCAAGCTCCGGCGCAACAGACACAAACGCCGAAGCAATGGCGATAACACCGATGACACTACAGTTCACGCCGGATTCAGTTGCTCCAAGTCCGGCCAGCGAAAGAAGCCCTATAAAAGGAGCAACAGAGGACCATCCAGCTTGGACCGCATACTCGATCGTCCTTGCCAGATACATGGCACCCCAGACAAACCGGCCAACCATACTAACAGAGATTGCCGGGTCTTCAAACAAGCCAGCAAGGTTAATAGCAGAAACAAGGAAGGGGAATCACAGAGCGAGGAGGATGATGGGGAGCCCCGGCAGCCGAACACCGGGGGCAAAAGAAATTTCCCCCTCAGGTCAAAACGGTGAACATGATATATGCTACACACATCCCGAAAAAGGAGCGCAAGCTAGCATTTAGGGACGTCTATGCGGTAAGCCAGTCGCCCCAAAATTCAATCCGTGGTCATCGTTCCCGATCACCTTTGATCGTTGAGATCACCCGACTAGCACCCGCCAGGGCGGTTCAGCCGCACTAGTCCTCGACCCAATTATTGACGGGTTTCACCTAACACGAGTCCTGATGGACGGTGGTAGCAGCCTCAACCTGCTTTATTAGGACACGGTGCGGAAGATGGGCATTAGCCCCTCACGGATCAAGCCCACAAAGACCACCTTTAAAGGAGTCATCCCAGGCGTAGAGGCCCGTTGTATGGGCTCAATAACGCTAGAGGTAGTATTCGGTTCCCCGAATAACTTCCGAAGCGAAGAACTAATCTTCGATATCGTCCCATTTCGCAGCGGCTATCACGCACTGCTCGGACGAACCGCATTCGCTAGATTCAACGCGGTGCCACATTACGCTTATCTCAAGCTCAAGATGCCCGGTGCACATGGCATCATTACAGTAAATGGAAACATGGAACGCTCCCTCCGTACAGAGGAGCAAACCGCCGCCCTAGCAGCAGAAGTACAGAGCGGCCTTCTCAAGCAGCACTATAATCTGGCGGCTGAGCCCCTCGACATCAGTAAGAGGGTCCGGACTACACTGCAACAGGACAGCTCGGCTCGTCACGAGCCGAATTAGCAATTCGGCCTCCGTCCTAGTCCCGATGAGGCACTGGCATTAGTACCGCGCGTACATAACTATGCACTCAAAACCCCATGGGTACTGACGGAGTCATAACTCGCTCGTGATCCACAGTACGGCTTAACCGACCCTGGGATTCGCACACTTTTACCTTTTTTTACGGGTTCTCTTCTCTTTTCGAGGTCTATACGGATGACCCGTTTGCAGAACACACCAAGGAGGCAAGGAGCTCTGGCGTACAAGGGAATCCCCAGGTGGTTGTTACTAAACGCTTACCGTACTTGTTTTACATACCCGCACACAGCTCACCCTTGGTTACGGCATGTTAAATAGCCTTACTTGCTTATCGCATTACTGGTACAAAGTACGCCTCGACGTACTAATTACATCACAATGGTGAATAAATGGTGGCGTCAGCTCCTTACTTCATTTTTTTTCGTTTCCTCACCTTAGTATTTATTACTCATTGCACACGTACACCATGGTACGAATTACTACGCCAGGGGCTTCATTACACCCCACACTACGGCAATAAAAGTCCGAACACTTTTACAGTATAGTTCGGCACCCCAAACTTATAGCATTATATGCATCGGCTCCGAATCATGTCTTGGGTCAATAGTTGGGTTGCCCGGCTCCTGTGCTTACTACCTTATGTTCCGCTATATCGGCTAGGGTAGTAAAGGGAGAACTACTGCGATTGTGTCCTGGTTCTTCCGGATGAGCACCTCAGTAGAGAAAGCCGAAAACTGACTGTCATGATGCGGCGAGAGCCGGTCAGCTGTTCGAGAGGTTCCAAATTATTGGAGATATTTTCCGCTTCTTGCGAAGAATCGGTTCTTCCGATTAGGCGTGTATAACGCCCCTAGTTCGGCCCTCCGAACACCAGGGGCTTCGCCAACCCTCTTAATTGTCAAACTCCTATGGCTAAGTGAGGGCGGTAAAGGCCGCATAGTCTGATTGCCTTGTTCGTTACGCTAAACACCTCCTTTAAGGACCAGAATGTGGAGTAAAGAGTGTTTAGATTTATCCCATACACCCCTGTACTATCTACATGGGGGCAGAAGCCGACGACTGGTCAACCCTCTAATTTCACAAATGGCCGCACAGGAGGTAAAATATAAATCGCAAGCATTATAATACATAACATCATTGTTCCATATTACAGGACATCATAATACAAATGTTCTCATGGGAATATGACATCCTTCGAACATTGCTCCGCCACAAGGCGGGACCCCTCCAGGACACCATAAAAATAGAGCTTGGGTCGACGATGCTCCTTGCCCTCCGGCGGTCCCTCGGTCATCAGCTTCTTTGCATCCAGCTTCGCCCAATGCGTCTTGACGCGGGCAAAGGACATATGCGCACCTTCAATACAGACCGACCGCTTCACGGCTTCGAGCCGCGAACAGGCACTTACAAGCCGCTTAACAAGTCTGAAGTAGCTGCTAGGTATAGGCTCGGCAGGCCATAGCCGGACTATTAGGTCCTTCATGGCTAGGTCTTCCGACCTGTGTAGCTCGACCAATCACTTTAGCTGGTCGCTAAATGGCACCGGATGTTCGGGTCCCAGATATTGGGACCAGAATAGCTTCTCCATAGACATCCCCTCTTCGGCTCGATAAAACTCGTCAGCATATGATATGCTGCGCGGCAGATTCATAAACGCCCCTAGAAAACCCAAATTCGGGTCAGTACAAGGAATGTTTCCTTCGCATACTTGCTTTGCATAGCGAAAGACTTACCGGCCATAATCTCCTTGGCCGCTTGAATTTCTTGGAGGGTGCTCTAGGCTTCGGCTCGGGCATCCTGTACACTCCGACGAGCCTTCGCAAGTTCGGACTCTTGCGTCTTAAACTCGCGCTCCAAGGACTCGAGTTTCTCGACGGCGTCCTGGAGCTCTTGCTGGGCCTTGCTAACCACCGCCTCGTGCTTCTCGCGCGCGACACGTTCCTTGGCCGCTTTGTCCTCGGCCTCAGATAACGCCTTCTTGAGGGCTGCCACCTCGGTCGT